>NC_041220.1:114170439-114224660 GCF_002837175.3 Physeter macrocephalus | reverse complement strand
AAAAGGATCTTGCTGTGATTTATGTCATAGAGTGTTCTGCCTATGTTTTCCTCTAAGAGTTTATAGTGTCTGGCCTTATATTTAGGTCTTTAATCCATTTTGACTTTATTTTTGCATATGGTGTTAGGGATTGTTCTAATTTCATTCTTTTACATGTAGCTGTTCATTTTTTCCAGCACCACTTATTGAAGAGGTTGTCTCTTCTGCATTGTATATTCTTGCCTCCTTTATCAAAAATAAGGTGACCATATGTGTGTGGGTTTATCTCTGGGCTTTCTATCCTGTTCCATTAATCTGTATTTCTGTTTTTGTGCCAGTACCATACTGTCTTGATTACTGTAGCTTTGTGGTATAGTCTGAAGTCAGGGAGCTTGATTCCTCCAGCTCCGTTTTTCTTTCTCAGATTGCTTTGGCTATTCAGGGCCTTTTGTGTTTCCATACAGATTGTGAAATTTTTTATTCTAGTTCTGTGAAAAATGCTATTGGTAGTTTGATCGGGATTGCATTGAATCTGTAGATTACTTTGGGTAGTACAGTCATTTTCACAATGTTGATTCTTCCCGTCCAAGAATGTGGTGTATCTCTTCATCTGTTTGTATCATCTTTAATTTCTTTCCTCAGTGTCCTATAGTTTTCTGCATACAGGTCTTTTGTCTCCTTAGGTAGTTTTATTCCTAGGTATTTTATTCTTTTTGTTGCAATGGTAAATGGGAGTGTTTCCTTAATTTCTCTTTCAACTTTTTCATCATTAGCGTATAGGATTGCAAGAGATCTGTGCATTAATTCTGTACCCTGCTACTTTACCAAATTCATTGATCAGCTCTAGTAGTTTTCTGGTAGCATCTTTAGGATTCTCCATGTATAGTATCATGTCATCTGCAAATAGTGACAGCGTTACTTATTCTTTTCCGATTTGGATTCCTCTTATTTCTTTTTTTCTCTGATTGCTGTGGTGAAAACTTCCAAAACTATGTTGAATAGTAGTGGTGAGAGTGGACAACCTTGTCTTGTTCCTGATCTTAGAGGAAATGGTTTTGGTTGTTCACCATTGAGAATGGTGTTGGCTGTGGGTTTCTCATATATGGCCTTTATTATGTTGAGGTACGTTCCCTCTATGCCTACTTTCTGTAGGGTTTTTATCATGCATAGGTGTTGAATTTTGTCGAAAGCTTTTTCTGCATCTATTGAGATGACCATATAGTTTTTCTCCTTCAATTTGTTAATATGGTTTATCACATTGATTGATTTGCAGATATTGAAGAATATCAGGGTGATGGTGGCCTCGTAGAATGAGTTTGGGAGTGTTCCTCCCTCTGCTATAGTTTGGAAGAGTTGGAGAAGGTTAGGTGTTAGCTCTTCTCTAAATGTTTGATAGAATTCACCTGTGAAGCCATCTGGTCCTGGGCTTTTGTTTGTTGGAAGATTTTTAATCACAGTCTCAATTGCAATGCTTGTGATTGGTCTGTTTATATTTTCTATTTCTTCCTGGTTCAGTCTCAGAGGTTGTGCTTTTCTAAGAGTTTGTCCATTTCTTCCAAGTTGTCCATTTTTTTGGTATATAGTTGCTTGTAGTAATCTCTCAAGATCCTTTGTATTTATGCAGTGTCAGTTGTTACTTCTCGTTTTTCATTTCTAATTCTATTAATTTGAGTCTTCTCCCTTTTTTTCCTGATCAGTCTGGCTAATGGTTCTTCTTCTCAAAGAACCAGATTTTAATTTTATTGATCTTTGCTATTGTTTCCTTCATTTCTTTTTCATTTATTTCTGATCTGATCTTTATGATTTCTTCCCTTCTGCTAACTTTAGGGCATTTTTTGTTCTTCTTTCTCCAACTGCTTTAGGTTGTTCAGTCTCAGAGGTTGTGCTTTTCTAAGAGTTTGTCCATTTCTTCCAAGTTGTCCATTTTTTTGGTATATAGTTGCTTGTAGTAATCTCTCAAGATCCTTTGTATTTATGCAGTGTCAGTTGTTACTTCTCGTTTTTCATTTCTAATTCTATTAATTTGAGTCTTCTCCCTTTTTTTCCTGATCAGTCTGGCTAATGGTTCTTCTTCTCAAAGAACCAGATTTTAATTTTATTGATCTTTGCTATTGTTTCCTTCATTTCTTTTTCATTTATTTCTGATCTGATCTTTATGATTTCTTCCCTTCTGCTAACTTTAGGGCATTTTTCTTCTTCTTTCTCTAATTGCTTTAGATGTAAGTTTAGGTTGTTTATTTGAGATGCTTCTTGTTTCTTGAGGTAGGATTGTATTGCTATAAACTTCCTTCTTAGAACTGCTTTTGCTGCATCCCACAGGTCTTTGGTCATTGTGTTTTCATTGTCATTTGTTTCTAGGTATTTTTTGATTTCCTCTTTGAGTTCTTCAGTGATCTCTTGGTTATTTAGTATTGTATTGTTTAGCCTCCATGTGTTTGTATTGTTACAGATTTTTTCCTGTAATTGATATCTAGTCTTATAGCGTTGTGGTCAGAAAAGATTCTTGATGTGATTTCAATTTTCTTAAATTTACCAAGTCTTGATTTGTGACCCAAGGTATGATCTATGCTAGAGAATGTTCCATGAGCACTTGAGAAGAAAGTGTATTCTGTTGTTTTTGTGTGGAATGTCCTATAAATATCAATTAAGTCCATCTTGTTTAATGTCTGTCTTTTTCCATCCTCTCACGTTCACTCTGTATGTGTCCCTAGGTCTGAAGTGGGTCTCTTGTAGAAAGCATATATATGGGTCCTGTTTTTGTATCCATTCAGCCAGTCTATGTCTTTTGGTTGGAGCAGTTAATGCATTTACATTTTAGGTAGCTATCGATATGTAAGTTCCTATTACCATTTTCTTAATTGTTTTGGATTTGTTATTGTAGGTCTTTTCCTTCTCTTGTGTTTCCTACCTAGAGAAGCTTCTTTAGCATTTGTTGTAAAGCTGGTTTGGTAGTGTTGAATTCTCTTAGCTTTTGCTTGTCTGTAAAGGATTTAATTTCTCTGTCAAATCTGAATGAGATCTTTGCTGGCTAGAGTAATCTTGGTTGTAGGTTTTTCCCTTTCATCACTTTAAATATGTCCTGCCACTCCCTTCTGGCTTGCAGAGTTTCTGCTGAAAGATCAGCTGTTAACCTTACGGGGATCCCTTGTATGTTATTTGTTGTTTTTACCTTGCAGCTTTTAATATTTTTTCTTTGTATTTAATTTTTCATAGTCTGATTAACATGTGTCTTGGCGTGTTTCTCCTTGGATTTATCCTGTCTTGGACTCTCTTTGCTTCCTGGACTTGATTGGCTATTTCCTTTCCCATATTAGGGAAGTTTTCAACTATAATCTCTTCAAATATTTTCTCAGTCCCTTTCTTTTTCTCTTCTTCTTCTGGGACCCCTGTAATTCGAATGTTGGTGTGTTTAATGTTGTCCCAGAGGTCTCTAAACTGTCCTCAAGTCTTTTTATTTTTTTTTCTTTATTCTGCCCTGTGGTAGTTATTTCCACTATTTTATCTTCCAGGTCACTTATCCGTTCTTTTGCCTCAGTTATTCTGCTATTGATTCCCTCTAAAGAATTTTAAATTTCATTTATTGTGTGGTTCATCATTGTTTGTTTGCTCTTTAGTTCTTCTAGGTCTTGTTAAACGTTTCTTGTATTTTCTCCATTCTGTATCCAAGATTTTGGATCATCTTTACTATCATTACTCTGAATTCTTTTTCAGGTAGACTGCCTATTTTCTCTTCTTTTGTTTCGTCTGGGGTTTTTACCTTTCTGCTTTATCTGCTGTGTGTTTCTCTGTCTTCTCATTTTGCTTAACTTACTGTGTTTGGGGTCTCCTTTCCACAGGCTGCAGGTTCGTAGTTTCCGTTATTTTTGGTGTCTGCCCCCAGTGGCTAAGGTTGGTTCACTGGGTTGTATAGGCTTCCTGTGGGAGGGGACTGGTACCTGTGTTCTGGTGGATGAGGCTGGATCTTGTCTTTCTGATGGGCAGGACCGCGTCCGGTGGTGTGTTTTGGGATGTCTGTGACCTTATTATGATTTTAGGTAGCCACTCTGCTAAAGGGTGGGGTTGTGTTCCTGCTTGCTAGTTGTTTGGCCTAGTGTGTTCTTTTGTTTCGTCTGGGGTTTTTACCTTTCTGCTTTATCTGCTGTGTGTTTCTCTGTCTTCTCATTTTGCTTAACTTACTGTGTTTGGGGTCTCCTTTCCACAGGCTGCAGGTTCGTAGTTTCCGTTATTTTTGGTGTCTGCCCCCAGTGGCTAAGGTTGGTTCACTGGGTTGTATAGGCTTCCTGTGGGAGGGGACTGGTACCTGTGTTCTGGTGGATGAGGCTGGATCTTGTCTTTCTGGTGGGCAGGACCGCGTCCGGTGGTGTGTTTTGGGATGTCTGTGACCTTATTATGATTTTAGGTAGCCACTCTGCTAAAGGGTGGGGTTGTGTTCCTGCTTGCTAGTTGTTTGGCCTAGTGTGTGCAGCACTGTAGCTTGCTAGTCATTGAGTGCAGCATGGTCATGGCGTTGAGATGGAGATCTCTGAGAGAGCTTTTGCCTTTTGATATTACGTGGAGCCGGGAGGTCTCTGGTGGATCAGTGTTCTGAACTCGGCTCTCCCACCTCAGAGGCACACGCTTGACACCCGGCTGGAGCATCAAGACCCTGTGAGCCACATGGCTCAGAAGAAAAGGGAGAAAAAACGAAAGAAAGAAATAAAATAAAATAAAGTTGTTAAAATAAAAAAAATTATTAAAAAGTAATTAAAAAATAAAAGAAAGAAAGAATAGAGCACCAAACGAAAAAACAAATCCCCCAGTGATAACAAGCACTAAAAACTATACTAAAAAAAAACGAACAAAACAAAACGGACTGATAGAACCCGAGGACAAATGGTAAACACAAAGCTATACAGACAAAAATCACACAAAGATGCATACACATATACACTCACAAAAAGAGAAAAAGGAAATATATATATATATGTATATATAAAAAAAAGGAAGAGAGCAACCAAATCAATAAACAAATCTATCAATGATAATAAACTCTAGATACTAAACTAAGATAAAAATAAACCCAGAAACAAATTACATGCAGAAAGCAAACTGCAAGTCTACAGTTGCTCCCAAAGTCTCCCGCCTCAATTTTGGGATGATTCGTTGTCTATCCAGGTATTCCAGAGATACAGGGTACATCAAGTTGACTGTGGAGATTTAATCTGCTGCTCCTGAGGCTGCTGGGTGAGAGTTCCCTTTCTCTTCTTTGTTTGCACAGCTCCCGGGGTTCAGCTTTGGATTTGGCCCCGCCTCTGCGTGTAGGTCTCCTGAGGGCATCTTTTCCCACCCAGACAGGACGGGGTTAAAGGAGCAGCTGATTCGGGGGCTCTGGCTCACTCAGACCGGGGGGAGGAAGGGGTATGGAATGTGGGGTGAGCCTGTGGCGGCAGAGGCCTGCGTGACGTTGCAACAGCCTGAGGTGCTCTGTGTGTTCTCCAAGGGAAGTTGTCCCTGGATCACGGGACCCTGGCTGTGGTGGGCTGCACAGACTCCTGGGAGGGGAGGTGTGGAGAGTGACCTGCACTTGCACACAGGCTTCTTGGTGGCTGAAGCAGCAGCCTTAGCGTTTCATGCCTGTCTGTGGTGTCCGCGCTGATAGCTGCAGCTCGCTCCCGTCTCTGGAGCTCAGTTAGGCAGTGCTCTGAATCCCCTCTCCTCGCATACCCTGAAACAATGGTTTCTTGCCTCTTCCGCAGCTCCAGACTTTTTCCCGGACTCCCTCCCAGCCAGTTGTGGCACACTAGTCCCCTTCAGGCTGTGTTCATGCAGCCAACCCCAGTCCTCTCCCTGGGATCCGACCGAAGCCCGAGCCTCAGCTCCCAGCCCCCGCCCGCCCCAGCGGGTGAGCAGACGAGCCTCTCGGGCTGGTGAGTGCTGGTCGGCACCGATCCCTTGTGCGGGAATCTCTCCGCTTTGCCCTCCGCACCCCTGTTGCTGCCCTCTCCTCCATGGCTCTGAAGCTTCCCCCACCCCCACCCCCCTGTCTCTGCCAGTGAAGGGGCTTCCTAGTGTGTGGAAACCTTTCCTCCTTCACAGCTCCCTCCCAGAAGTGCAGGTCCTGTCCCTATTCTTTGGTCTCTGTTTTTTCTTTTTTCTTTTGCCCTACCCAGGTACGTGGGGAGTTTCTTGCCTTTTGGGAAGTCTGAGGTCTTCTGCCAGAGTTCAGTACATGTTCTGCAGGAGTTGTTCCACATGTAGATGTATTTTTGATGTATTTGGGGGGAGGAAGGTGATCTCCACATCTTCCTCCTCTGCCGTCTTGAACGTCTCATTAAGGGAGATTTAATACTTAAGTTTGTTTTTTTTTTAAGATATTGATTTTAAAACTTGGGTTGATGCTTTCAGAACTCATCAGGGAAATTCGCATCAATTTTCATTCTACTCTGATCTAATGGAGATTAGGGAAACTCGAAAAATTTTAAAACTGCCTCAGTTTTCACTGAAAATTTATTCACACAAAGGGTAATACGGGTTTTTTCCCCTATAGGGTTTTATCAGTCATTCACCCCAAATTATTTAGTCCTTGATATGGATAAGACACTATGCTAGGTTGGGAAACTCTTGTTTCCTAGGAATTTTGGCTCTAAAGACCTACCCTCACATTCAGTTTGCACATTGCTAAGTCTTGGTTCTATATTCCAGCCATAAAATTTTCTGGAAAAATATTCACACAGTCTAGTAAGATATTTGTCTATTTTATATTTTTTCATAGGAATCATAAATGTGGAAACCTCCTAAATTAATGTGACACTGAAAACAATGAAATAATGATATTACTGGAAATAAATCATATTATATTTGGTTACTAAAAAGAAAGAAAATTGTTTCCATGTGCTTAAAGAAATTTAAATTTAGTTTCCAAAATTTAGATTTTAATAATGTACTTTTGAACTTTTTTCTATTATTATAATCTTAATGATGTTATTCCTGTTAGGTTTGATTTGATCTTAATAGCAAAACACATTTCTATGTACTTATGAAAAAAATTCTACTCATTATAGACAGTGATACGTATATGATATTAAAAATGTTATTACCATACTTAAAACATGGTACAATGTATTCAATATTGAAATCTTCATTAAAAAATAACATTAAAATTCTCTGCATTTCATTGGAGTAACCACAGGGTGCTTGGTGAAAAACCTTTTCTGTAGTCTTTGTGTCCGGTTTGAGTTGCTTTTGTTCATAACAATCTGTGATGTAGAGTTACTTCTGAGTATCTCATGAGTTGAGAAAAACCACAAGTACCTAAAGTGAACTAGATACCTGCTTAATCTCAAGGAATCTTCAGGTTCAGAAATATGGGTTCACTGAAGAGCAAAATCAGTTAATCTTTATAATAAAATATAATGAACCAATAAAAGAACTACAGTTCAAGTCACTGACATCATACTAAATGTCTTCCAGAAAACAGAGATTTTTCTCATAGTATGATTTTGATGAATTTTTCCCTTATAGAATATACAAAGACTCAATTGATTGAGAACTCAGAACAATTGATGGCTATGATATGGGTCTATTGCCTTTATTAGATTAGAAGTAAGTCTACAAATGACATATGGCACTTTCTATCCTGCTTTCTAATTAGAAAACTAATAGATACAGATTTTCCATTGCATTAATGAGCACAGATACAAATCAGCATGACTTGTTTTTCAGGAGATTATAACAGTATAGAAACAACATTCACCATTTTTATTCTAATATGACTTTTTCAAAACGGGGTATCAAAAGAAGTTGATTTATTGGAAGGTAAATTGATATTTTGTAATTTTATAATGTTATATGGAAGGTGATCTCAAGAAGAAACTAAATTTATAGCTATAGCTTAGACATCAAGGAAGTATTAGCCTTTTCCTTCAGCCTAAACTAAACTAAAGTAAACTCTGCAAAGTCATGGGAGGCTGGTTATACTAAGATGTACAAGGATTCTCTCAAGCTCATTGAGAATTATAGACAGGAATTAGTGAAAATAAAGGCATGGCGTAGGAGAGGTAAAAAGAGTAACTAAAACCTCACACTCAGGTTTATGTTTCCTTTTGGGGGGGATGGCACAGAGAGTGATGTTGCGGGAGGTTAAGGGTGGAGGGAAGGAGAATAAGAAGAAGAGGCAGGTAATACGGAATGGTGATTGAGGTTAAAACCTGGTAATTAGAAGACTTAAATTATTTGTTCTCAGTCTTTCTTGTAACTTAAAACCCCAGAAAACAAAACCTCATTCTTTTTGTGACCATTGATAGTAACTACCTCAAAATACAGGCTTCTGAGAAGTGGGAAACAGTGTATTTGGTGGGAATCTATTTGGTGAAGGATGTTATAAAGGAGGAAGAATGATCACTTTGGTTTTGTTTTTTTTTAATTTTTCTTTCTTACTTTTTTTTTTTTTGATGATCACTTTGGTCTTAAATCTATTTTAGATTTAAATTGTAGAGATCAGTATAATCTCAGTAGATCAAAAACTCCCATGAAAATGCTACTAATTTGGTCATTTAAAAAAAATTTGGTCATTTTTGCCAGATGAATCCAGGGCTTACATATTCAGAATTTGTGTTTAAAGGGTAATTTTTTGAAATGAAGAAGGTGAAAATTAATGATATATATATTAGGTTCAAACCAATAAAAATTCAAAAACATTTCAATGGGTAAGAATATGTACCCAGCATTTTCCCAAAGTTAGGAGACTTATGTAGTTTCTGGCCTAAGAGCTGAGAGAATACAGACTGCATAATTTGAACAAGGACATGGCAGAATGACAAATTATATCAAAATCTGAAATGGGTGGAGGCAAAATCTAGACAGAGGCTGGATTGTCCTGAGGTTGGATAAAGTTTAGAAACTTCATGGGGCTTCTCTTATTTAGCTGCCATAAAGTGTTAGTTCAGTTCAAAAGCCAAAAAAAAAAAGTAGCGATTGATTCTGCAGAACTTTAGTATTTAGTAACACTTTCCACTGTAGTACAATAATAAATCATGTCTCCTAATCTACAAAGTACTGTGGAGCCTCCAAATCACACCTTTCAAGCAGAATAACCCATATTACAGGATTTATCCTACAGGTGAGTGTCATTTTCATCATTATTGGCAACTGAGAAATGATTTTACTGTACAACTTTTACTTGATCTATGGTACAACTGTCAATTATCTATATGGGTAAGCCAACTTTGGGAAAAACGCATATCTCCAAAAAGAATACATGAGCATAGAATACTGCATAAAGGCGTAGGCTCTGGAGCCAGGTCACCTAAGTACAAAGCTGGCTCCACCACTTGCTGGCTGTGGGGAGGTAGACAGATTGCATGTGACTTTCACATGATTAAATTTCTGGCTTGTCAGATCCTACCGATAACCAAGCTGACATCCTTGAGACCCACTGCATTATACATTTCAAAGCTTCAGTATTTCTATCTGCTAAATTAGGATATTAATTGTATCTTTCTCTTAAGGTTGTTTTTGAGATTTAATAGTCTAGTCCACATAAAAAGGTTTTCAAGTGTGTCTAAATGCTTAAAAATATTAGTTATTATATTATTATAGTTGTTGTACGTTTTAAAGAACTATTACATTAGCGGTTAGATAACCAAAGGAACAAACAGAATTAGCCTTAAAATGTGGCCAAACAAAGAAAATCTTAGTCTCATTTCAAAGAAATGTAAAGAGGACTGATTGTTACAATTATTTTATGTACAAGCCATACCAAATGTTACTTTTAATAAAATCATGGTGGAAAGTATAGCAAGGAAGGCTGCTTCCAAGCACAAGAGAGAACTCCATATCAACTGTGATTATGTTGCTTGAAAGTAAGCAGAATTCTTTTGGTAGTGAGCATCTTTTCATGTACTTACTGGTTATTTGTATAATGTCTTTGGAGAAATATCTATTTAAATTCTTTGCTCATTTTTAAATTGGACTGTCTGTTTTGGTAAAACTTTATTGTCTTTTTATTGTTGAGTTCTAAAAGTTCTTTATACTAGATACAAGTCTCTTATCAGATACACGATTTGCAAATATTTTCTCCCATTCTGTGGGTTGTCTTTTCATTTTCTTATGATGTTCTTTGAATCACAGGTTTTTCATTTTGATGATGTCTAATTAATCTATTTTTTCTTTTGTCTTTTTTGCTTTTGGTATCATATTTTTAAAAAAATTGTCTAATCTAAGGTCATGAAGATTCACTTTTTTTTCTTCTAAGAGTTTGATAGTTATTAGCTCTTACATTTAAGTCTATGAGCCATTTTGAGTTAATTTTTGTATATGGTGTGAGGTAGAAGTTCAATGTCATTATTTTGTTTGTGTATGTCCAGTTGTCCCAGCACCATTTATTGAAAAGACTGTCTTTTCTCTATTAAATGGTCTTGGCACCCATGGCAAAAATCAGTTGACTATAAATGTAAGTCCCATATCCTTTTATTAATTACAATTTTAAAAATTAATTTTTATTGGAGTATAGTTGCTTTACAATGTTGTGTTAGTTTCCACTGTACAGCAAAATGAATCAGCCATACATATACATATATCCCCTCCTTTTTGGACTGCCTTCCCGTTCAGGTCACCACAGTGCGTTAAGTAGAGTTCCCTGAGCTGTACAGTATGTTCTCATTAGTTATCTATTTTATACATAGTATCAATAGTGTATATATGTCAATCCCAGTCTCCCAATTCCTCCCCACCGTCCCTTCCCCCCGGTATCCATACATTTGTTCTCTACATCTGTGTCTCTATTTCTGCTTCCATATCCTTTTAAAAATCTAAACTTTATCTAATTTGTTCCAGTTAAATGGAAAACTGAGTGATTTTTCTTAAAAATATTTCATAATGAAGTCTCCTTTCCTTTCATTCAGTTGATAAATCATTTCTATTGGCAGTTTCTTTGTTATTACTATACCAAAATTTTTATGACTCAGCTGAAACTAATTTTCTTTTTTTAAAATTAATTTTTATTGGAGTATAGTTGATTTACAATTTTGTGTTAGTTTCTGCTGTACAGCAAAGGAATCAGTGATACGAAGCTAATTTTCTTTTATTTCAGTAAGGCAAATAACCTTGTCTTCCTTGCAATACTTTACTAAATTAACCTTCTATTTAGATGTTACTTATATTCAGAGGAAAAATATTAATCTGAATGGAAGTTGTTTGTGTCTAGCAAAAGAAAGGATTTGAATCACAAATCCGTTATATTTCTAGTTCTTTAATTTAATTGTTGGTAAACCAACTTAAACTTTCCACAAGTATCATATTCATTTGAAGTAGTATAGTTTTTGTTAGTTTAAATTCCTGAATTTTTTCTTTACTTGACATCTTTTCACATAACATATTTTTCTTTTCTGATTAATATTTTGGTTACATGGGTTACACCATAACCTCACTCTACAAGTCCCAAGCTTTTAAAATTGAATAATTAACATAGAAGTGTGAAATATTTGCTTGTAGAGGATTAGACAATTAAGATATTAAATTTTGTAAGAAACAAAAAAGAACAAATAAACATTCCCGCTCTAACAACCAGCAACAATAAACACCTGGTATATATACTAACATTAAGATAAAAACTAACAGATATCTTTAGTAGCCAAAAACTAACAGATATTCCACATGCATAATTAAAGAGACATGTGGAATAATTCTAATATTAACAAAATTTGAGAGAGATTGGGAGCTTTCATAACTCTCAGAAGAAGATTTATTTAAAAATCTAGTATAATTTCCAAAAGAGAAGTAAAACTTACATAAAGAAATCCCCCATTGCCCTTTCTATAAACCCCAGTACACTCAAAATACAAATTTACTATTATTTCCCAGAATCTCCTTTTTATGAAACATTGTCTTGTCCGGATCCTGCACAATCTACGAAATAAGCCACATCTATTTGATTAACTCAGTTGCCAAAATTTATGTATCACCTTTGCAGTCTCCCACCTTTTCCCCCTCTGTCTTTTAGGCTTACTAAGATCCTAGTGTCAATTACAAACTCTAACTTAACCTCTGATACTTTCATGTCATGACATGCTAATGCTACTGGCAAAATTCCATCAGGCATTCAGATTTTGTGTGGACTTGGAAAACGTGAAAATGGAATGCAAAGGTAAGTTAACTTTTTCCTGTTAGAAACATCAATGAAAAGTATAAGTAAAACAAAATTTGCACACTCCGGTGTCCCCTTTGTTAGCAATATCTTGAAACTGTTAGATTATATGGGATTTTATTAACTAAGTTCATTTCTCCAAACAGCCTCAATGGATTTGAAGAAGCTGATGATAAAAGTAAACTCAAGGACCTCATCAGCTAGGGCTAAATGGGCCCAGAAACCTGGTTCTCTAGTCTCTCATTCAGTCTTGATTTTCTCTTCATGAGCTCGTGTTATCTCTTCCATCTGCGTAATGGGTCTGGTAAGGGCTAAGCGACTGGCTTGAACATGTGTCCATTTCATGTTTGTACCTTACCACATACAGTAGTGATATTCCTGAAAATTGCAAATTAAATTTTTATAAATAGAATAATTTAAAATACATGAGAGGAGTTTACTGCTCAGAGGTTACCATTCTAAAATGAATCATCGTTTATAAAGCTAACCACCTCCTGATTTACCTGTTTAAGTTTATATTTTAGCTTTTTAAAAAATTGAAAGTAGAGACCAAATATTTTTTACCAGCTAAGTAGTTTGCAAAATGATATTTGAATTTATTGGGTTGGCCAAAAATTCTTTCAGGTTTTTCTGTAAGACGTTATGGAAAAACCCGAATGAACATTTTGGCCAGCCCTATATTAGGCTGGGAAAAGCTTTTTAATGATTTAATTAAAAAGAATTTTAATGAAATATAAAGTATCTCCAAATTAGGGGTATCTTCTTTGAAATATTTATAATAATGTAGTGAAATTAACAAAATAATAAAAGTAGCAATAATTATATCTCTGCAGTCTGAAAAGTTACATTTTGCCATCTGAAATAAAATATTGACTCATTGAGAAATTCAACTTTCAGACTTTCTATTTCTTAAGATCTTAGGAACCCCACATAAAGCATTTGTGAGGCAAACATTTACAGTAAAAATTAGATTTTTTTAACTAAGAGATTAAGTTGGTAAACCAAGAAAAAAACGTAATTTTCTAAAAAGGATAACCTACCCTTTGGTCTCAGAATTGACTTTTTAAAACTCCTAGTACATATTTTATTAGTTTTGCTTCAGTATAAAGGCAAATGTCTTAGGTAGGCAAAGTTTGTCTTCAGTATCTTCTACTTCTCTTTAATATACCCAGTTGTATTAGTTTCTCGGGGTTGCTATAATAACGCACCACGAACTGTGGCCTTAAAACAACAGAAATTTATTCTCTCACAGTTCTTTAGGTTAGAAATCAGAAATCAAGATACTGGCAGGATCATGCTCCCTCTGAAGTCTCTAGGGAAGGATACTTCCTTGCCTTTTTCAGCTTTTGGTCCCAGGTGTTCCTTGGCATGTGGCAGCATAACCCAGTCAGTGCCTCTGTCTTTACATGGATGTCTTCCCTCTTTGTGTATCAGTGTCTCTTCTTTCCTTTTTATAAGGATAATAGTCATATTAGATTAGGGCTCACTCTAATCCAGTATGACCTCATCTTCACTTGATTATATTTGCAAATACCCCATTCCCAAATAAGATTACCTTCACAGGTACAAGTGATTAGGACTTGAACATCTCTTTTGGGAGGACACAATTCAACCCATAACATCCATGTATTATCTTTAATTTCCTAAGCTCTTCTATGGAAGCCCACTGAGTTTCTTATTTTCTGTTATCTTTGAATCTTGTTTGTTCCATCCATCCATCCATCCATCCAACAAATGAAATGAAATGTGCTGTGTGCCAGCCATTGTTGTGGACACTAGCAATACAGGGTAGAATGAAATAAAGTCCGTACCCTCATGTACTTACATTCTGTTAGGAGTCGACAGACAATCAAGCCATTAAAAATATAAAACATTTTTCATAATAACTTACAAAGATAAACAAAGCATAGAAAGAGGATCAAGAAATATGGGGGTGATAGGCATGGCATGTGTGTGGCAGCTCCATCTCAGACAGGATGGTCAGTGCCAGCTATCTTCTCTGCTAAACAAATATATCTGAACCTGTTGCTGTTATCAGTAAACCAATATGTTGACTTACTCATGTAATATATTAAAAACATCTTCCTAGGAATAATTCCTTAAGTTAGAGGAGTGATCGAATATAGATTTGATTCTACAAGGTAGGAAGAATGGCTTTGAGGAGTGTCTCTTGCTGTATTCATTCAACTAATATGTGTATTCTGTGTGGCAAAAACTGTGCCAGGTGCAGGAGAAGCAAAATGGTGAGAAAGAAAAAGGCAGCTTCTGCCCTTATGGAACTATATATTATAGGGCTGCCCCTCAAAATCCTGATATAATGTGGAAATTCTTGGATAATAAAGAACCAGCTGCTGATTGGTATATGAAGAGGAGTCAATTTGAATCTGATTTTACTTGTGTATTTCCTGCTGATCTCTAAGCAAAAGAATGGAATGTAATTTCATTAGTTGTTTAAAAGACATCTTCTAAATATTCATAGCTTATTGACTAAAGGCCATGTATCAACATTTTCTGGAGTAAGAAAATTTTTAGTATGAGTGCTGATCGCTGACCCCAGATAAACTATATTGTTTTCCTTGGTTTAATATGTTTTAGGGTTATTTTTGCAGAAATATTATAGTGGAAAATATTGTTGTGAGCTGCATAGCTCAGCTGTGAAATATGAAAGCTGGTAGAGACCAGATTTTGACAATTTGTTTATTGACTTTTAGAATATAAAATAAAAAGAAATCATGTACTTTCATTTAAGAAAACAAATCTTCATTTCATAGAGGACAAATCAGAGTTTGCTGAGTAGCTAACCTAAAAAAATGACGCAAGTTGTTACCCTGATTTCCTGTAGTCTGTGTATATCTGCCAGCTATTGTTTTACTAAGATGAATGAATCTCTTCCAGAGGATTTAAAACCTCTTTTAGAACTATAAAATTCCTTAGTGTACAGAAATAAAATTTGCTGAGCTAAATGTTCATCAAAAGGTAATGCATCAAGCTAAAGGAAAAATCTCCAGACACACAGGCAGATTGTACATGTAGATATACAAGAAGTATATCATGTTAAAATTATGGAATACATCTGTTAGTAGTCTGAAAACTGGGTTAAACCAGAATGGAACCTGACAAGCTCTTTCTCACCGGTGTTATGCCAGCCACGCTAGTATTCAAGGGCATTCACTGAGCGCTTAGTAAGGGTCCTATCCGGCATCTTTGATAAACTAACACCGCCAGTTCTGATGCTCTCCAGCTTTAATGACGCTGAGGGTAGATGTGTCCTTGCCTCCCCTTTATGGTGTGTTTTATCTCAAGTTGATACTTTTTTTTTTTTCTCCACTTGGCCCACCTCCAACATGTAAGTTGTTTTACAGATTTTTTTATATCCAAGCTGAGACTGTCAAAGTCCTGTTGTTAGGAAATAAAATATATACATTTTAATAATTATAAAACTACTGTTTTTTGTTTTTTCTAACAAAGTTGATAATCTAGGACTTTTCTTGGTCTTAGTGGTTTTATACACAAACAATGTAGATTGATTTCCTGGCTACTCCCAGTTTCCTATAGACTAAGTATATGCATTATTAATAATAAAGTCAGGGAATAATACTATCTATATTCCCTCTAGAATTTCTTGGTTTACTGCAATGGAATCTCATTTTAATGCTATTGTATGAAACAGTGTAAGCAATATTATGAAAGTTACCTTATATTTTGCTGTTTTTTTTGGCTTGTGATTAGGTTGGTTAAAATCCCAAAGAAACAAATTTAGTCCTTCTGAATCTGAAGTTTTATTCTCTTTCATGACTACACACTGTCCCTTTAATCACAGATCAGCAATCTCACCAATATGTCATTGATTACATAGAGAATCCAGGCAAAAGGGTGAGATGGCTTGAGGCTAATCCATCATGACTATGAACACCAGCTTCTCGTGTGTGACAGTAGGGTTACTTTCAGGGATGAAGGTTATTGTGTAGAGTACACAATCCTATCTATGTGATAGAATGTCATGTTATAGCAGAGTTCTGTTGCATTACTTGTCATAAAATAAGATGGTGGGTTCTCATGTTAGATGAAACTCATTATCTTGAATTTATTGAGGAACAAAGGCAGTATTAAAGTTGGACAGCTAAGGTTAGGGCATTGTTCTGGTTATCTATTTTTGTGGAATAAGCCATCCCCAAAATAGCAGCAATCATTTAATTTGCTCACAAACATGCAGTTTGGACTGAGCTTGTCTTTGTTCTATGCGGAGTCAACTGGGGTAGCTCAAATGGGGCTTCAAAATCCATTTCAAAGATGACTCATCACATGGCTCACAAGTTGGTACTGACTGTTGGCTGCGAGTTTAACTGGGGCTGTCGACCAGCGTTCTCAGTTCCTTTCCACATGGGCTTCTGTATTGGGCTGTTTGGGCTTCCTCAACAGCATGGCCACTGGATTCCCAGAGCAAGCATTCCAAAAGACAGGAAATAGAAGCTGCCAGCAAATCAAGACATGGGTCTAGAAACTGGCTCAATATCTCTCGTGCTATATCCTATTGGTCAATTAGTCAGAGAGCCCACTCAGATTTAAGGTGAGGGAACATAGGCCTCACCCCTTGGTGGGAGGAGTATCAAATAATTTGTAGTTGTCTATAATCTATCACGGCATTTCTTACAGTGAGCCGGGAAGACTATCACTGTCTCAGTAAAAATGTAGGCACTCGGGCACTTCTGTAATCTTAGATTGGAATCTTTCCGTCACACCCCAAAACAATGGAATCAGGTCAACAGATATCATGACCTGACAGTCAGCGTTCTAGAAATCCACTCTAGCTTTTTGAGTATTTTTCTGTTTCTAGGTACGTACAAACACACGAATCCCCTGTAGTAAACTTGAAGTCCTCATCATTTCTAGGCAAAAACAGCCCACCCTTTGTCAGTGGTCTCAAAATATTTTTTATGATGCACCTCTATAATTACTTGTAAAAAATATTTCTTTTATATTCTGCTCTGTATGGTGAAGAATGTTAAATAGAGAGTGTGTCACTAATTCTCATACTTTATCATTCCTGCAGCAGAGGACACATGCTTCCTTGCCTCCATCTCTGTTAATGAAAAAATTTTGAGTATGCACCATTTATGCACCAGACTACTAATATTTTATTTCCTTTATAAAAGAATAGAAATTAAAGAAGTAAAAAAATTAAGACGTTATATTATCCTCATGTGCCTGGGTTTGTGCACCTCATTTCAGGGCACTCTCTTAGAGTACCGTTTTGTTCTCTTTCTTTGGCTTCCCACTTTATCCTCTATCCATTTGTGGCAGATAGTCTGAAAAAAATTCCTTCTGTCCTGATGTGAGTATTCTGTTCTTCATCTCAAGAAATGGAATCTAATTCCCCTCCCCTTTAATTTGGTCTGGGCTTGGTGATCTCTTGACCAATAGAATGTGGCAGAAGTTCTGCTGTGGAATGTCTGAGGTTCTGGGAAGGTGTGCAACATCCCCCTGAACCTTTTAGAATGTTGGCTTCTGGGATGTTCCCTTTTGGAACTCAGCCTCCATGTTGTGAGAATGCCAAGCCATATAGAGAGTCTGTGTGTAAGTACTCCTGTTTCCAATCCAGCTGAAAGCCAGGTGAGTGCACCATCTTGGATGTCCGACTCAGTCAAGCCTTCAGATGACTATAGTCCCAGCCATCATCTATAACAGCGTTAGAAAACCATCCAGCCAAGCCTCCAGCACCATGAAAGAAAATAATAAATTGTTCTTTTAAGTCACTAAGTTTACAGGTGGTTAGTTATGCAGCAGGAGGTAACCAGAACACCATTCTTCCTTATTCTCTTGATTGGTTTTCCAATGATCAATGCCCTTCTATGAGTCATGACTAGAGAATTCTCATTAAGAACATTAACATTTGTGTATTATTTTATCGATGAGAAAACTGAGGCTCAGAGAGGTTAATCTCTTTAAGAGAAAATCGTCAGGAGTTAAAAGGGTCTGGAATTAAAAATGCAGGTCTTTTGGATATGAGAGCGCATGTTCTTTCTACTACAGCATTCTTCATGTCAGGCTGCATGTGACTGTGAAATAATATTAAATATCATTCAACATGGTTATCTGGTTTGCTGAACAGACCATAGCAGGTAGAAGTTCTTGTTGGATCCATGGATTCCTCGGGGCTTGGAAAGAGGTAAAACAAACAACCAGATTAGAAATATAGCTGGCAGCATCAGGGAGCTCCAGCAATAAGGGCATCTCCAAAAAAGCCCCATAGGCACCCTACAAATGAAAAAGCTTTTAAACATCTTCCAGATTAATAGAGTAGGATGCCAGCTTACAGCAATGCTAGTTAAATAAGAATGTTCTTGTTCCCCTTACCTCTTCTCTCTCTGCAATTATGATCATACATCTTCCACCCAGTTCTGGAAGGGTCAGAATGAGGAGCTGACAAGCAGGATAGGAGGTGAGCTAGAACGAGAGAAGTCCACTCATCTGCCTCCCAGGTGGTAGGCTTGGTCTAGGGGTAGGTGAAATCGCTGGACTGTGGAGTGATGATGGCAGCCTTAATAATGACATGTGACTGGCTTTGTAGGTAGGTATCCGATTGAGATATTTTTCAACTTAAAGAAAATATAGGCATTTTTATTACCTGAGAGTTATCAAAAATGTCATGATTGACTTTTCATCCACAGCAAGGGAAGAAATTGACATACTGTGTAAATTCTAAAGAGACAGTGGGAGACAAAATTAGGTCATGTTGCGATTTTATCTGTTGAACTGTGCTGTTCAACTCGCCTGTCACCTAAGTTATCTTGCAGCTAGACTGCACTGTGTAGTGTTTCATAGGGTGAGCAGAAACCCAAAAGAGATAGTTCCTATTCTGAACGCGGTTAGATTATGAGCTCTTTTGGAATGGAAGTGCATTTAAAAAATTTAAGCAAAGAAATATCCCTTTGTGGAAAGAACAGAGACACTCAGAGATTCTACAGCTTTTTATTAAAATTGTGAAAATTTCAGTACAAAGTATCATAGTTATTCAATATAAAATGGAGTTTTCTAAAAACCTTATTATGTGACTTGCTATTTGTTTTTTTTTTTTTTTGGTACGCGGGCCTCTCACTGTTGTGGCCCCTCCCATCGTGGAGCACAGGCTCCGGACGCGCAGGCTCAGCGGCCATGGCTCACGGGCCTAGCCGCTCCGCGGCATGTGGGATCCTCCCGGACCGGGGCACGAACCAGCGTCCCCTGCATCAGCAGACGGACTCTCAACCACTGCGCCACCAGGGAAGCCCTGCAATTTGTTTTGATGATAATTCTGCTAGAGGGCTTTCAGCTCTTCCAGTGATTTTTTTTGAGGCTTCTCTCCTCTATCTTGGCTCCCTCTCTTTTCCCTTCCTGAAATTGGTTCATCACCAAACTATAACAAAATTAATATATAACAAAGCACAAATATTACGTTTTTATAGTTATTCTTGAAAGTAAGTGTGTTGAAGGATTAGTATCAGTAAAGAGTGGGAACATCATATCTTTTCAGTGAGATAGATACATTATATAGAAATGCTTGTAGTTTGTGTTGTAAAGATAATTGTGTTTTACTTACCAAAGGTTGAAAGAAAGCAAAGGAAATTTATTAATGTTATTACTGATAACATTTTCTGTTCTATTTTATGGATTTATAAATGAAGTATTTTCCCCAAAGACATTAAAATTTACTGCCACGTATCTGGAAAGAGCTTATCAGTTAATCTTTTCTGTTTTATTTTACATTTTAATGCTGCCTTTATTTTTATTGTAAAATACTCTTATTGATTTGGATGAGATTTTATCTGTGAAGGAGTTCACTGGGTCATCCAGTCAGATGTGAACATATCAGGACCTCTCATTTTTTTCTGGCATAATCTCCTATCAGCTGTTTGGTGTAATCAAAATAAAGACTTTACCCTTCAGTATTATTATGTGATTAGCTTCACCTGCTTTTGGAAACAGATACTAGTGTATTCTGAATATGCATGGAACAACTCACACTCATTGTTTTCTGGCCATCCTTTCTTGCATAGAACTCTCACGTAGGTTGTAAAATTTACTTGAAAATATTTATGTCATCTTGCTTTAACCACAGGTATCTAGAGGAAGAGGATCTGCAGAAAAGATGCCTCTATTTAATATTCTTGGTCATAAAAATGGAAGACCTATTCACTGAATACGATCAATAGCACAATAATAAAGCATATCATTCAGTTAACTACTGTTTATTGTACACTACCTAGTTTCTCAGGACAGTGCTAAAAGCAGGAAGTAGAAAAGTATAAGAAATAATCTGGTTTGTGTTTGCATGCTTAAATGAGGAGACAGAAGGTGGAGAAGGAAACGATTGTGCTCAGGGCACCTTGTGTTCTGGGTGAGATGATTTGTCATGCCCATAGCTTCGTATTCAGGAAATCCAACGTGGTACGATGAAGGAAAGCCATACGGACTCATGATATATGTGTGCCTCCTTCTCTCCAAAATGGAAGCAAAAATATTTGAGTTAACATTTTCCTCCATAATATGATTCTTTGTAGTGTCTTGAATAAAATTAATAGTCTTTTTACAAAACAGTATATTGGATTAAAAAACCAAACATATTAAAATCACTATGCTGATTACATTTGAGAAAAATTCCTGTTTTTTTTTTTTTTTTTTTAACCCGCGTCCCCCGCATTGGCAGGCGGACTCTCAACCACTGCGCCACCAGGGAAGCCCAAAATTCCTGTTTTTAAACTACCTGAATGAGATCTAAAAATGTCAGTTTTTCTTATTGACTGATTTCTTTTTCTAGAAAAAAAAATTTTTCCTTCTGGGGTCTGCAAGGTCTGCTGGGCAGAGTGAAGTACAAGCTGCAGCTTCAGGGTGTGGAGCAGTGTCTACTAAAAAAGAAAGGCCTTGGTAGATGTTTGTCGAATGAATGCAGGTAGTCCACAAGAACACAGTATACTAAGTGATTTTATTATTTTTGATGTAGTGGGTTGCCTGTGTTCAGAAGCATAAGAGTCAGCCTAAGAGCTCCAGTCAAAGCAGTTTTTCCCAGACTGATGCATGGTAAATGGAAGGTTCGCTTCAGAGTTGTTACTTATATTTTAGCTCTTCCAGTCATATGATTTTCATATTACTGCATGTTAAACTCTAATTAGCTGAGGGCACACAGAAAGGGTACACATGTCTGTCTCTATAATGCTCTTTTAAACCACAAGACACCTCGTTTATGATTCCTGGGAAAAGTGGTGATTACAACGGGCCTGCTTTAGAAAAAGACTAGGCAGGACCTTTCAGTGATGTTAGGAAATTCAAGAATGTCTTAGCAACTGGTGTCATGATGTCACGTTGGAAAGCTGTTCTTTAATAGAGCATGCCTGCTACTGTTCCTGGTAGCTCTGTGTAGGTGAGACTGCTCTGCAAAACATAACTCTCCAGGTCTAGTTGGATGAATTGTCAATTAAATATTCACTTTCTTTTGTTTCCAAACTTCTTCAACATCCTGAAGTTTCTCTTCAATGAACAATAACAGATATGGTTAGTAATCACTAACTCAATGTAAATAAAATTAGGAACATTTCTTGAGTTATGGGGCAATGTTTAGTGCTTATTTCAAAACAATAGTCTGTTTTTTCTGTTATCTGCGTTATCTAAACAGATAAGCTGCTGTTTTCTCACTAACATTTGCTTAAGGAAAAACCACGCACTAGAAAAGTAGCATTCTGAGAAATTTCAATGAAAAGTGACATTTAGCACCTAAGCTATATCCTAAGTGTTTTGTCAGTGATGGAATCCTCAGGGAGAAACCATTAGGAGTGAGAACAGAACTGTACTGAGGACCTTGAATGATCCTCTCACAATTCACTTGGACTCTGATATTACCTTACATCACTATAACCATGCTCCAGGATGACTGCCAAGATGTCCAAGCTTCCCTCTCCAACCCCCAGAGCTAACTGATGATCTGATATGGGATGCCTTGACTCAGGCGTATCATATATACACAGTGAGGTCCAGAGGCAGCTGGCATACTCATTGCCGATTTCTTTGTTTGGCCACTTCCTAAACAGCATAGGGCACGCAGAAACACTTGGCACTTCACTGAAAAGCAAAGAGGCCTGTTAGTGAACCCCAGTGTGAGGATAAATGGGATATTAACTAGGGTCACTAACGTGTTGGATTTCAGGTTAAGGGCTGTAATTTATGGGTTGTATTGATAAAATTCTGGCTTTTTTGTTTGCAATCATACATTTTATTTCTAAATTCTCTGCAGAAATTAGGTACCTAAAGCATATTTTTGTATACAACTAAGGAATTTCAACGAAAAGAACCCCATTTGGTTGAGTTGGAGGCCAAGTTCAGCTGACTGGATGGGTCCTTGGGGGTCACTGATGTATTATACCAGACAGTAGACATGAGGGAGTTGTCAGACTGGCACTGGGGCTTTCCTTTTCCCACTTATCCCCTCGCTGGTTCTTGCCAAATCTGCTTTGCATTTGAAGTTGATTGAAATGGGTCTCACTGTTAACCTGTCAACTGAAACCCCTGTGATTTAGAAGCCTTTTTGTTCATTTCATTGGTGCAAGAAATTGGAGAAATCTGGACCTTTTTAGTGCAATGGAGATGACCAAACAGAACAGCATCTGGACTTACCCCCAATTAATGGAAAAGTGTTGTCAGGTGCAGAGATGAATTTTTTTTTTTTAGAAAGGTAGTCCTTTGGTTCCACAAGTTTGTTGTGGGTAATGACCTCTCTGGAGTTGTTCAGAAAATCCCTGGAAAACATTATGAAGAATTATACCATCTTGGATTTAGGTGCATTTATTTTTCCTAAGAGCACAAAAAAATGCTTTCATATATAGGTTATCTCATTTATCTTCATAACATCAGCATGAAATAGTCTGTGGCAGTATAATTATCCACTCTTATGTAGAGAGAAATAGGGTGGCCAGGGAAACCAGAGTCACAGAACGTTTATGTTTTGTAGTGTTTTTCTTTCCAAATAGATGAAAATACTCTAAAATACTCCTTAGTACACGAGGAAGCTATTTATTATGGATGAGTTGTGTACAGTAGAAGGATGTTAACCATTTCGTGCCATACGATAACTTTAGGGAAAAGCCATAGTTGCTATCCATTAAATCACTTTATGTATTAAGTCTATTTTTGGTGAATTGAAAGGACTATGAATGAAAACGAATTCGCCTGGAAAATGGGTTAAAATAATCTTGTTCTTGGTCCTTGGAAACTGGAAATTTAACTTGCCCAGCAGTAATGAAACAGAACCAGATGTTGTTTTCCAGGGTAGAAAGCAGCCTGACATGAACACCTTGGTCGTGGAGTCTGGAGGTTGAACCGGATTTAAGCATTGTTTTGTATTACATCAGAGATGCTGTGAAGAAAAATGATGTAAAATGATGGAAAGTGAATTGGACTCTTTAGAAAAAAAAAACGGTGCTTGGTAAATTAAGTATGTTGTCAAGAGCCCCTGAAGTATATTTGAGGAAAGTGTTAGGTGGGACTTTATTAGATAGGATACAAGATTTTCTAAGGCAACAGAGAATCTAAAAATATAGTGAAAGGGCTTCCCTGGTGGCGCAGTGGTTAAGAATCTGCCTGTCGATGCAGGGGACACGGGTTCGTGCCCTGGTCTGGGAACATCCCACATGCCGCGGAGCGGCTGGGCCCGTGAGCCATGGCCGCTGGGCCTGCGCGTCCGGAGCCTGTGCTCCGCAACGGGAGAGGCCACAACAGTGAGAGGCCCGTGTGCAGCAACAAAAAAAAAAAATAATAATAATAAAAAAATAAAAATATAGTGAAAATCAAGATAGAAGTTTTTATCTTTTGTAAGTCTGGGTAAGTGGTCGGGGTAGTCTGGCAGCTTGACAGTATCAGGAACCCAGACTCCCTCTGTCTTTTATATTCAGCGGGGAGCCCTTCATTTTATGGTCTTAGATGACTCTTATTTTCCTTACCATGTCAGTTTTCAATCAGTAGGGAGGGGGAAGGGGGCAGTGTGCAAACCAGAGTCCTACATATCAGTGTTTATCCACTATCCATTGTACACTTTTGAGTGTACAAACCAGAAGTCCTACGTATCAGAGTCTATCCACAATCCATTGGTCAAAACTTAGTCCTCTGGACACATCTAGCTTCAGGAGAGCCTGGGACATGCAGTCCTTAGCTAGGCAGCCATATGCTTAGCTAAAATGTGAGGGGCTGATAATAAATCAAGAAATAGAGAATGCATATTGAGGAAAACCCAGCAGTCTCCAGCACAGAAACATATTGTGGCAATTTTTTAATCTGTCTTAAGATATATCAACTCTACAATTATTTTAGAGTTAAATGCTAGCCAATGTGCTTTCTAGACAATATTGCTGATGAATACATGTACTCCAATAGATGGTCCTTAACTCAACTGAGACTCATGAGGTAGCTAAATCATTAGGATAATGAATTATGTATTTCTTATGTTAAAAGGGCAAATGTAAAGTTGTTATTTTGGCCATGCTCCTTAGTACTTTGCATTGGAGTGATCATAGTTTGGTAAAGAAATTCCTTAACACTCCCCTCCACCTCCAACACACAAACTAAGATAGTAAAGTTTGGAAGAAGTACTAAAAATTTACTTACTTATCCACTCTATATTACAAAATCAAATTTATCAGTCACGGTAGAATCAGAAATACCATTTAGCTACAAGAGAGGGTTATGAGCAAAATCCAACGGGGCCAGAGTATTAGGATTAATTTTGTAGGGTGTAGGTATGTATTTTCCTCCTTTGGTCTCTTATAAGTATTGCAACACCTTTAAAAAATTTTTCTTTCAACATGCCTTAGAAAATGTTTTCATTCACTGGATAGAACCGATGAAAATATCCAGTCGATTTCTGTTTGGTGTTGTCAAAGAAGTAGCCGTATTGTGTCTATAAGCAGCCTATCTTCCTATAAAACAAAAGTTCTCTTTGGTTTCAGTTTCTTTAAATTTCATAACTCGATGTGTAACCCTAATGCAATATTTATATTATTTTCGAATACTCTGTGGCTTGTGATAGTTGTTTTTGTTTTGTTAATTTCTTTTACTGTGTTTTGCTTTTCTGGCCCTGATAAAAGTATGTTAGGCCATTTTTCCAAATTATTCCTAAGGTGTGAAGGAAAAGAACTTTCTGCTTGTGGTATTTCTCTCATTCCTTGGTACAGAATCTTTCAGAATTATTATGTCAAATTATAATGCAAATATTAAGCTTTGTCAAATCCCAACTGGGAAAGAGCCAACCACTTTGGGATTTGCTTTGGGATCCTTTGGGATCAAATGTTTTTCTTTAAATATTTAAATGACACTAATATAGGCATATAGTTTAAGAAATCTTAACGCTTATGATAAAATAGTTTTTTTCTGCCCCACTCTCTTTCTACCCTTAATTTCTATTCCACAAAAGCAACAACTTGAAACTATTTAGCTGTTGTTTCTGTTATTTATCTTCCTATTTCTAAATAAAATGCTTGCAGGACTATTTTTTTTAAGTCTTTTTAAAGTGAAAAGCACACATTTCCTATTGATATATAGCTTTTTAAGATGAAGATGTTATTCTATTATGCCTGCAACTGCAAAGGCCTGCAATATGCACAAATCTTCCCGCCACATTTTCAATAGAGCTGTTTTGTTATTTGTAGTTCAGTCATGATTCCGTGGTTGTTATATTATGATTATATAGAAATTGGTCACAACTGAACCATGGAGTATGCTATGATTACATTTTCTTTTGGAATTAAGCACTGTTTTGTTTTTGTTTACGTCCTTATTTTTCTATATTCGTCTCACTGTTCACTTCACCTTAAAACACTGCCAAAGCTATCAAATTCATCTCACTGTGGTAAAAAAAACAAAATTAAGAACAACTCAGACAGCCTATAGGGTTCTTTTTGTTTGATTTCTTGGTGACATTCTTCTTAGAGCCCCCAGTCTTCCTCCCTTCTGGACTGGTGTTTTCTAGGCCTGAGAAGCTGTTGTTCAGCATCATCCTATGAATTTCTTTTGCTTCCTCTTCCTCCTCTCTTGAGCGCATATCCTCTTCCTTGAGTGAGTTTCTGGGTTGAGTGGACTATAGCAGGCATTAATTCCTGAGAAAGGGTATATGGGCAGTAAATTTTTGAAGCCTTTTATGTCTGAAGATGTCTTTATTTGATAGTTAGTAAAGAATTCTAAGTTGGAAATCATTTTAGCTCAAAAATTTGAAGGTGTGGCTCCATTTGTCTTCCAGTTACCATTATTATATTAGGGAATTCTAGTGCCTTCCTGATTCGCTATCCTTCATATGTGTCCTGTTTTTCTATCTGTATTTTATGAAACTTTTATTTATCTACGATTTTAGTATGATATGCTTTTGTGTGAGTATTTTCAGTCATTAAGATGGATACTCACAGGGAGCATTTTCAATCTATAATATCCTTCAGTTCTGGGATTTTAGGAGGAGGGAGTATTATTTCTTGGATTATTTTTGTCCCTCTGTTGCCACTATTCATTCTCATTCTTTCTTTCTTTATCATCCTCCTCTATCTCTGTCTCTCGCTCCATATACGTATGTGTGTATATATATTTATAATCTATAAAAATATAGATATATATGATATATTTGTAGATATATACTTATATATGTGTATCTATCTGTCTGCACACATATGTATAAAGATACAGGTATGGATGGATGGATAGATAGACAGACAGATAGATAATGTGTTTTGCAAATGTTTTCTCCCAGTCTGTGACTTGTCTTTTCATTCTTTTAACAATGTCTTTTGAAGTTCAAAAGTTTTAAATTTTTTATTTTTTTATTTTTATTTTTTTTTTTTTTTTTTCCGCCAGGGAAGCCCAAAAAGTTTTAAATTTTAATGGTCTATTTTATCAATATTTTTTCTTTCATGGATTGTGCTTTTGGTGCTGTATCTGAAAAGTCACTGCCAAATCTAAAGTCACATAGATTTTCTCCTCTGTTATCATCTAGGAGTTTTATAGTTTTCTTTTTACATTTAGGTCTGCAGTTGATTTTGAGTTAATTTTTGTGAAAGGTACAAGGTCTGTGTTTAGATTCTTTTTTGCATGTGGATGTACAGTTGTACTAGCACCATTTGTTGAAAAAACTGTCTTTTCTCCATTGTATTGTCTTTGCTCCTGTGTCAAAGATCAGTTGACTATATCTGTGGGTCTATTTCTGGCATCTCTATTCTGTTTCATTTATCTGTATGTTTTCACCAATATCGTACTGTCTTGATTACTGTAACTTTGCAGTAAGTCTTGAAGTTAGGTAGTGTCAGTCCTCCAACTTTGTTCTTCAACATTGTGTTGGCTATTCTGAGTCTTTTGTCCTTCCATTTACGCTTTAAAATCAGTTTGTCGATATCCAAAAGAGAACTCGCTGGGATCTTGATCGGTATTGTGTTGAATCTATAGATCAAGTTAGGAAGAAGTGACATCCTAACAATATTGAGTCTTCCTATCCATGACGTGGAATATCTCTTCATTAATTTTGTTCTTTGATTTCTTTCATTAGAGTTTTGTAGTTTTCCTTACATGGATCTTGTACATATATTGTTAGATTTATACCTATTTTATTTTTTGTTTTGGTAAATGTAAATGGTGTTTGTTTTAAATTTCAAATTCCAATTGCTCATTGCTGGTACATAGGAAAGCAATTGTGTTTGTTTATTAACCTGGTATCCTGCAATCTTGCTATAATTGCTTATTAGTTCCAGGAGTTTTTTTGTTTTTTTTTTTCCCCCCAATCCTTTGGGATTTTCTACCTTAACAACTTGCCATCTGTGGAAAAGATAGTTTTATTTATTTTTTTCTCAATCTATATATTTTTACTATCCTTTTCTTGTCTTGTTGCATTACTAGAACTTTCAGTATGATGTTGAATGGGAGTGGTAAGAGGGGACATCCTTATGTTGTCCTAGTATTGGCGAGAAGGCTTCTAGTTTCTCACCATTAAGTATGTTAGTTTGTTCTTAGTAGATGTTCTTTGTCGAGTTGAGGAAGTTCTCCTTTCCTCCTAGTTTTCTGGGAACTTTTATGATGAATACGTTTTGGATTTTGCCAGATGCTTTTTCTGCGTCTATTGATATGATCATAGGAATTTTCTTCCTTAGCCTGTTGGTGTGGTGGATTACATTAATTGATTTTTGAATATTGAACCAGTCTTGCCCAACTGGAATAAATCCTACGTGGTTGTGGCATATAGTTATTTTTTATACATAATAGGATTCAATTTCTCTATAATGTTTACTCTGTTCTTTATGATAAGTTACTGAACCAAGTAAGACCAACAGAAAATGTAGCCTGTTTTTCATAGTAGGCTTGTGTTAAATTTTACTAAATACAGATAGGATTTAGAAACTGATTATGGTTGGTGAGGAAGAGGAAATGATTGAAGACTACTCTAGACTGTTGAGATTTGTCAAGAATATTAGTGGAGATGGAAAAGACAAGAGGAGAAATATATTCAAAAATATAATACTTTGAAAGATATTAAAGAATATTTATTTTTGTGGTTCTAGTGGTATGGCCAGAATGAGGTATATATCTAAGTAACTGAATAAGCAGAAAACAAGTTGAAGGTAGAGAATTTTGGGAATTATCTATATATTAGTGACAGTTGAAGCTGTATAAGTGGATGATATTGTTAAGGGGGAGATGGAAAAGAGGTGATATATTTGAAATGGACACTAGGGAATACTTATACATAGATAAATAGAAGAGTAAAAGAACCAACAAAAGAGACTGAGAAGATACATATGAGGGGAGAACCAAAATTATATAATATCACAGAAGTAAAAGGATGAATTGCAAGGACAAGGGTTGTAATCAACATTGAATATGAAAGAAAAGTTGAAAAGATGGGGACCAAGTGAAGAGCCATGTATTTGACAATTATAAGTTCATTGATAGAATTTTTTCCCTTAAAGTATAAGGAAGTTAGAATACTGTTGACAGTGAAAAGAAGAGAGAAGAGAAGTTAACTCAAAGGCATAGCAAGATCGAAGGAGGTATGTCATCAGCAGTAAGGTTTTAGCATGTCTGATTGCTGTGTCAAAGGAGCCACTGGGGAGAGAGATTGAAGTTTCAAGATAGAAAGGGAATATTAGATAGAATGAGGTTACCATTTAATATATTGCTGCCTCAAAATAAGCCAACATTTATGTGATTGGTTACTGAATGATTTAGATGTCTTTTAGAAAGCTTTATACTTTAATATATAAAGGCATATATCAGTTAGTTTAGGTGAGGTTGTTCTTCAATAATCCACAACCCTAAAATCTCAGCAGCTTAAAACAACTAAGGTGTATTTCTTGCTGACACTCCATGTGTATCATGTAAGAGATCAGCTGGGGATTTTGCTGCAGTTCATTCTTACTCTAGGATCCAGGCTAATAGAGCACCTCTCTTCCTGAGCATTGCTAGTCACTCTGGCACAGGAAAAAAGAGACATGGTAAATTCAACACTGGCTTTTTTTTTTTTTTTTAACACTGGCTTTTTAAGCCTCCAACTGTAAGTGACTTTTGGTCACTTTCAATCACAGTTCATTGGCCAAATCAAGTCATATGGCCATGCTGTCTTCCCAGGAATGGGGAAGTACAGTCTTAATATATGCCAGGAAGGAGAGCTAACCAGAGCGTGTGCAAACAGCCCTAATGACTACCATAAGGAGTATACTTATCTGCAGTACTATATGAGTTATAGTTATCAAAAATCTAACATTTATGATCATTTCTGTAAAAAGTTGGGCAGTAGACTTTTCTTCAGGAAAATAATCCTATATTACAACTTTGCTCCCAATGGGAAAATACGATTGAATTATACCTCATTTACGGTTACAATGTCATTTTCAGAAATGACATTCCAGCTGTGTCCCAGAAATGCACAATATAGTGATAGAAACATAAAAGGAATACTTTGGATTTTACCAATTATAACTTTAAAATTTGAAATAATGAACTTTGTTAAATGAAATTAACAAAATTTTTCTTAGAACTTGTTGACTAAAGACCCTTTTCATTCTTTAAAAATTCTAGATAATTCTTTCAAATAATGTCAAGTCCTATAAAGGAAGAAAATAGAAGATGAAACAAAGGTCTGACCAAATTCTCAGGCTAATAGTTCAGCTCCCTCTAACTATCCTGCTATCCCAACAGGAAACATTTTCTTTGTGCAAGTGATCATGCACGTTTGGTTTAGCATAGATTCAGTTCCCAATTGCAACTTATAAATGCTGTACAGGGAAGTATTTAATGTTCAAACAAGAGCTATACTTTATTACCTAGTTTCGAGTACTTGAATAATCTCATGAATTTGACAGATTCTTCACAAATGTACTTACTAGAAGTCTTCAGGGAAGCATCCTAGACACTTGTAGCATTAATAAGGATTTACATTGTAAACCATTTTAAGTATGGGCATGGCAGGTATAGTAATTTTATGGATTTTGAAACATTTTTCTCATCACAGCTGAAACAGATTTATCTGCAACACTTAGCAGTGTCTGTTAAAAAGTGAGCCTCCAGTGCCAGCATAGAATGCAATCAGGGTGTTTTTACTGTTGGGTGACATCCACTTCCTTGATGTCCTGTACAGTCTTGCAAGAGTCCTGCAGGACTTGATTGTTCGATGAGTTTTACCTGGCTATCAGTGAATTTAAGAGAGTAAAAGGAGACTCTCTCTACAGTACTAATGAAGTTCCTTTGGAACATTTAAAAAGAGTGAAATCAGATGTCAAGAAGCCTGCCAGGGAGATAAAATGCAATGTGTTTTAAACATTGCTTTTCTCCTGATTAAATGCATAGTGTTAATAGCTACATATCAGTTTTTTTGTGTGTGTATGAATTGGTAGAATCTGATGTGGTTAAAAAAAAAAGTAGACTTTACTGTTCAGCGAGCTGAGAAGAGATGAGTTATTTCTGAAAAGGGCCTTTTTGCGTGTTGTATTGGGTTAAAGAGTCTACAAAAGAAGTAAGCATTGGCTGGGGCCCCATACTCATTTTTGAGACAACTGGAGTAAGAAAAAAATGGAAAAACTTCAAAGTAAAAACAAAATGGTTAATGTAAAAGTACAAGGAAAAATTAATTTTGAGACATATACAAGCTAAGAAAAATTTATAAATCTTATTGTTAAGGATCAGAGCTTGTTTAAAATAGATTTTTTTAGTGAGAAAACGTATTGCATGGATATAACACTGGGAACATGTTAAAGTTTCATGAGCATTATGAATAATTTTAGTTAATACTAGAGTGACCTTCCACTGATACATGTTAATTATTAAATTTAATGAAATATAAAATATTTTGACAGGATGAGTATCTTATTCATCTGTTGATCAGTTACCTTGAATCTATAATAGTATTCAGCATATTGTCAGGTATTAAGTCAGAACTTATTAGTTGATTTCAAACATTCTGAATTAAGATGTTGGCCTGGAATTTTAAATGGAATCAAGATTTAGAAACTTCCTGAATAATATCAGTTTTATGAAAATAAGATGTAGCCTTTTGAATTTAGGTGTTTCCTGTGAGTACTTACAAATTTTAAGGTGAAATTTAAAAAGATTGTCATGTGACTTTAAATATTTAATATTTGATCATACAGTTTGACTAAATATATGTGTTTGTATGATTTACATATATCTGGTTAATAGATTTTAAATGGACCATGAGTAATAAGAAATAGCAGTACTATTCATCTAAAGGTCTTTGCATTTTAACATTACATGATAATTAGGTTAAAGACTAGCCTCCCTAAAATAACTCAGTATTTGCACACTGATAAAATGTCTCAGCAATTGATTGATTTTCTGTGCTGCTCAGGAGCACCATAGTTTTCTTGTTAAATTCACTATAGAGGTAGTCTAGTAGTTTTGATGTATGAGATTTATTAGATGAAGCACATTTGTCTGTTCTTAGTTCCTCATGCACAGAAGGATGCTTTGAAATAGCTTCACTTCACCCAGGAGCCACACTAAATTTTTAATAGACTCCGTATTTCTGAGGACAAATTTTAAAAAAAACACCTTCTTCTGAAAGATTTGAAGTGGAGTGTGCTGTCGTACTCATTGTACAGAATCCTGGTAGAGATGCAAGTAAGGATACATGGTATGTTCCGTGACTACAGCTGTATTAGGGTAAACACATTTAACAAATACAAAATGTTTGTACAATAATATGTATACATATGTATACACACAGTTAACATTCACATATATACATATATTATGGTACATATACTCCTTTTATATTTACACATTCCTAACTATGAGAGAAATCTCTTGGTCTCTTTTTTTCTTTGTTTAGATAGCTAAGTTTAAATAGGCATCCAGACTGTGTACCTATCATTAAATGTTACTTTGGACTTAAAGAGGAAAGAAGGCAGTCTGACTGCATTTCCTTTCAGCACTGTGATAGTGATTTGCCAGAGGTCTCATCTGCCTGTAATGAAGGTACTTTATCTTCTCTCGAGTGGATCCCAGCAACCTGTGTACAGTACACAGAGAACATCTTTGTATTAGACGCGGAGCATGAGTGCAAACCCATGACACTAGGAAAGGTACCACATCTACTCCGCGGTGGGTTACTTCCTTCACTGCTGTTGGTATTTCAGAGGCAGCGCAGAGAACAACACAGGGCTCTCTGTAAATATGAAATTTAAAAAAAAATAGCTGGAAGTCTCTATGCTGGGAGCCAAGTACACTATACCACATTCGCTTCCTTTTCAGAATACCAGAAAATGAAAAACATACGGGGTGACTTGTTGAGTTGATTTTGTTCTCTACTCTATTCTTGTTAGGGATTCGTTTTCAGAATCAAACATTCTGAGTGCTTCTTGGTGGATGCGTGTGGGTTTGCAAACATCACAGCATGTGGGACCCAGTGAAATGCGAATTTCATTTGTTTTCCTTGGCTTCTGCGCGTCATGATCTGTTCAATATGACAGTCTAGGAAACAGTAAATTTTAGCAAGGTCTTAGGGCTGAGCCGTGAACTTCACTTTGGTTAGGATAAGAAGTCTGGTAATGAGAAGTGGACTGATACTGTACTTGGTTCTTCCATTTATGCAATTCATATTATTGGATCTTAATTCTCACTGTTGAGATTGGAACACTTAATTATATGTCCAGGCACATCTTACTAGATGTTTTTACTCTGTGTATGGTACTTATTCTGTCCTATCAGATGAACAGAGTATTAGGATCTACCCAGATAAGTATATATAAATTTGTATCACTCAGTTATTGTTTCAATAATGCTACAAAACAAGGAGCCACACTATCTCAATGACATAAAACAAAAAGCATTTATTAAGTTTGTATGTCTGTGGAGGCCAGCAGATCTAGCCTGGGCTCATCTAGGGCAACTGGCTGGGGCTACTGTGTTTCACATGTCCTCTTTCTCCTCCTGAGACAGTGGGTTACACCTGACATGTTCTTCTTACAGCAATGGTAGAAGTATAAGAGGGCAAGTTCAATCATGCATGTACACATCAGTGTTTTAAAGGGGGGAGGTCACATTATACCCACTAGTGTTCTATTGGTCAGAGCATGTCATATGGACAAATCCAAAGTCAAGGAGCAGAGAAATATTTTCATTCTGTCTACTGAAGGAATTAAAAAGTACATGGATATAAGGTATTGAGACCATTAACACAGCCTACTGCAAGGGTTATTGCTTATTTTCATACTCTTAAGGAGAACAGAGCATAAAGATAGAATGGACTGAAGGAATCAAAGGAAGAAGTTTACAAAGTAATTCATCCCAGTCTATTGCTTGATTAGGTATATAATTGCCTGATTATATACCTTTCTCCTCCTCTTACTGCCTCTATATGCTTCATGGAATAATGATGACATCTTCTTTATTCATCATTTTATGCCCAGAATAGTCCTTGGAATGAAAGCTCAGAATATATTATTGCAATGAACTGGTGAACTTTATCTAAAGTTAGGCTTCTCCCAAAGTCGATTGGGATAGTAGATTAATTGATCTTTTAATTGAAATATAATTGACATATAACATTGTATTAGTTTTAGGTGTACAACGTAATTATATAGATAGATAACAAATTTAGTTAACACCCATTACTACACATTGTTCCAAATTTTTTTTCCTGTGATGAAAACTCGTAAGATCTACTCTCTTAGCAACTTTCGTATATACAATACGGTATTGTTAACTATATCCACCATGCTGTACATTACATCCCCAGGAATTATTTACAACTGGAAGTTTGTACTTTTTGATGAACTTCACCAATTTCATCCATACTCCGCTTCTGGGAACTACCAATCTGTTCTCTGTAGCTATGGGTTTTTTTTTTTCTTTTTTAAGATTCCACATATAAATGAGATCATAGAGAATTTGTCTTTCCCTGTCTGACTTATTTCACTTAGCATAAGATGCTTTGAAGGTCCATCCATGTGGTCTCAAATGGCAGAATATCCTTCTTTTTATGGCTGAATAATACTCCATTGTATATGTATGCTACATTTTCTTTATTCATTCATCAACTGATGGATACTTAGGTTGTTTCCATGTCTTGGTTATTGTAAATAATGCTGCAATGAATATGGGGGTGCAGATATCTTTTGGAGATAGTGCTTTGGTTTCATTTTCACTCTGTTCGACCCAAACATTAAGCTGATATAAGGGGCTATTTTACAAGAGGGCCTGCAACACAGATGACACAAAGTTTTTCTTAAGATGTGTCATCCTTTACCTCTCTATAGTGGTGCCCACAAATTACTATTCCTTGGGCCTTTTTTCATTCTGCATATAATAAATTTATTAACCACTTGTGTCCTCAATGCTATGTAGGCTTCCTGGAATAAACAGATGTATAGAACACAGTGCTTGGTATACAGAGATTTGCATGACAACTAGTTTATTGGAGAGTCACAACTTTATAGGAGTACCACCATGAGACTTTAAAAATGTTTCCAGTCACTGCCTTTAGTCTTCAGTTGAATTCTCTTTTTCCATTTCTTAATGGTATCTTAAAAGATATAATTTTCTGGTCATTTTCATTTATTGAAAATTCCGTCCAAGTCAGAACTTTAATATAAAGCTTGATTTAAATCTTACTTCCTCTCCTCTGCCTGTGGCTGACTTGACCAGCTGCTCCCAGGACCTGAAGTGGGTGGAGACTGTCATCTGCTTTTCACTTCTCATCCCAGTTCTTCATTTTTGGGTGGTGGTGAGAGGGTGTGGTCTAAACCTTACCAGCACCCCCCTTCCCTCTCCTGCGGGCCTGCATAGATCTCATCCTCAGTTTGTTGGTGTCACTGTTTCTCTGACCAACGCTGACTGACATTTGATGGCTAGGATTCAAATGTTGACTATCTCCTGGGGCAGGTATGAGTTTATCCCACCACCTCACCTTAAGATGAAGGATCCAAATAAATCAACCTCTTCCATTCCTTTTTAGTGTTCACTATCACAGCTCCTTGATGTTAAGTCCCCATATTTTTTGTTGGTACTCCCACAATGTCATGACTCCCAATAAACTAGTTGTTCATGCAAATCCTTGTTGCCAAACACTGTGTTCTACATATCTCTTTATTCCAGGAAGTTTGCATAGTGTTGAGGATGTAATAAATGGTGAAAAAATTTATATGCAAAATGAAAAAAGGTCCAAGGGATGGGTGCCCTCATCCAGTAAGTAGCTCTCTGGGGTGGGAACCAGCAAGGTAGCTCAAGCCCAGCCAGCTTCTTCAATGTCCATTAAACCTTAGAAAACACACTTCCTTTCCACCCTAGATGGTAGGTAGTTCAGCTGCTTTACTGGCTGCCACTCTCTGCCCTATAATCTTACTCTAGATCTCTTCAATTCTGCTTGGGCAGGCACAGGTGAGGAAAATGGTAAAGTTCACTGCCTAAGTGGCTATCCATGTGACAAACAGAACACCAGTGTCCTTTTCCTTATGGCATTCCCAACTTTATCCTACGGTGTACTGAAATGGGCAGGGAAGTAGCCTCTTTCCTCTCACCACAAACACTGCACTCCCTAACAAGGTGGGTGACTCAGCTCTTTCAAACCCCCTCTCTCCCCCTCATTCTCAGTTTTCAATTTTGATAAATAGGAGGCGTGTGTTGGGGGATGTCTGTTGGGTGTAGCAGGGCTGGTTCTACAAATTCCGAGTAACCACCCGGGGAAGACATTTAGCTCCAATTGTGGTGACTGTGCAGTGTGGCATGCTGAGTGCTCTGGGGCTCAACAGTGGGTCTCATCAGGAGCACCTGGAACCCCCACTCAGCATCCGGTCACTCGGCAACATGTGAGCAAAGGCACTGCAATATTACAGGTCTCTGATGGAAGTTTACATATCAAGAGAACAAAGTATGAGGTAGCAGTGGTGATTGAGTCACTCCTATATTTTGTGGCTGTAAAACCAGGTGACTTCTGTGATCTTTGACCACTTCTTTCTCTCATTCGTTGTCTCTTCATTTTGCCTGCAAGATTGAGGTCCTCCTCCAAGTTGTCTTCAATTTTCTATTCTCATTCTTCATAATCTTATTGAACAATCTTGTCTATTTCTATGGCCTCAACTTCCACTTCCATCAGGATGGCTCCAAAATTTAGCGCTTTCCTGAGCTCTTTTGTTACATTGGCAATTACTTAATTTAACACATTAACAGGGATGTCTTGTCAGAATTCACACTTTACACTTTTCAAACTGAATTATCATTTTTCCTCAAAGCAGCTTCTTCCAGTTTCCTGAATCTCTACTACTTCTTGTATTTCCTGGCTGCCTGAACTCACATCTTGTCAACTTTTAGTCCTCTCCCTTTCCTCCTTCTGGTTTTTCCCACTGCTCTGAATTAGTCCTTCCCTAAATCTCTCTTATCTGTCTATTTCTGCCTGTATTAGTTTGCTAAGTCTGTCATAATAAAGTACCTCAGATTTCTTGGCTTAAGCAACAGAAACTTATTTTTTCACAATTCTGAAGTCTAGCAGTGTGAGATCAAGAGGTCGTTAGGATTGCTTCCTCCTGAGGCCTCTTTCCTTTGCTTGTAGATGGCCATCTTCTTCCTGTGTCTTCACATGGTCTTCCCTCTGTATGTCTGTTTCCAAACTTCCTCCTTTTGTAAGGATACCAGTCACAATGGATTAGGGCCCATACTAATGACCTCATTTTAACTGAATTCCCTCTTTAAAGACTCTATCTCCAAATACAGTGACATTCTGAGGTATTGGGGGTTATGACATCAACATATGATTTGGGGGAGCCATGTTACTCAACCTGTAACACTGCCCATTCCCACTAATAACCTTTAGTCAACTTATGTCTTCTTGCCTAGGCTTTTGCAAAGTTTATTTTACTACACCCCTGCACCCCCAACATTTCCTGCCTTTATTCTTTTACCACTTTACTACACTTGATCTCTGGGTTAATCTCTCTCTAAAGCAAAGGTTTTTTTCATCAGTGACACCGTGATCACTCTTAGCCTGACATATATGGTCATCCACCACATGGCCACCTCTGCCTTTCCAGGATTGGGTGTCACTGTTCCTCAACATACCTTCTGTTCTAGTCAAGCTAAATGACTGCTGCGTCCCAAGCAGATTCTGCATTTCCCTTGGCTGTCCCTCTCTAGTTCACATTCTACACGCCCTTTAAGAATCAGCTTAAATTGTTACTTAACTTAGGTGGCTCTCCCTGTCACTCTTTTTGTAACTAACTTCTCTCTGAGCATATTCCTGTTGTACTTAATTTTATTTTTCTTAGAAAAGTTGCCACATTCACCTTTGATTATAGTATTTTATATGACTTTCCTCTTTGGTACCAGTGTATAAATTCCTTTAGCATAGAGACTGAATCTTGTGTTTCCCCGAGTGCTTTCATATAGTTGGTAGAATAGAAACTCACACTTAGGGGGTACTCAGATGCTTAGTGTGATATCTTACTTAGACATTCAACAATTTGAGATATAATCTTTTATTTTTTTAATTAAAAAAATTTTTTTATTGGAGTATAGTTGATTTACAAGGTTGTGTTAGTTTCAGGTATACAGCAAAGTGAATCAGTTATACATGTACATATATCCACTCTTTTTTAGAGTCTTTTCCCATATAGGCCATTACAGTGTATTGAGTAGAGTTTCCTGTGCTATACAGTAGGTCCTTATTAGTTATCAATTTTATATATAGTAGTGTGTATATGTCAATCCCAATCTTCCAATTTGTCTCTCCCCTCACCCATCCCCTGGTATTCTACATATAAGGTTTGTCTTTCTCTCTCTGACACAGTTCACTCAGTATGATAATTTCTAGGTCCACATTTCTCCAAAGAAGACATACAGGTGGCTAAAGAGCACATGAAAAGATGGTCAGCGTCACTAATTATTAGAAAAATGCAAATCAGAACCGCAATGAAGTATCACCTCACACCGGTCAGAATGACTGTCATAAAAAAATCTACAAACAGTAAATGCTGGAGAGGGTGTGGAGAAAAGGGAACCCTCCTACACTGTTGGTGGAAATGTAAACTGGTACAGTCACTATGGAGAACAGTATGGAGTTTCCTTTAAAAACTGAAAATAGAGCTACCATATGATCCAGCAATACCACTCCTGGGCATATATCTGGAGAAATCCATAATTCAAAAAGATACATGCACCCCAGTGTTCACTGCAGCACTATTTACAATAGCCAAGACATGGAAACATCCTAAATGTCCATCAATAGAGGGATATAATGTTTTAAAAGTCAGAGTATTACTGCACGTGTAAGTGCTTTTCATAGTTCTTATTGTTATCAACACTCAATAAATGATTTAAAATATAATATCCAGTTTCTGGATGATAAATATTGGATCTATTAACCCAAAATGTGTGGAGACTTTTAAGGCAGAATGCATTCCTTGCAGAGAGCAGGGAAGCCCTCAAAGCCAAAGGTGGTTGGTCCCAGGGAGTGGCTTTCAGGAACGTGGCTAAATGCAAGCGGCCTACTAACCCCTCGATCTTTTTGAGCAGCTGCTGAGCTTTCTGTGTTTCGTGTGTCCCTTTCTTGCGGGTGACAAGTACCAAATCTCTAAGGCACGCAGGGGATGAAAATGAGAGTTTGGGGGTTCATGGCCTCAGCTGTTTGAATTTGTCAACCTGGTCAAATAGCACAAATTCTCTTCTCCCTTTTGCATTGTCCTTCTTGGTTTCCCACAAGAATGTATTTTCCCCAACCTGATGGGCAAATGCATAATTTACTTCATCACTGAATTTACTATGAAACCTATTGTTTTCCTAGTGTGTGGAACCAATGTAAACAAAGCCAAGAAGCATGGTTTGTGGCTTATTAAAAACACTGCTTTCTGTATATTATTCCAGCAAACTGTCTGCTTCAGGATAGTGATCTGGTGTGTATTAGCAACCTTGCGGGAAAATGCTGAAGCAGTTTGCCATCCTGTCTTAAAAATAACACTACTATAGCCCAGAAGCATGATATGCTTTATGCAACAAATATAATTTCAGAACTCATAAATTAAGGCCTTCTCCAAGTCTTATTTTGTATCACCATTTTGCTTCCTTATGTGAAACAGCAGATGAAAGACGCCTCTCTGCAGCATTAATTGTCAGTTTTGATGTGTGTGCCTGATTTTATTAGTTAGCATTAATATCTGTGGGCTAATAAAAAGAACAAGAAATATGGATTATGAAACAGTAATGAAAGGGTGAGATTTAGACTATTTAGGCTCTCCTAAATAACTAATCAACTCCTATTAAATCCATCTATTTCATATTTTCTTCAAGAAGACACTGAATCAACTGATCAGATAATTTCAGGCCTATAAAAACTCCATTACTTAAAAAATTTCCATTGTACCCCCTAATATCATTGTGTTAATATCACACATGACTTTCTCTTAGACACTGACCAACCTACTGTCCTACTTACAACTTCAGTCTCTCACTGGCATCTGCCAAATTTGCATTGTTTATGTTCCAGAGAAAATCAGGTGATCTCCACGCTGGAATTGCCTAGATTATAAGGGTGTGGGTATATATTTGTGCTGTGTATATGCATCTTCCTCCCTCCCTCCCTCCCTCCCTTCCTCCCTTCCTTCCTTCTCTATTTGAATGCTTAGTGAATATTTTCCTTATTCTTGTGATTAAAATATTTGTCAATATGTTTCTTGGCATTGTCTCTTTCCATACATTTTGCTGGAAGCATGATGAGCCCATTCATTTGAATGTCTGTGATTTCTTTCAGTCTAAGAAAGTTTTCCTTTGATTTGTCTTTTATTATTGTTTCCATTCCAATTGATTTGGTGAAATACCACAATAATTGGCTGTCTCTCCATTCTTTTGTCTACAAACATGTCATCTTCTCTCTCATTTTTTTAATTTGCTTTTCTTCTGCATTAATAGAGAACATCTGAAGTTTTCCTTTCATATCACTGATTGTATTTTATGAAGCATAAATTTTGCTCTTTATTGCCTTTATGCTCAATTTATTTTACCCTTGCCTTGTTAGTTTTTTTAAACATGAAATTTTGAAACACCATTTATTTTTAGAACATCACAAATAAAATGAAAGGCAAAGGACAAATATTTGCTGCTCTTTTAACTGAAAAGAATATCAACACCTGTTTTAAAAAACCTGCAGTTCTTCCCTCCTGTGTTTTTCTCCTGTGTGTCTCCTTTACTATCACACAGAACGTTTCACTTCTGACACTTCTGGTCACCAAATGTGTGGAGGTTTTCCTCACACCACCAAGTACTTCTCTGCAACACCAGCTGATTGTCCTGCAGCTTAACTCAATTCTGACACTATCTACCTGAGGCTAAGGGCTCAGTCCCCTGAGATTGTACCCCACTTCAGATGCCAGTCACAAGTCCAGGTTGTCACCCATGCTTCTGATCAACTGTAAGTCTGTGGTTCCCATGACCCCCTCCTTAGGTTTGACTAATTTGCTAGAGCAGCTCACAGACTCAGGGAAACACTTACTTATGTTTACCAGTTTATTTAAGGATACGATAAAGGATACAGATGAACAGCCAGATGAAGAGATACATAGGGTGAGGTCTAGGAGGGTCCTGAGCACAGCTCTGTCCTGGTGTCAGGGTGCATTATCCTTCTGGTATATGGATTTACCAACCTGGAATCTCTCTGAACCCCATGCTATTGGGATTTTTATGGAGGATTCCTCACATAGGCATGATCAATCATTAACTCCACTTTCAGTCCTCCCTTCTCAAGAGAACAGGGGGCGAGGCTGAAAATTTCAAGCTCCTAATCATGTCTTGTTCTTTCCGGTGACCAGCTCCCAGCCAGGAGCCCACCCAGGGTCGTCTCTTTAGAACAAAAGACACTCCTATCAACCAGGAAATTGCAAGTATTTCAGGAGTCCTGTGTCAGGAACTGGGGTCAAAGACCAAATATGAGAACAAAAGTTGCTTCTAATACCCTTATCACTGAGGATATCACAGAGACTTCAGGGGTCTGTGCCATGAACTGGGGGCAGAGACCAATATATATTTTTTCTATATTTTCACAGCACTCTAAGAGAAAAACTAGCAAAGGCAATTGCAAGCAACTGATGGAAGATGACAAGTAGACAAATTCAGGACAAGTACTAAACCTAATTAGTAAAAATTTTTAACCAACATAATACTTTTTAAATATAAAATTTTAAGATTAAAAAGTAGACACAATGCTGAAGTAGATTTGGTAAACGGATAATCACAAACCTTGCTGATAGGAGAGCAAACTTCAATAAACTTCTTGAAGCCAATTTGTTGATATGTGTCAAGAAACTTAAAAAGGAAAAAAATCCATTGATCCAGCAACCTTACTTGTGGAAATTTATCTTAAAGAAATAATAAAAGATCTTATGAAAATTATAAGTACAGGGATGCTCATTATGCTTTAAAACTGGAAAATAAAAAAAAAACAAACTAAACATCCAACAGTAAGAGAATCATACATGTTAGAGCACATACATGGTGTAATATTATGCATCTTTTTAAAACCTGTTTTAAAAGAGAATTTATTGATGTGGCAAAAACATTCATTTTAATGTTAACTGAAAAAAGAAAAAAATTGTGTATGATATTCATTAAATAACCTTTCTTTCTACACACACACACACACATTCAATCTTCATTTATTTATCATCATTACTATTTAATTCATCCTTTGATTTTTTTGATTTGAATTTTATTTATTTATTTTTATAGAGCAGGTCCTTATTAGTTATCTATTTTATACATATTAGTGAATACACGTCAATCCCAATCTCCCAGTTCATGCCACCACCACTACCAACACCCCCGACCCCCCGGCCCGCTTTCTCCACTTGGTGTCCACACATTTGTTCTCTACGTCTGTGTCTCCATTTCTGCCTTGCAAACTGGTCCATCAGTACCATTTTTCTAGATTCCACACATATGCGTTAATATACAATATTTGTTTTTCTCTTTCTGACTTACTTCACTCTGTATGACAGTCTCTAGGTCCATCCACGTCTCTACAAATGACCCAATTTCATTCCTTTTTATGGCTGAGTAATATTCCATTGTATATATGTACCACATCTTCTTTATCCATTCGTCTGTCGATGGGCATTTAGGTTGCTTCCATGACCTGGCTATTGTAAATAGTGCTTCAATGAACATTGGGGTGCATGTGTCTTTTTGAATTATGGTTTTCTCAGGGTATGTGCCAGTAGTGGGATTGCTGGGTCGTGTGGTAATTCTATTTTTAGCTTTTTAAGGAAACTCCATACTGTTCTCCATAGTGGCTGTATCAATTTACATCCCCATCAACAGTGCAAGAGGGTTCCCTTTTCACCACACTCTCTGCAGCATTTGTTGTTTGTAGATTTTCTGATGATGCCCATACTAACCGGTGTGAGGTGATACCTCACTGTAGTTTTGATTTGCATTTCTCTAATAATTAGTGATGTTGAGCAGCTTTTCATGTGCCTCTTGGCCATCTGTAGGTCTTCCTTGGTGAAATGTCTATTTAGGTCTTCTGCCCGTTTTTTAACTGGATTTTTGTTTCTTTGATATTGAGCTCTATGAGCTGTTTATATATTTTGGAGATTAATCCTTTGTCTGTTGTTTCATTTGCAAATATTTTTTCCCATTCTGAGGGTTGTCTTTTTGTCTTGTTTATGGTTTCCTTTGCTGTGCAAAAGCTTTTAAGTTTAATTCAGTCCCATTTGTTTATTTTTGTTTTTATTTCCGTTACTCTAGGAGGTGGGTCAAAAAAGGTTTTGCTGTGGATTAAGTCAAAGTGGGTTTTTTGTATGTTTCCTCTAAGAGTTTTATAGTGTCTGGTGTTACATTTAGATCTTTAATCCATTTGGAGTTTATTTTTGCGTATGGTGTTAGGTAGTGTTCTATTTTCATTGCTTTACATGTAGCTGTCCAGTTTTACCAACACCACTTATTGAAGAGGCTGTCTTTTCTCCATTGTATGTTCTTGCCTCCTTTGTCATAAATCAGGTGCCCATATGTGTGTGGGTTTATCTATGTTCTGCCCATTAAAAAAATTTTTTTTAACATCTTTATTGGAGTATAATTGCTTTACAGTGGTGTGTTAGTTTCTGCTTTATGACACAGTGAATCAGCTATACATATACATATATCCCCATATCTCCTCCTTCTTGCATCTTCCTCTCACCCCTCTAGGTGATCACAAAGCACCGAGCTGATCTCCCTGTGCTCTGTGGCTGCTTCCCACTAGCTATCTATTTTACATTTGGTAGTGTATATATGTCCATGCCACTCTCTCACTTTGTCCCAGCTTACCCTTCCCCCTCCCCATGTCCTCAAGTCCATTCTCTACGTCTGCATCTTTATTCCTTTCCTGCCCCTAGGTTTTTCAGAATGTTTTTGTTTTGTTTTGTTTTTTTAGATTCCATATATATGTGTTAGCATACGGCATTCGTTTTTCTCTTTCTGACTTACTTCACTCTGTATGACAGACTCTAGGTCCATCCACCTCACTACAAATAACTCAATTTCATTTCTTTTTATGGCTGAGTAATATTCCATTGTATATATGGCCATATCTTCTTTATCCATTCATCTGTCGATGGACACTTAGGTTGCTTCCATGTCCTAGCTATTGTAGATAGTGCTGCAGTGAACATTGTGGTACATGACTCTTTTTGAATTATGGTTTTCTCAGGGTATATGCCCAGTAGTGGGATTGCTAGGTTGTGTGGTACTTCTATTTGTAGTTTTTTAAGGAACTTCTATACTGTTCTCCATAGAGGCTGTATCAATTTACACTTCCACCAACAGTGCAAGAGGGTTCCCTTTTCTCCACACCCTCTCCAGCATTTATTGTTTGTAGATTTTTTGATGATGGCCATTCTGACTGGTGTGAGGTGATACCTCATTGTGGTTTTGATTTGCATTTTTCTAGTGATTAGTGATGTTGAGCATCCTTTCATGTGTTTGTTGGCACTCTGTATATCTTCTTTTGGGAAATGTTAGGTCTTCTACCCATTTTGGGATTAGGTTGTTTGTTTTTTTGATATTGAGCTGCATGAGCTGCTTGTAAATTTTGGAGATTAATCCTTTGTCAGTTGCTTCATTTGCAAATATTTTCTCCCATTCTGAGGGTTGTCTTTTCATCTTGTTAATGGTTTCCTTTGCTGTGTGAAAGCTTTTATGTTTCATTAGGTCCCATTGGTTTATTTCTGTTTTTATTTCCATTTCTCTGAGAGGTGGGTCAAAAAGGATGTTGCTGTGATTTATGTCATAGAGTGTGCTGCCTATGATTTCCGCTAAGAGTTTTATTTTAGTTTATTTTTAGTTTATTTTTGTGTATGGTGTTTGGGAGTGTTCTAATTTCATTTTTTACATGTAGTTGGCCTGTTTTCCCAGGACCGCTTATTGAAGAGACTATCTTTTCTCCATTGTATATCCTTATCCTTCGATTTTTTAATCACACCCTATTCTCTTCTGGATTTCTCTTCTTTCATGGAGGGCATGCCATCTTGCATCCAATGGAGAATTTCCTATGGTAAATATGTTTAGATGTCCTTACTTTGTTTTGCAGTACCTTTCTTCCTAGGTTACACATTTTCTTTATGCAGTCTTGAGATGAGAGATCAGCCTATGATTGATGATTGCCAGTGCGTTGCCTTTGGCCCCTTTCTTAGACCACATGGGTGCAGTCCCATTCTCAAATCCACAACCCCCTGGAAGTTTGATACATATATCTTCTTGTTCAATTTTTCATGTACGATTGACTTTCATCAGTACAGCTCAGCTGGGTTGAAATGGTGCCTTCTCTTGTGTTTTCTTCTCACTCCACACCTCTCTGACACTGTGAACAAATGAAATCATGAAAAACTACAATATGGAGGGCGTTGCTTTTAGAGACAGTGCACCACCACTTTTTCCCAATCTTGATGCCCAATTATTTCTAGCTCAGTCTCTGCGGAAGGAGAGTTAGTGAGGAGAGAACAGGATAGGGCAGTATACTAGCTGTCTTGAGAAGCAAGCAGGAGATAGAGGAGCTGGCCGGTCTTGTTTGTGGTAGCCCTTGTGTTTGTGAACCAAAGAAGAGATGGTAGGGGAGGAACATGTACTCTATAGACCCATAGTAGAGTTGAAACTGCAGTTATGACCTGTTGATTTTGATTCCTGATTTGTTTCATTGGCTTTGTAATTAGTGGCAAATTATTCCAGATTCTTGTCATAGGTTTCCTGTTCCTCCCATTTTTTATTATGTGACTTTTCTCCTTTTGGGAGGCTGTCTTCATACTTATGAAGTTAGAAACTTTATCATGAAGTTGGAAAAGATTGCTTCAGGGGCTCCTTAACAAAATATAATTTTAAATAGGAAGAAGGAAAAGCCATGTTTTCAATCCTTAAATTATTTTTCTTCAGTTGATATACTTTACTTGCTATATTATGAAAGAGAAAACATCATACCTCTGTAGCTGGAGCAAGCGGTACAGCTTATTTTAACAAAACGACCACATTTCTCCATTGCACTTGGCTTTGTCACATTTTATCACTATAATCAAATGAAACTGCCAATCACAGAGGATAGAAAGAAACATAATTAAATGGAATTATACAGTGGCTTCATTTTGAAGCTATGCTATGATGTAAATGTATGAATTCATAATGCTAGCTACTGTAGCTCTTATAGTGTGCTAGGTATTGTTTTAAACATTTTGTATATATTAACTCATTTAATTCTCCCACAACTCTGAGGTAAATATTCTTTTCAGAATCTTACAGATAAGGAAACTGAGGCACAGAGAAGTCAAGTAACTTGCCCTAAGTTTTATAGGTGGAGTGTCAGTGGTAGCATTCTGAACTTTTTAATCCTAAAATCCCAAATTCAGGTTTTTTGAATTTCATTAGTAATCTAAATACAAGGAAAAAAACCTGGAGAAGTCTTTCACTGAGAAGTCTTTAACTGGATGGAAAAGTTTGTTGAATATCTATAATCTATATCTATATCTATATCTGGAAGAGAGAATACACACACACACACACAGAGACACACACAGAAACACACAACTTTGTATCTTAGTATTAAAAAAGGGTAGTATTCCAGTACAATAATTTCTTTCTATAGTTTCTCTTTTCTTTCAAGTATTTTGAAATTAATTTTTATAAATTTGCTTTTTTTGGTATATAGAAATAACACCAGTGATTTCCCAGGATCATATGCTTGAGTTTTTCCCAGTAACAATGATAAAATTGCATTGACTCATTCTTTATTTTGTCATAACACTTTCCATCAATAGTTTGAATTTGTGAGATGGATGAACACAGTTTTGAGTCTAGGTTTTGGCCACAGAAGAGAGCAAATCATACAGTGATGTTGAATTCATGACTTTGGATCTTTTCAGAAACGTTCTCTAATCAAATCAGCTTCTGAGAGCAGATTATTTACATCTGGAAGGCAAGCATTATGTAAATGCTTCTTCTTCCCACATTTGTTTAGAGGGACTCAGAATTATCCCCAGGTGGAGAAATCTACATTTTATTGTCTCCTGGGTGTAGTAACCACGTGTCATTTGTCAGACTATGGAATGAGCTACCCTTCTAGAGAGGACCACTTGGAAGGGCTACCACAGAAGTGCCTCAGTTGTCTTTGGTGAGCTTTTTTGTTTGTTTATTTTGCATTTTCAAGAATTCTTGAATCTACTAGAACATTCTTGGGATGCTTTTCAAAAAATTGTTTTGGGTTGTTTTTATAGACATCATGTAGTAATATAAAAGATGAGGTATGGCATGCATTTACAAACAAAATTAACTTTAAAGCCAGAGGTCCTTTTTTTCCCCCTGAATATTTCTACCTTTTATATCAAGTATTTCTTCAAAATTTTTTACCTTAAAAATCCAAAGACATTAAGACGTATTTGAGAAAAGAGGAAATGGAATAAGTATGCAAAAATGATCTGGAAATGAATAGAGATTAAAAATTTTTTGCTTTCATACATATAAGATAATGGAGTGTTAGAACTGAGATCTTTGAGTTTACTGAGAAGACTGAATCACAAAGAAATGATTTCTCTAAAGTGACATAGACAGTAAGTGGGCCGTGGGAAGGAGACTTCAATGTAGTTCTCTTTCATTCTACCAGATCACAGTCATTTGAAGGTTGGGAGAAAAACCAAAGTTCTGGTGAGAAAGATGCCTCATTACTATTCTTCTCTCATATGTTTGGTAAATTATGGCAAATGGCAGAAAGACCCTGCATTAGTCTGCTTGGGCTGCCATAACTAAATTCTATAGACTGATTGGCTTAAACAACGGAAATTAATTTTCTCACCGTTCTGGAGGCTAGAAGTCTCAGATCAAGGTCTGGCAGGGTTGTTTTCTGCTGATAACTCTCTTCCTGGCTTGCAGATGGTCCCCTTCTTGCTGTGTCCTCACATGATGATAGAGAGAGAATAAGCTCTCTGGTGTCTCTTCTTATAAGGACACTAATATTATTAGATTAGGGCCCCACCCTTATGACCTCATTTAACCTTAATTACTTCCTTAGAGGTCCTATCCCCAAATAAAGCCACGCTGGGGGGTTAGAGCTTCATATGAACTCTGGGGGGACACAAACATTCAATCCATAACAGACGTTTAGTATTTCCTAATCATAGTGGGGAACACTATATAACTTTATCTAAACCATAGGCAAGAGTGAAGAAACTTTGATCTGGTATGAGACAGATCTGGATTTGAACCTGTAGCTCCTTTATTTAGTACCTATATGACAGTGGATGAATTATTTAATCTTTCTGAGCCTTAGTTTTCTCATTTGTAAAATGGGAATGATATATGCTTCAGAACTACTGCATAATGCACTTATCACAGTGTTGTTCATATGGTTAAGTGCTCAATAAGTGAAAATGATTATTATTATTAGCTCACAGATTTAATATAGCTCAAGGACTCAATTTGCCTTGTCCAAGGAAAACTATCATAAGCAAGTATTTCCTAGTCTTTAGACTATCTTATGATATGAATAGTCTTACGAGAAGTAAAGCTGTTATTATGAAGTGTGTAATCAGGGAAGAAGCAAAGCTATGTATAACGTTCAAAAGACAGCTTAAAAAATTATTTTCTTTGGCCTTAAGATCCTTGATTGTTTGAAACACTTTCTTTTTCTCTACAAATCTTTGAATTTCAAATCAGTTTATACCAGTGAAGATTTTCCATTGACTCACCTTCTTCTGGGGGCCCCAGGGGGCAGAATCAGGACCAAGAGATGGGATTTTGCAGGAGAAAGATTTTTTTAACATGTTTATTGGAGTATAATTGCTTTACAATGTTATGTTAGTTTCTGCTGTATAACAAAGTGAATCAGTTATATGTATACATATAACCCTATATCCCCTCCCTCTTATGCCTCCCTCCCACCCTCCCTATCCTACCCCTCTAGGTGGTCACAAAGCACTGAGCTGATCTCCCTGTGCTATGTGGCTGCTTCCCACTAGCTAGCTATTTTACATTTGGTAGTGTATATATGTCAGTGCTATTCTTTCACTTCGTCCCAGCTTACCCTTCCTCCTCCCCGTGTTCTCAAGTCCATTCTCTATGTCTGCATCTTTATTCCTGTCCTGTCCCTAGGTTCATCAGAACCATTTTTTTTTTTTTTAGATTCCATATATATGTGTTAGCATTTGGTATTTGTTTTTCTCTTTCTGACTTACTTCACTCTGTATGACAGGCTCTAAGTCCATCCACCTCACTACAAATAACTTCATTTCTTTTTACGTCCACCAAGTAGTATTCCATTGTATATGTGTACCACATCTTCTTTATCCAGTCATCTGTCAGTGGACACTTAGGTTGCTTCCATGTCCTAGCTATTGTAAATAGTGCTGCAATGAACATTGTGGTACATGACTCTTTTTGAATTATGGTTTTCTCAGGGTATATGCCCAGTAGTGGGATTGCTGGGTCATATGGTGGTTCTATTTTTAGTCGTTCTGTGTAGGTTTCCCTCTAAGAGTTTTATAGTGTCTGGCCTTACATTTAGGTCTTTAATCCATTTTGAGTTTACTTTTGTGTATGATTTTAGGTAGTGTTTTAATTTCATTCTTTTGCATGTAGCTCTCCAGTTTTCCCAGCATCATTATTGAAGAGTCAGTCTTTGCTCCATTGTATATTCTTGCCTCCTTTGTCAAAGATAAGTTGACCATAGGTGCGTGGGTTTATCTCTGGGGTTTCTATCCTGTTCCATTGATCTATATTTCTGGTTTTGTGCCAGTACCATATTGTCTTGACTACTGTAGCTTTGTAGTATAGTCTGAAGTCAGGGAGCCTGATTCCTCCAGCTCCTTTTTTCTTTCTCAAGATTGCTTTGGCCCTTCGGGGTCTTTTGTGTTTCCATACAAATTGTAAAATTTTTTATTCTAGTTCTGTGAAAAATGCCATTGGTAGCTTGATAGGGATTGCACTGAATCTGTAGATTGCTTTGGGTAGTATAGTCATTTTCACAGTGTTGATTCTTTCAATCCAAGAACATGGTATATCTCTCCATCTGTTTGTATCATCTTTAATTTCTTTCATCAGTGTCTTACAGTTTTCTGCATACAGGTCTTTTGTCTTCTAGGTAGGTTCATTCCTAGGTATTTTAATCTTTTTATTGCAATGGTAAATGGGAGTGTTTCCTTAATTTCTCTTTCAGATTTTTCATCGTAAGTATATAGGGATGCAAGAGATTTCTGTGCATTAATTTTGTATCCTGCTACTTTACCAAATTCATTGATTAGCTCTAATAGTTTTCTGGTAGCATCTTTAGGATTCTCTATGTACAGTATCATGTCATCTGCAAACAGTGACAGGTTTACTTCTTTTCCAATGTGGATTCCTTTTATTTCTTTTTCTTCTCTGACTGCTGTTTCTAAAACTTCCAAAACTATTTTGAATAATAGCGGTGAGAGTGGGCAACCTTGTCTTGTTCCTGATCTTAGAGGAAATGGTTTCAGCTTTTCACCACTGAGAACGATGTTGGCTGTGGCTTTGTCATATATTGCCTTTATTATGTTGAGGTAGGTTCCAGGAGAAAGATTTAATCTCCGCTAAAGAAAGAACTGCAGAACAGTTTGAGCTGTTTGAATAAGGAATGATTTTTCTAATGTGGTGGTGAGTTCCTCATCTCTGAACAAGGACCACTTGGCAGGAATATTCTAGTGTTTCAAGAAGAGGACAGGAAGCTGCTATATGTGACCTCAGAGACCTCTTCCACTTTGAAATTCTGCGATTACATTCAAGATGTCTCTCACTTTAGAAGAGGATGTACAAATGGAAATTACCTCAGTGTCTGGTTTATAACTTAGAAATTAGAACTCTGATTGGCCTGTTCAGGCAGTGCTGGAACTTGAGGTTCTTTCAGATTGTGCCTTATGTCTTAGGGCTACTGACCATGACTTTGGGGCTAAATATAGCCTAGAAAGTACCATTGTATCTGCCACTATGAGCCAGTGCAGCAGACTTGCTTCTTACCTTGGTGTCTAACACTTCATTAGACTCTGGACATGATCCCTTTGTTAGATGCCAGCACAAGCATTTCATTACAGATTCAGGAAATGATGAAGAGATAAATGTTAAAAAGAATGTTTCCAAGGATGATATTAATGGAGTGTTAATGTATCTCACTCTCTTCCCAGAGTAGAATTCTCTAGAGGGTTTTGGGTTTATGAGAGTGAGAGTTAATTCACGCCAATAGAATCCTTAGTTTCATTTAGCAACAAGGTAAATATGAATATTAATTAAAATACCCGGTTTAGCACTTCCTTGTAAGCAAAATTCCTTGAAAACTTCATCTGGAATAAAGCCATATGCTTGCTCAGTCGTGGAAACCTAGAGCCAAAAAAACTAATATCTGCTTTTCCTAGCTCTAAAGTGCAAGACAATAACAACATTGTATTCTCCAAGCTGAAGAATTTAGACAGCAGCATTTTCATGAAATGAGCTTCAAAGGAAACTTGTGAAAGAAACTTTGAAAGTTTCCAGAGCTCAGTCATTTTTTAAAGCTGCTGTGTGTTTTAAAGGTATTAGTAATATAGGCTTCATGAATACTTTAAGTTTAAAAATCAATTTAGCCTTTACCATTTCATCTTGGACACTGTAAATCACAATGTTATTTTGAATGTTCTAGCTGTCTTATTAAAATCCAGGAAGGGAAATGTACATACGGGCATATGTGTTGTGACCTCCTTGAAATTTTTTGCTTTTAAGTACCGCATTTATTTCTAAAGAATGCTTTAAAGTGCATAGCATTTTTTCACGTTAGAGTTTCAGATGTTTTCGAGATGCCCTAGAGAATCTGAAATGCCTCATGTAGTTTGATCAATGTAAAGATGAAAACTTGTGCTTGCTGTATCCCTGAGTTGTCCTTAAAATGACCTTTTATATTTGAAATCACTTGGGGTAGGAGAAAAAGAGAAAAGCACAGAAAAGCGAGGCTCGTAAAATGAAAAAAAAGTTTTTGCCTTTCTCCCACTAATTACCAAACAAATCCTTGTTCTTTGCTTCTGGGACTTGAGATGAGGTTGATGAATGGAAACCTATGAACTTGATTTTTTGTTCACCATTTGCTATGGGTACAAACTTCATCATCAGTTTTTCTCCCTCACTCTTGCTTTACATTCTCTTCTCTTTTTCTCCTTTCTAGATTTGTGGCAGGTGGGTATGGGAGCAAAGGCCTTGATACTGTACAATCACGATGCTCTGGAATGGAGAACAATCTGGTTGTTTTATTTTAATTTATTTTAAAGTCTCCTGTAATATGGTAATAGGTGTGGGAGGGGTTTGGAGCTTTTCTCTCTGTCACCATATTACTTAGGATAATGGTCCTGCAAGATTAATACATGGTATTTTTAATAGTTGCATGTAATGAAAGTAACTAGGCCAACCCTTGTTTTAAATATTCCTGACACCAGGTAAAAAGGTTGCAGTATAAAGAACAGTGAAGTGGGGACAAAAATGATTTTGATAAAGCTAGGCTGGTTCTGCCGGTTTTTTTTCTTTTTAATGCTGTGACCTCTATTGTTCTCAAAAAAGCAGCTTGAAGCTTGAAGGGCTAATAGGAAACCTTTTCTATACTATAGTACAAAAAGTTCTCAGGCTGCAAGTTTGCAATTTATCCTAACACCTGCTGTGGTAGGCCCCAGGGCTCTGAATCTGCCCCCGATTCCAACAGCCTTATGGTGTGTATGTGACTTTAGTCCCTTGCCCATAAAGTGAGAGAACTTTAAATCTCTATAATCCAACTTTTGTTTAATAGGAAAGATTTTTATAAATTTTATGTAGGGTTATCTAAATGAATTTTGTTTTCAGCTATTACCTGGGCATTCTTAGTGCTTTAGCACTCTGTTAGAACTGTTGAGAAATGCCAGCAGCACTTATGCTCCAGAAAAACTGCACAAACTTTTACCTTCTTTATCAAATGTTTTACTTTCAAACAGTTATATTGTTCTTTTTTAATGAAGACTATCTTATTCAGACACTATTCTATATAGCTGTTGGGATCAATATAATTATGCCATAGTTCACCATTTTGGGTTCCTTTTACTTAATATTGAACAAAACCTACCCTCTTGCCCATACCTTCTGCTCTGTACTTTATATAAACAATTTAAAATAATAACAAACCACCTTGAAGTAGTACAGTATATCCTGTTGGGACAATTAGCAATTGGTCTCTACTTTCTAAAGATAGCAATATCTTTAATATAGATAATAATATAATCTCTTTCCATAGAAATTAAATTTATATTAATTAATTTCATCCATATATCATTTGGGTAAGTGATGTTTTTATGAGTTATTAAATTTATTTAATTTCAGGGTAAAATCAAATAATCACCACGAGGAGTGGGGAGTTTTACAGATGGAACTCTGGTCTGTGAAGCCCCTGAAATTGAATGTAAAAGGATATGTGTATGTGGACTTTTTGGGGAGAAGGTCCATAATTTTTGTCAGATTCTCATGGAGGTTCTGTCCCTCACCCCCACCATCAAACACATACAAAATTCAAGAATCAGAGGATTAATGTAAAGTAGAAGGGGCTAGCAAAAACTTGGTGGGCTGGGGAAAAGATTTAAGGATTTATTTCCAAGATTGCTGTGATTTAATGACCTGGAGCGCAGTGAGGAAGTGCTTCCTGGTGTACAAAGCTTGCTACCTTCAATACAGACCTTCCAAAGACCTTCACAGAAACTGCATTGTATAGATGATAGTGTTAGGAGTTAAGATATTATACTTTCAGTTCTCTTTCCTTCTGAAAAAAAAAAAAAACCTCTAGAAGTGTTACAAATGTGTATCAAAGTATTATTTTAGTAGCATATTTTTTTTTGTTTGTTTGTTTTTTGCGGTACGCGGGCCTCCCTCCGCTGCGGCCTCTCCCGTTGCGGAGCACAGGCCCCGGACGCGCAGGCTCAGCGGCCATGGCTCACGGGCCCAGCCGCCTTGCGGCACGTGGGATCCTCCCAGACCGGGGCACGAACCCGGTTCCCCTGCATCGACAGGCGGACGCGCAACCACTGCGCCACCAGGGAAGCCCGAAAGTATTCTTTTACTATCATAAATGTTGTCATTTGTCTTGTCAAAGTCTTAAATTAGGAGCTATAGTTTTTTTTTTTTTTTTTTTTTTTGTGGTATG
>NC_041220.1:114131483-114169907 GCF_002837175.3 Physeter macrocephalus | reverse complement strand
CTCCGCGGCATGTGGGATCCTCGCAGACCGGGGCGCGAACCCGGTTCCCCTGCATCGGCAGGCGGACGCGCAACCACTGCGCCACCAGGGAAGCTCCTTAGTAGCATATTTTACGAATACTAAAAAATTAAATAACCAATTTGTTGACTGAAAATTTAAGTAATTTGCAAAAACTGCTTTTATTTTCTAAAATTGCTGCCCTTTATGACATTATTTCAAAGGGATCTTTAAACTTCAAAAATACAGATTTGAAGTTTGTTTTACAAAATTCTAAGTGGAAACCTTTTTAATATAAGAGGTTTGAAAAAGAATCTCCGAATTCTGAAAGTCCTATGTGTAATCATCACCATCGCCATCTGTTCCAGGCACTGTTCTAAGAACTTTTCATGTATTAATTCATTTAATTATATTGTTATATATATACAATTAATAATTTTGGGTCGACCAAAAAGTTCCTTCGGTTTTAAAGTGAAATTAAAGACACATTTTTCATTTTCACCAAGAGCTTTATTGAACAATGTATTTACCCTTTTGTTCCATTACCTTCTGCCATTTTTCAGGCAACTTCATAATTCCATCTTCCCAGAATTATTTATCTTTTTGAGCAAAGAACTGTTCCAGGTCCCTTTTACAGGCTTCCAGGGAATTGAAATTTTTTCCATTAAGAGAATTTTGTAAAGACCGAAATAAATGGAAATCCAAAGGTGCAATGTCTGGTGAATACAGCAGATGAATCAGAACTTCCCAGCCAAGCTGTAACAGTTTTTGCCTGGTCATCAAAGAAACACTTAGTCTTGCGTTATCCTGATGGAAGATTATGCGTTTTCTGTTGACTAATTCCAGACGCTTTTTATCAAGTGCCGCTTTCAGTTGGTCCAACTGGGAACAGTACTTTTTGGAATGAATCGTTTGGTTTTCTGGAAGGAGCTCATAATAGAGGACTCCCTTCCAATACCACCATATACACAACATCACCTTCTTTGGATGAAGACCGGCCTTTGGGGTGATTGGTGGTGGTTCGTTTCGCTTGCCCCACAATCGCTTCCATTCCACATTATTGTACAGTATCCACTTTTCACCTCCTGTCATAATTTGTTTTAAAAACGGAATGTTTTCATTACGTTTAAGTAGAGAATCTCATGCGGAAATATAGTCAAGAAGTTATTTTTCACTTAATTTATATGGAACCTAAACATCAAAGCGATTAACATAACCAGGCTGTGGCAGATGATTTTCAACACTTGATTTGGATACTATGAGTATGTCGGCTCTCTCCCGCGTGGTATAATGTTGATTGTTCTCAATTACTGTCTCGATTTGTTCGCTATCAACTTCAACTGGTCTACCTGACCGTGGAGCGTCGTCCAGAGAGAAATCTCCAGCACAAAATTTCACAAACCACTTTTGAAGTGTTCGATCAGTCACAGCACCTTCTCCATACACTGCACAAATCTTGTTTTTCATTGCAGTTGTGTTTTTACCTTTTTTGAAATGATAAAGCATAATATGACGAAAATGTTGCTTTTTTCCTTCCATCTTCAATATTAAAATGGCTACACAAAAATTCACCAATTTTGATGAGGTTTTTTAAAAAATGTATGCTGATATGACAGCTGTCACAATACAATCTAACAAAATTGTTTTGAATGAAGTTAAAGACAACTAAGTGCTACTAGAGCCATCTAACGGAAAAAAAACCGAATTTGGCCTACCCATTAATAATCCTATGCAGTAAGTACTACCCCATTATACAGATAAGAAAACTGAAGGAAAGAGAGGTTAAGGAACTTTCCCAACATGCTTTCTCCATGTAATTTAAATGTGTGAAAAAATGTGGTTATATTTCACTATCCTGGTTTTTCTTTATATCTGGTTATCAGAGCCGGAGTGTTAAAAGCCTGAATGCTTATGCATTTGACTCCTTATCTGAGCTTCAAAGTCAAATTTATTTCAGAATTTAGCTTTGTATTTTGAGGCCGCTTTGACAGTGTTGCCAAAGATCTTATATTATGGTCATTTGTGTGTATTTACTAATTAACTTGAGATCTACAAGCAATTTATCAACATTTTAGTCATCCTAAATTTCCCATTCTCTAAATAAATTTTGAGAGCAAGATACTAAACATTTGCACTAAAGTGAAGACCTCACTCTAACCAGGCATATTCCTATCTTAACGTATTTATCCTTCTAACAATGTATATTAAGAGCAGAAAGTTCACATTTTACCAAAACCGCATGGTGCTTACCGCATTACAGCATCTGTTTGACAAAAGCCTTAGAACACAGTAATTAAATATGCAAATCTCTTCATAATGGGCTGATTTTACAGTCATTGCTCATAGAAAATCCCAATTGATTTCAGATGCTAAGCATTTTGTTTTATTTTAATTGTTGATTAAAAAACAAGAAACATACACAGAACTTTCTAAACCTCTGTTTAAAAATAAAGCAACATTCTGATAAACTTTCCTAGTAAGTCTCCAAGTTTCCAAACTCTAGAAGAGACAGCATTAACAAAAATACAACTTTAAAAACTTAAAATTTGTTTTTGCGGAAGATCTGAAAAAAATAAAAAATATATATGTATATATATATGTTTATAACTCAGAAAGTAATCAATAAGACAAGTGTTGCTTTAGCGCTTTTGTGACTGTTTATCTCAAATAATGAGATTTGTGAAACAAACTGAGATAAGTGATTGCATACTCAACATGGACGCTACCTTTCTCTTCCCTAGCCTGCAAGGTTTCTAACAGGGAGTCTGGTTTCTGAAATTCAGAGAAATTGAAGTGAGGAGCAAATGTTTAGGATCATGAGAACGTATCTGGGGTCTCAGATGACTGTGGTGTCATAGAGTGGGATGGACATGCATAGTTGGACAGGACAGGCTTTGAAATCAGCAGCTCTTGCGGGAGCTCCCCAAACAGTTGCTGTGTCAGGTGCAGTGGGGTAGTGGGGGAGGTGAGGACCGTTCAGGCAGGTTGCCTGGAAGGCTGTCTGTGACTCAGTAGAGGATGTGTGGCTTTTGCCAGTTCAGAGGCATCTCAGAGATGTTGATTTAATAGAGTGGGACACAGGTGGTGACTGTCACCTTGAAGGTCCTCCTGTCATTAGTGGCAGATTATTTGCTGTGTCTTCAGATTAGGAAGTGAGGATATGATTTCCTGAATTCTTGTCCTCAGTGGCAGGCGGAACTTGGAAAAACATTTTCGGACAACTTTTTTTTTTCCCTTTTTAAAAATGGAAGTCTAATATTGCTCCAATGAGTATATTCCTTTATGTTACCCACTCGAGTGATATCCTACTGTCCTGTTAAAGCCTCCTGTTACAGAAAAACTGTAAAATATTCCATTAGATTTGAAGCTCAAAGGTTGGCTAGGTATTATGAAATCTATTATTCAGATGAAGACACTGAGGCTTAGAGAGATTAGTTTGTCACAGCGGCAACATAGCTAACAAACGCAAGGTCAAATGTCACTCTGAATTAATTGGCTTCCCATTTAGTTCAGTGCTCTTTCTACAATACAATGCTCTGACTAAATGGAAAGTTCTAGTTATTGTTATTTTTCCCTTAATTCCACAATATTTAGGCTAAAGGACCATGTTTTAAAAAACAACCTGTGGGCCCATAGTTAATAAACTCTTACCTAACATAGTTAAGAATGTTTTGGAGTTTCCTTTCCTTAGGAGAAAGGTGCTTGACAATTCTGTCTTTTCCGCTCCGCGGCATGTGGGATCTTCCCGGACCGGGGCACGAACCCGTGTCCGCTGCATCAGCAGGCAGACTCTCAACCACTGCGCCACCAGGGAAGCCTGACAATTCCCTCTTTTAAGGAATGTTTCACATATTTGAATTTGTTATATTGCATTGGAATCACTGGCACAGGGTTGTATAAAGGAGGGAACATAAACTGCCAGAATGGTAAAAATAAACTTACTTAGATAGATAACTGAATTAGGGCAAGAAATTAAAATCAATTTCCCAGAAATTGTAAGATTAGTCTATATGAAGCCTACTATATGGGGTGAAGATAGATATTTTGCTTGTGTTTAAGTCACTTATCCATTTTAGAGTACTACAGTTGAAATACTACTCAGTTCTTTATGAAGCAGCAGTTTGTGATAGCTTAGGTCAGCTTTACCTACACTGTCTTCCTCACAAGATTAACATGTCTCTGCTCTTTTGCATTATTTATATAGTTAATTTTGATAAAGGGCAGTTTGTAGTCACTGATGTTTGCTGTAGAGGCACCCACAGAAGCAGATTTAACTGAGGCCATAATGACACAATGAATCACATTATCGGGCAAATCATGCTCTAAAGTTTTAAATTATTCAAAAATGTTTTTGTTGTAAGCTCTGGTACATCCTCATTAGCATGGAGCTGGTCAGCCAGGCTGAATCAGTCATGCAGGGGGAATTCGTGTCCTGCCAGGCTTGTCACGTCCTGTTAACTCAGAAGATCATCTTGGCCTGGGACTCATGTTGGCTGGGAAGAGTGTCAGCTGTATTGATAGCAGATGGTGCCCGCTCCATTTGCCCTAAAGGTTCAGCATCAAGATGAAGGAATAGAGTCCGGAGGTGGGGGAAAGTTCTAGGAGGGAACCTGTGGGAATAAAGTTTTATAACCAACTTTGGTCCCTGGATCCTCCGTTTTATGTTTTGGGTTTACATTTTTACCAGCAATGTCCCAGTGCTGGGATGAGTGGGTGGTTCTCTAGGCTGTTGTTCAAGTTTTGTTTGCACTATATTTTTCTGCCTTTAAAATTTCCTTCCTCCATCTCACTCACTCTATAGACAATGAAATTGAAACTCTGAGAGGAATGTGTCCAAGTGACACAGCAAGGCAGTGACAGATGGGGCCTCTGATGCAGGGCAATACAGACTCCTCTCCCTTCCAGCTCTTGTCATTACACAGGAGAAAGTTATTGTCCAATTTAGAAACTTAATTTTGTTTGTATATTTGTTTCTGCTATTTGTCCCCAGACCAGGAAGTCCATATACAGATACCCAACTTGTATTAATTTCCTAGGGCTGTTGCAACAAATTACCACAAGCTTGGTGGCTGAAAACAGAAATTTATTCTCTCATGGTTCTGGAGGCCAGCAGTCCAAAATCAAGGTGTCAGCAGGGCCATGCTTCCTCTGAATTCTCGGGGAAAATCCTACCTCGACTCTTCCAGCTTCTAGGCATTTCTTGGCTTGTGGCAGCATAACTCCAGTCTCTGCCTGTGTTTCACGTGGCCTTCTCTGTGTTTCTCCTCCTCTGCCTGTGTCTTCTCCTCTTACTCTAAGGACGTTTGTCATTGAATTTGGGGCCCACCTGGTTAATGCAGGATGATCTCAAGACCCTTCATTAATTATAGCTGCAAAAACCCTTTTTCCAAACAACGTCTCATTCATGGGTACTGGGGTTAGGACTGGGACATATCTTTTGGGGGGCCACAGTTCAACCCGCTATGCCATTCTCAGGCTATCTTAATTCACTCAACCCTTTTTTCTCCAAACGTCTCATTCATGGGTACTGGGGTTAGGACTGGGACATATCTTTTGGGGGGCCACAGTTCAACCCGCTATGCCATTCTCAGGCTATCTTAATTCACTCAACACTCTATTCTCTTTACAGGGACTTTCTCATTTTTTTTTTTTTTCCACTTCAACCTGTATTTATTGACCCTTTTTAGTCTCTGGGAGAAGTACTTTCCCTGGATCCTCTACTCTGATGAGTCAAGTCCCCTCTCTAGATTCTCTGTGAATTCCTTGAGGACAGGGGCTATATATTTTATCTTTGTAGCTTCAGTGGATGGCCTTGGTAGGTGTCTAATAAGTGTTGAATAGATGAATGGCTGTATGACAATAGAACTTTTCAAACGTTCGTGATCTGTTATTCTCTAATGCAATTCTATCAAACAACATTTTCATTATAGGGATTGACTCTTACTGGAAAAGACACTTGGTAGGTCATGAAATAAAAGCTAAACATAGTTTTAAATGAGTTAGAAAATACTGATACCAAGGGCTCTCTACAAGGATGTAGGGAAAACTTACTAGATGCAACTGTATATCTGTATGTCTTCATTAGACAGTATTTGACCTGAATTTTTAGCTCTATATCACGGCATTTTGTGTGAATTTAGATCTGCCTATCGAATGACTACAAGTTCAATAGATGTTGAAGCATTTTAGTCTTTTCAATTTTAGAAAAATTGAGACAAATTATTTGTAAAAAATAAGTATCTTAGGATAAATAAATAAGTAAAATTTGTGTATACTTGGGTGGATTGACTTTATGTACCAGCAGGGAAATATTTAATCTTAAAAAGTAGGAGGAGAAAAAAAGTCACATGTTTTAAAGGTATAATCACAATTGTGTATTTTGTCTGAAGAACTCTTATTGGAATAATGTACATTCACCAATCTTGTGGTTCAGTTAGAAAAGATTTCCCTAACCTACACTAATATAAACTAGTCAAAGTTGGTTAATAATGATTATTTCATGGAATATTCATTGAGTGGTAAAGATTCATTCTCGGGGTGTCAATTTTCAAATTAAAATGTATTAGCTGCGGAACTTCCGTGGTGGCGCAGTGGTTAAGAATCCGCCTGCCAATGCAGGGGACACGGGTTCAAGCCCTGGTCCGGGAAGACCCCACATGCAGAGGAGAAACTAAACCCGTGAGCCACAACTACTGAGCCCGTGTGCCACAACTCTGAAGCCTGTGCACCTAGACCCCATGCTCCGCAACAAGAGAAGCCACCGCAGTGAGAAGCCTGCGCACTGCGACGCAGATTAGCCTCCATTCGCTGCAACTATAGAAAGCCCGCATGCAGCAACGAAGACGCAACACTACCAAAAATAAATAAATAATTAAATAAATAATTAAATAAACAGCTAACAATAATTTTAAAAAATAAAAAAAATAAAATAGCAACTTTATTGTTTGTTCTAATGCAAAACAACAGACTTGTCTTTTTTTTTTATACAGACCATCCTTTCAATTGAGTGCTAAGCTTTATTACCAGAAAAGGATATGGAAACTTCCAGGGGCTTCTACTCATGGTCAAGGTCATGCAAAATGACATCAGGTTTCTAGCATTACAAAGCAAATAGTTTGCACCATTTCCAAACCTGGGTTTTTATGCAGCTAATGTATTTTATTTATTTATTTATATTTATTTATTTTTAACTTATTTTTGGCCATGTTGGGTCTTCATTGCTGTGTGTGGGCTTTCTGTAGTCGCGGCAAGCTGGGGCTACTCTTCGTTGCAGTGTGTGGACTCCTCACTGCGGTGGCTCCTCTTGTTGCGGAGCATGGGCTCTAGGTGTGCGGGCTTCAGTAGTTGTGGTGCATGGGCTCTAGAGTGCAGGCTCAGTAGATGTGGAGCATGGGCTTAAATGCTCTGTGGCATGTGGGATCTTCCTGAACCAGGGATCGAACCCTTGTCCCCTGCATTGGCAGGCGGATTCTTAACCACTGCACCACCAGGGAAGTCCCTAAAGTTGCTATTTTAATTGCCTTCTTTTCACCCTATTGGTGGAGGAAGGATTCCTGCCCAAGAGTTACAGGGATGGCTGAACTCACAACACCTGACATTGGACAGGTGAGATGGACAACAGTTTACTGATCACATATTCACATATCTGGAGGAGGAGGACACCACATGCCATGCAGTGTCACACAGGGTTTGCCTAACAGAAGGCTGTGAGAGGCAGGCTTCATAATATCAAGAGGGTGAGGTGCCCCTGTTTCCCCTGGGAGGATGTGATTGGCTTGCTTGAAAAATTCTATAGATTGACAGGGAGCTGAAACTCACTGCTCAGGGATAAGCAGGAACTGTGCCTTTTCCCCTTGATAAAAAGGGTTGTTTGGCTAGAGGACCTGTGGGAGCAGGGTAGGGAGGGGAACTTGCAGTTTAGGCCGTCTGAGGCCCTCCCAGTTTCACCAAATGTCAAGGCAGCACATAATATTGGGCCTTAATTTGTTACTTGTGATAAAAAAATACAGTGCAAACAAAACTTGTTACTTGTGATTCACAGCGTTTTAATATTTTTAGGTACAGAATTGTATTCATTTCTCATAAGCAGGAGGGACTCGGGGGGTGATAAGTTTTTACTTGTAGTCTATGGATAGAATTTAGAAAGTGGCCTAAGGGTTATGTTTTACAAGTTCTAGCACCTCTCTCAGCATTTAGCTTTTAATGCTTATAAAATTAGAAAGTATAGCATATTCAGTATATGCAAGAATTGTATCTGACAATAATTATATTTTGAGTTTATGAATGATTATTTTAGGTATACTGTAATTATTGTCGTTTTTGTAACCAACTGAATTCTTACTCTATGAGAATGTCTATACAGGTGGTCCCTGACTTAATGATGGTTCAACTTAACGATTTTTCGACTTTATGATGGTACGAAAGCAATACACATTGAGTAGAAACTAGACTTTGAATTTTAATATTTTTCTGAGCTAGGCTAGTGAGATGCAGTATGATATCAAGAGGGTAAACTTTCGATAAACTTAGAACCATTCTATACCCACATAACCATTCTATTTTTCACTTTCAGTACAGAATTCAATTCAATAAATTACTTGAGATATTCAACACTTTATTATAAAATAGGCTTTGTGTTAGATGATCTTACCCAACTGTAAATGTTCTGAGCATGTTTAAGGTAGGTGAGGCTAAGCTATGATATTTGGTCTGTTAGGTGTATTAAATGTGTTTTCAACTTAATGATATTTTCGATTTAACATGATTTTAACAGGACGTAACCCCATCATCATAAGTTGAGGAAGATCTGTAATTGAATTTTTTTACACTAGTATTTTTGCCAGTTCAGGCTTGCCATTTGGCTTATAGAACAGGTTCACAGAGAAACAATCATTTCAGCTTTCTTACTAAAGAAGAATATAACTTTGCATGTCCTTAAATACAGTAAAATTATATATTTTTCTAATGAAGTTGGTTAATACACTCAATATTTCCTGCAATATATCAGTTAGATAGGACTTTAACTGAAGGACACTTATTCTATCAAAAACTATCTCACATCTCACTGCATAGTTTTTACCATGTTCAATTTTAAAAACCCCAGCAACTTCTAGCAGTGCCTTCTTTTTTTTTCTTTTCAATAGTAGAAGACTTTATTTTATTTATTTATTTTTAAACTTTATTTATTTATTTATTTTAGTTTTGGCTGCGTTGGGTCTTTGTTGCTGCGTGCGGGCTTTAGTTGCGGTGAACAGGGGCTACTCTTGGGGCTTCTCATTACGGTGGCTTCTCTTGTTGTGGAGCAAGGGCTCTAGGTGCACGGGCTTCAGTAGTTGTGGCATGCAGGGTCAGTAGTTGCGGCTTGCAGGCTCTAGAAAACAGGCCCAGTAGTTGTGGCCCACGGGCTTAGTTGCCCCAGGGCATGTGGGATCTTCCTGGACCAGGGCTCAAACCCGTGTCCCCTGCATTGGCAGGTGGATTCTTAACCACTGCACCACCAAGGAAGCCCCTAGCAGTGTGCCTTCTTATGGAATAAGCTTTTCTACGTTGAAAGCTACTAGATAGAGTGTTCATTTACTCTTAACACATCTTAAATATTTAGGTATGGCTTTTTTTTTAAGTATTTTCATGATATCTTGTATCTATAGATTGTTGACCAATCATGTTTACTGTTTACCCCATAATGCTCTTTCCATGATGTAGATTTGATTTATTTTCCTATTCAATATAGGTACAGTGAGTGCTTGACAGAAGGAGGGGTAACTGGTTTAAAGGCCCACAAAACATTGTAGTGCTACTCTCAGCCTTAAGAGATCCTAGGATGCTGTTCACTCAACTGAATTGCATTAAAAAAAAACTTTTAAATGTTGGTCTCAGAGAGGGATTCTGGATTTTAGTGTTCTAATAGGACCAAAAGGAGTCCAGTCATTAGCTGGAGAATTGAAACAGTTTGTGGCAAAGTGGTATAATCAAGATGGATTATAATCAAGATGGATTACGGTCTTGCAGGCAGGACACAGACCCACAGGAGGCAAGAAGGATCAGATTGTGGTCAGGACATGGATTTGTAGAAAGGCTTAAATCAATCAAATTCATCTTCAGGTCCCAACTTAGACATTACTGACTCAGGGTTGCCTTTCCCACCCTTTCCTCCCACCCCTTGGGGCTGTGTCCTTGCCAAGTGCCTTATTCTTCCTCTATTCTATTTTATCACATTTTATTGCATTTGCTTCCTTAAATATCTGTTTCCCCTGCTAGACTGTGAACTTTATGATGGCAAAGACTGTAACTATATTGTTTACCCCTATCCCTTCGCACATGCCTCACAGAATAAATATGTGCTGAACAGTGAATGGAGGGTGAAGCAAAGGGAGTTCTAAGTACCAGAGAATGTTCTCAGTGAACTCAACAAGCAAATGGCTTAGTCCTACATAGCCTTAGGCTTCAGCCCTGGTGGTTCAGGTGACCCTGCAGGACATATTAGGCCTGCAAATGCCTGGAGCTATTTTGTCAGGTTCTAATCCCTTGAGGGGAAACTATTTTTATTTTCATTACCTCTACATAGTTATGTGTGTGGCTGTGTTGAGAGGATTTAATTTTAAGATCTATCCTCTTAGCAAATTACAAGTATACAATACAGTATTGTTTACTATTGTCATCATGCTGTACGTCAGATCTCCAGAAATTATTCATTTTGTATAACCGAAACTTTGTACCCTTTGACCAACATCACCCCGTTTCCCCTTCCCCCCGGTCCCTGGCAACAGCAAAAGTTCTCACCAGCAAAAGTTCAATGTGGGTATTGAAACACCTAAAAAAGATATGTGAATTGCATAGCCTGCATTAAACTGTAGCAAATTCAGCTTTCTACTTGAACTAAACAAAAGAGCTCATAAAAACTGCTTATTACAGAACATTTTTAGAAGGACCTGGTATGGATTTCTTATTTCAAGAACTACACTTTTTTAGCATATAAGTAAAATTTTATCTTTTCTGTCATGGAATTGTTTCTTCTCCCTAATGAATAAAATGTCAGAAAAAATATATAAGACACTGTTGAATTTCCTCCTTACTTGCATTTTTTCCTATGGAAAATAAAGTATTGATTTAGAAAATGTTATGGAGTACACCCTCTGTTTAGATTAGTTCTATGACATTTATTTTCCTTTGAACTAATGTTCATAGCTGGAAACACCAAACCCTTTATTTTAAAATTTATTTTATTGATTTGTACAATTAATATGGAGGTTAATTCATATATTATATAATACACATTTATATAAATTAATATATAAAATTACATTTTCAAATAAGTCATGGAATTTAAAATATTGAATTCTGTAACTCTTGTGGCTAATTTGACACTATCAGTATAACAATATATTATTGCCAAGAGACATGCTCTGTAATACGAAAATATAAAAAGTTTTGATTTGTCTCTTTTGTTCCTTGCCCTTTTGGAAGGAAAAAATATTCGTATGACTTTAGGTAAATTTTTTTTTTTTTTTTTTTTTTTTTTTTTTTTTTTTGCGGTACACGGGCCTCTCACTGTTGTGGCCTCTCCCGTTGCCGAGCACAGGCTCCGGACGCACAGGCTCAGCGGCCATGGCCCACGGGCCCAGCCGCTCCGCGGCATGTGGGATCCTCCCGGACCGGGGCACGAACCCGTGTCCCCTGCATCGGCAGGCAGACTCTCAACCACTGCACCACCAGGGAAGCCCCTAGGTAAATTTTTAAATATAAATCCAAACAAATAAGTTGAAGAAAAGCTATGCTTCCTTCTATTAGGATGGAAATAACTTGTTAATGTAGATTAATTTGGACTATTTAGTCTTAATTAAAATCCTAAGAGCTGGGGTAGAATCTGATCAACTTAACCAAAATGATACAACTCAGTCTAAATATGCATTTGGAAAATTCATTTATTCACCTGTCATTGAGTGCTTATATTAAGCATCAGGTAGGTGACAGTTAGCTATAGATGTATATGTACACACACTAAGATAATCAAGACGTGATCTTTTGCCCTCAAAGAGTATAAAGGCTACAGCAAGTGAATATAGACAAGTATGAGTAAGTGTACTAACAGAGGTGAACAGATTCCTGTGACAATGTTGCTAATCATTCCTGGCTAAATTAGAGATGGCCAAGAATGGAGGGAAAGAAAATTTTAAGCAAAGTAAACAGTATATACAGGACAGGATTTACTGAGGAGCACACATGGACAGAAGTGAAGTGTTGCATGTAGCGGGACATGCTGAGTGAATGAAGTGGAAGAGTACCTGAGGCCGGAAAGGTAGCGTGGGAATAAACGTGAATAAGGACATTCATGCCACATTAAAGAATTAAGATGTATCCTGTAGAGAGCGGGGAGCATGTGGAGGATTTTAAAAAGGAGGATGACATTACCAGATTGTTAGCAAGATGATTTTTAGAGTGGTGTGAGCAGGGAGAATTTGGGGAGAGTAGCCTAAGACACATGCAATAGCACAGGTGAGAGGTGCCAAGAGAGGTGCTAAGCCCCTGGACATGGGGATGGAGAAGGGCAAACTTGGACCTTCCAATGGATTCTCATCAAGAGACTATAAAGAGATTTAAAGAAATTTAGTTTAAACCTATTTGATTCTCTCTACTATGGTTGATATTTCATCAGTTTTAGAAGCTTGTAATATTTCTGAGTCAAATTTTGGAGTACAGTTTGAATCATAGCTTAGTTTAGTTTCGTCTGGTTCCAGATTAAACCCTTGGCACAGCCCTGAAACGGCATCCCCCGCAAGGAAACTTTAATATGATGCGTAACAGCTCCTGAGAGCCATCTATGTCAACAGGAACTGTAACTTCATCGGTATATTTTGAGTTTAGCAAAGGACATACTATAAATAATAATATAAATTTGTGACTCTTTTATGACTGAGCTTTGTTTATGTGTACGTTTGTGTGTAAGATGCATGCAGTAAAATGCGTTGGCATGATATAGTAATTATCTCTTCCTATTTGTAAGTAAAAGAAAGAACCATAACTTACAGAGAAATTGCAAAGCTAGAGAACAATGTTGCATTTGCAAAGTGAACTAGCAAAAACTTCCAGTCTCCTGCTGGTACTTGCTTTTGATCTTTAATATTTATTTGGTAGTATTTCTTCAGTCCTTGATGGTGAGAGTGCTGTAGTAAATTCATTTAAAATCGTTAGCATTTTAAAGCCAGAAGAGAAAGCAAGAATGTGGAGGAAGAGTTCAGAGAGAGAGATATCACTGAAATTTCACATAACCTTGAACACAATCTTGGTCAAGGGACTGTCATATTTCATTTAATTTTTCATCAAGGTGCAGAGCCACCTTCAGAAGAACTGATGAGCCATTATGGTAGAGGTGGAGTCTCAATTCTTCATTCATCTTTCTTTCTTAGGACCTTTGGAAATGGCAATCTGAAGTCTTAACTAGTTGCTGTTATCCATGCTCTCTCTGCTCAAGTTTACTGGATTAAGGATTTAAGGATATATATGAATGGAGGGCAAGATGAACAGTTTTGACTAAATTGTTACTCTAGTTCTAGAAATCATGAATCCATCAACCTTCCACCTCCATCTATCCAAAATTATTGATAAGTTGTGTCACTATAAATAGCTCCTTCTGTTATTTGCTCCAGAATATCTTTGACTTCTTTCACTTTTACGCTTTCATTGATGGTCTTTACTACTAGACTGTAAGAGCCTGTATCCATGTTGTCTCGGGGTGCCCAGCCCCAAACTAATGCACATTAAATATGCCTCAAAAGAAAGGGAGACGGAGGTTTGGAGGGAGAGAAAAAAGAAGGCAAGCTAGTCTCAGAAAGTAGAGGACAAGGTAAAGTCTCGCCACTTTAATTACTGTTACAAGTGTAATTAATTATACTGACACTTTTCTTAAAATGCTAAAAACATTGTGATGATACATTTCAAGAACAGTGCCTGGCACAATAAATATTTGTTTTTCTTGAATGTTCTCAAACTTGTTCTTCATCCATTCAATAAGCTGTAGGCAAAAAGACTTTATTTTGTGCTCCATAGGTGGAATTAGTGCTCGAAAATATATAGGAGTTATGGGGCGTAACTCAGAAAAAACTTGGCTCAACTCTTGCTGTGTCCCTTGCCTCACTCTGCAGCCATATATTGCCTCGGATTTGCACACATGTTATCTTGAATGGGACTCTTGAGAGAGAAAGATGAGTTTTATAAAATGTACTTCTGGTTCAATTTCAAGGATTATTTAAACCTACGAAAGATGTTATACAAATTCCTATAGGGTTTTTTGTTCCCCCTTACAAACTTTTGTCTAAAGGACAAAGTTTTCATTTTCCTTCAAGTTTATGAAACTGAAGAAGAGCATACTTGTTAAAAAATTACTGACAAAATTACTGACAAATTCATTGAGCATATCCATTTTCTAGAAACTTGATTAAAATTCATTTTCCAGGGACTTCCCTGGTGGTGCAGTGGTAAAGAATCTGCCTTCCAATGCAGAGGACGAAGGTTCGATCCCTGGGCAGGGAACTAAGATCCCACATGCCGTGGGGCAACTAAGCCGGCGTGCCACAACTATTGAGCTCGCACACCTCAATGAGAGAGCCCGTGTGCCACAAATTACAGAGCCCCCGCGCTCTGGAGCCCACGCACCACAACTAGTGAGAAGCCCGAGCACTGCAACAAAGAGACCGCACGCCTCAATGAAAGATCCCACATGCCTCAACAAAGATCCCGCGTGCCGCAACTAAGACCTGACACAGCCAAAAAAAGAAATAAAGTACATAAATAAAATAAGTATAAAAAAATTCATTTTCCAATTTCAGAGGCACATTATTTACATGATTCTTTTCCACTACCTGTAAATAAGTTTCTTCTTGCAGATTTCCCAAACACTAACTAGAATGAAAGAAAACTGTCAGATATAACAAATTCAGTAGAAATGTGTAATATCTCTCAGCAATAAAAAAAGAAAGGAATTCAGAATTCTTGAAAAAGCCATTAGACACAAACTATAATTTACATATTTGATTTATATTAATGAGTGCATTATTTGGCATTAATTTCCAGAGACAAAAACAATGGCATAGTGCAACGAGAACCTTAATATGACTTGTGTTCTCACAGTGCCAGGAAATCTTTTCATTGGAAATATGCTTCACTGTAACTGACTTGATAAAGATCAGCAGAGTGCAAAGCGCATTTCACAAATATTTTGATGTTTAGGTCCCAGGAAGAAATGGCACCTGTTCCAACTCTGAATGCTGAACCCAAATAAACAACAGAGTCAGAGCCTCACTAGAAGATGGCTTAATTGTTTTTATTTGTGAGCCAAAAGTAATAGGGAAGATTGGAATTCTACACCCCAGATTTGTTGGAAAGCTGATTCAGTTGAATTCCCAGCCAAAATGAAAGCAGGGAAATGACACTTATTTGGTGAGGACATAAAGAGAAAGAAGGAAAAATGACAGAATGATAGGTAAATTGGCAGAAAGGAGCTAATGAGTCCCAGCTGTATTTAAAAGAAAAGCTTTAAGGTTTTTAAAGCATAAATAGTCACGGAAGGAAGGAGATTGGGATAATTGATGTAACAGACATGGCAAATGAAATAAATTTGTTGTTTGGTGGAGAATCTGGAATATGCCACTGAATACCTTTAGCTCATAAGTTGTAGCTAAAAATACACCCACTTTCACACACTCATAGATAACTCACATTGATTTGAACTGCACTGATTTGAAATTCAAGTACTATGTGTAGCACTCTTATTAAATAGAAAATTCGAGCTAATTTCATTCATTTACCAAGTTTTTTAAAAGTAAAAATGGAAATCTAAACTTAAAATGTCATCTTTTTAAGGTAAGGGCTCAAGAAATGAGAGTTTTTTAGTGTTGAGATTTCAGGTGCTTTCAGATGCTGAAGATGCTTCAGCTCAAGAAACATTTATATTGGAACATCTGTTTATGTACAAGCCCTCTTCTGGAAATAAACCCTATATTACACAATATTTACATTACATTTAATTTATTTTAAAGTTTCTAATGTTATGGAAATAGCACACGCTTACCATGAGTTGTAATTTTTCTCACTAGTTTACACCATCATGACTATTAATCTTTATTTTTTTAGCCATGTTAAGTGTCTGAAGTTCCATCTAAAAATCTTTAAAATTAATATGCATGCATTAATTTTAATTTTTCTCCATGTTTTCTTTTTTCATGTTGATGGTTGAAAATTATTAGAGATGACACTGATATCTGATTTGGGGTCTTTACTGTTGTTAGATAGAGTTGACAAGTTTTTTCCGACTCAGCCTAATGCATAGGGACTTTGTGACAACTGTACATACTCTGCTTGAAGGTTATGAAACTTTATTTAAAAATTTTAAAATTGCCATTTCTTATTTATTTATTCAATATTTAACTATTGAAGTTAAGGCCTAAACTTAAGCTAATGTATATAGTTGAATTCTTATTTTTGTTAACTCAGAGAATATACAATCTAGTTCTAGGTGCAGATGGTGTTACATGACTGTCATACGTTGTTTTTCTACTTGAGGGTAATATCTTTTGTTGCAAACATTGGAAAGATGCCTCTCTGAGTTCAGGTATGGAGTCTAAATTAAGTGGAGCTAAAGGGTTCAGGGATCACATTTCTCCAAGTCATCCAACCAGGCTTAGTAAGAAATGAATAATTAAAAAGCAGGAAGATACTAGTATGTCAAACTAGACCTAATTGTGATTATTCAGATAGAGAGTGGGCTGAAAGTTTCATATTGATAGTATCATAAACCAAGTTGTGAAAATGCTTCGAATATTTAAGAGAACAAAAAGCATCCACATACGACAGAACTATTTAGAGAAATTGATTTGCATAATTATTCATTAACACATGATTCCTATGGACCTGTTGAATAGATGAATGAATAAGATGAATAATTCTTGTTAAGTAGATAATTAAATGAATGTTGTTAACCTAGTCTGAATCACAAATCTAAAATTGAACTAATCAGAGTAGACTCACTATTTTAACAATTCCCCCCAAATCCAGTCTCTTAACATACAAACGTATTTACATTTCTTGCTCAGGTCTGCTCCAGCGAGCCAGGTGGAGGTGTGGGAAGTTTGTCTCTGCTCTTGCATTCATTGAAGGATCCAGGACCCTTTCACTGTGTCTCTGGGCTAACATCCCTTCAGGGCCTGGTCTTCCTTTCTTACACTGAGTGGCTAGGCAAAGAGGAAAATCTTAGAGGATTTGCACAGAGGGCTTTTTGCCCAAGCCAGGGCTAAAAGTGGTCTGTATTATTTCTGTTCACATTCTGTTAGGTGCCCAAGCAAAAAAGGAAACAGAGTTTGGTGAATACACAACATTCTCCTCCACAAGCATTTCCTTAGAAAACATCTTGCAGTTCATAATTTTCACTAATTAAAACTGAGTCACACCACTCGTAAATCCATATTACTTCGGTTTTACTATTTGGACTAGGTAATTACTTAGCCGAAGTTTTGAAGCAATTTGCAATTCTGTGATCATCAGCATAGACCAATTTTACACTGGTTCTAAGCTGAAGAGTCAGGAATTCCCATGAATTATTTATTTTACTTTTATAATTAGAAATGACTCTGGTGTATTGCAACAGATCAGAACCAGAAACTGGTAGGATTTGATGAGCAGAGACACAGGTGGCTTCTCATAATGAACCTGATATGAGGAATTTGGAGCATTTCAAGAGATGAACTGGCTACCAGGTGTTCCTGTTCCCAAGTCAGACTTGGGTTACCTGCCAAGGAAGTAAAGTCTATTCATCAGAAAACACCTTTAGCCATTTATGCTGTTCAGGTTTCCAAAGGCTGCCATGCAACACTCATAGCAGAATTCCCTGCAAAGGGGAAATGGCTGATCTTCTGCAATCAGTCTACTTCAATTTCCCCACTGCTTCCCTTCTGTATATTGTTAGCCCACCTCTCTCTCACCCTCAGTTCTTTCATATCCCATCTTGCATATCCTTTAGTCATATAAACAATACACTCTGGAGTATTGATTGTTACGTGGCTGCAACAAAGACACCAGTATCTAGTGGAAACAGTTTTGGGCTGATGAACTGGCAATTTAAAGTCTATGCCACCAAGTTAACATTTTCTACATCTCTAAACCTTGCTGGATTTACTCAAATAGATTGGAAATCAATACAGCTAAGTGCTTGGGTTGTATTTCATTTACTAGAGAGGATAGCTTTTGTCTTAGCCTGGGATACCCAGGAAACAGAGCCTAAGAAGCTCACACGTTAGCACTTTATTGGGAGTGCAGACCCAGGGAAGCAGAAGTGAGGGGAAAAGTAGAGCAAGGCAGGGAGGGTGGAAAGTACAAGAGGGTGAGTTTCCAACCTGTCCACAGCCTCTAACAAGCTTCCCGAAGACTGCTCAGTCTCATAGGACATTATCAGAGAGGACATATGAGCTACTGCATGTCAGAATAGTCTCTTAGGGAGAGGAAGAGAGAAGAATTTATCCACTGGCTCCCTCCTGTTAAAATTAGTTAAAATTCTTATGAGTTAAAATTCACTCTCCTGGAGAGGGGGGTACTAACTGCTCTTCCCATTCAGGTTGGGTCACTTGCATTTCCAGGCAGTTGCCATGGTACCAGTTCCCTATGATTCTGGTCCAGCCAGTCTCTGTCAGACAGGGCTTCCCAGGGCCACTGCACCTGAGCGGGTGCATCTGCTGCGGCAGCAGTCTGGCTCCAAGACCTCAGCAATTGTGGCTGCCGAGGCTGCCTTGGCCAGAAAGCAATGTTCAGATGGGGTGCGTGGGAAGAGAGGATGAGGGCACGTAAACCGAGTGCAGTAAACTGTGATCCTTTCATCTAATTCTTTTTAGCTATTCCTATTCTGATTTCCATAGCTTTCATACTAGTCCAATTCATGTTAAAATGGTCTCCTTGACTCTAGACATTCCTCATTGCAATCCAAACTCTTAGTGCATTGAGTTAGGGAGACCAAGAAAAGTCAGGAAAACAAATAAATATGATAATTTCATAGAGTAATAAGTGCCACGTAGGAAACAAAACAGGGTGTTATACAGTAATTGCAGGTACCCTGAGAATCCATACAGCTTGGCGCTTAGAGGCTTTTGCCAATTTTCTTTTCTTCTCTCCATTGCCTTGCTAATCTCAACAAATTCCTCTCTGATTCCTCTCCAACATGGTCTTCGTGATACAGAAACTTAAAACTATTTGCAGTCCTCCGCATTTGACTTGCTAATTTCTATTTTTGGGCTTTTGCTTGTACCAGTACTTGAATAAAAATGCCCTCCACCTCTTCCTAGTTAATTTTTCTCCTGTTCATCCTTCAAAATCTGATTAAAAACTCACCTTTTACAGGAAGTCTTTCTGGATCTACTTTTCCCTTGTTATATCTTCAGTTGCCTGTATTTAGGTCAAGTGCACCATATTATGCTAATTTGAACTGAATTCTATAGTATCTTAAACATGTTCTCAAGTCCCTTTCAAAGTTCTTTATTCAACATTGCTTTCCTGGCCCTATGTGCAGAGCCTTGGATGAAAGTGTTGGAATGACTGACAGATATTACTCAGGAAACTTCAGGGCTCTGTAGAGAGAAGATTCACTGCATGGTACCTGTTGCCTGAGGTTTGGCGTGAACCACTTCTTCATACTTTAAACTAGTTCACATAAGACCCCTGGTTATGTCACTAACTGGTTCTATGATCTCAGGCACTTCTCATCTTAATTTCCACATCTAAAAATGAGTTTTATAAAGGAACTACAATATCTTTTCTAGCTTCAGTATAACTTTAAAATATTAATGTAGTAACTGGAGTAATACATTTTTTCCTGAATTGTGTAAGGAAACGGACCATAAATTCTGGAATTTAAGTGTGGAAAAGAAACACTTTATTATAGAAAATGAAGAAAATATTTGACTTTAAAATTCAGGAGAAGCAGTAGGGTGTGGGTATAAATGTAAATTCCCTTATCCCTTCCCTAACAACTGAGATTCAATGTCAAGGATTCATGAAGCTTATATTTAAACAATCAATCCAGATAATTCTATTATAAGTATTATTACTTGATGTAGGTAGCTCAGGGTAAAGAAAAAGGAGTTGATTTACTAGGTTATAAGGCAAATCAGTGACAAGAACTAATGTGATTTTCAGTCAACAAGAACAATGTTGACTTTATAGACATTTTGGACCCGGTAATTCTTTGTTTTGGAAGGCTGTCCTGTGCATGGTAAAATGTTTATCAGGAGTCCTTGGTCTTTACCCACTAGAAGCCAGTAATACCCTCCATTCATGATAATCAATGTTTCCAGAGTATGTCAAATGTCCCCTGAGGGCAGAATTGCCCTGGTTGAGAAACACAGAGCTAGAACATGTTGAAATCCATATGAAGGAGTTGAAATATGTAAAGTATTAAAATATTTCTTGCATTGATTGCATAAAATGTCCAGAGTCTAACAATATTCAAATTTATAAAATATTGTAATGAAAGGAAATAAGCCAATTACATAGTATGTAGAATGGTAAAAGGATTTGGGGGTATGCTTATTTTAAAACTTTATTTTTTGAATTTGAAAAACAGTGAATCCTAATGAGAATTTTTAGTTCTTTCCTCACTTACAGGTCAGGCCAACAGGTCACTGGCTGTCCCTTGGGGTCAGTGGTTGGGTCATACAGCTCTTCCTGCTGACCTCTGGTTCACTGGCAGTCTGTCGGGGCAACAATAAGTCACTCTTGCAGTAACTAGAGAAAATGTGTTAAGTTGTGCAGATGGACAGAGCCTGGTCACAAGAGAACTTTTGGGTGGTAGTTGCTTATCCACAATCAACTGAAGCAAGGCAAGCTTAGTCATAAAAATATAAAATAAGCAAAAGTCTCCTCTGCTTTTCTTTACCTTCAATTTAAATAAAATTTGGCTTCTACATCCTTAAACTTGAATAACATAAACTCATGATAATATTTATTATTTGGGGTTAATTATGGCCAATTTCCAAGGCAGTTTTATTTTCTTCTAACAGTTTGCTCTATTTATAAGCATAACTTAAAATTTTTGTTTGACTTCATTTTACTAATTCAAACATTTCTAAAAATGAACCAAAGAACTGTTCTTTTCTTCCCTTTAACTTTTCACATATGCTCAATTTTCAGGAAGCTCTTATATGAGCAATGGAATTATATTTTTACTTAGATCTTTACTTATTCATGGACACATCTTGACCCTAATTTAAGAAAAAAAAGTAAATTTCTGTAATAGAACATAAGTTAGAAAAAGCAACATGGATTTTGGCGCTTGTGTTTAAACTGCAGTCATGATTTTAGTACACTGTTCCTACCCAAGCATGATGCCTTTTTGGTTCTTTTATTTACATATTCTAAGAGAAATTGGTTCGGTCAGTTAAATTTTTTGTTATTTTACACTTTGACCTCTTGGAAATGCATGGTTTTAAATACTTATTTTTTTCTCTTTATACTTTGGTAATCAGTTTTATTTTCTGCCTTGCTACCAATCTCTTTGTTCTGATTGCCTTATTGTTTTATGTAGATTATTCTGTTTGCTTCTAATGCCTTCCTTTCATACTTTTGACCTTCTCAGTTAGTTTACAAATATTTCTTCTGTTCCTGAGGATTCCACTCCTCACTTTCAAAATGCTACACTGGTTTCCAATGTTGATAATACACCAAACCTGTAATCATTCCAACCCCAAATTCAGAACCCTGTCCTGTGAGTTCAGAGTACCTAAGTTTGGGGCCTTTTCCTGATCCTTTTCTTCACAATTAATGCTCCCCATAGCTCTTTCTCTTTTAGTCATCTATTCTATACTGCACACCCTGCTTCATACTATCCAGTTACTTAACTGTTAACCATAGTAGTTCTTTGGAAGAAAGCCCGAGGGAAGCTAGTGCAGTGGAGGGAAGAATCCAGCAAAGGATGATGGTGCTGATGGTGAGAGAAGTAGAAGAGGGTTCTCCATCATACTTTAGTGGTCTCATGATGTCTCCATTATGAAGAAAAGTGAGAACTCATTGTATAAATTATATTTTTATTTCCTTAAAAAACTGTCACCAGAATCACCACTATTAGCTTTGGAGGCATTTGGTTAGATTGTAGTAAGAGCCACTTGAGTAGTACATTCAACTACTGTATATTCAAGTAGTATATTCAACTACTATACTCAATATATTGACAGTATCTTTAGATTTAATTAAAGCCTCATGTACTAGAGAATACTTTTTATGACATTCTTGCCATTTTCTTATTTCATGTAGAATGAATCTTATATTTTCTTTTATTTTGTTTCTGTTCATTATCTCCTCTATTCTGGAGTACTATAAGAAATTTTAGCATGTAATAAAGCTTTGTACTTGATATTTTATAACATTGGAAGTCTGTTTTTATGGATTGTTCCACTTATTAGAGTTGCTTTTTTTTCTGTCAGTTTTATTGAGGTATAGTCAACAAATAAAATTGTAAGATATTTAACGTGTACATCGTGATGATTTGTTTTCCATATATATCATTATGTACAGGTTTCCTCCTATCTAGTGAAAACAACTACAGTGCTGCTTTTAATCATACAATAAAATGTATATTACATCAATACATAATAAAATGCAATAAACTTATGAGAGTGTTGTTGGTAGCCAAAGTCTTTATCAAGCAGAGAAACAGTATTTGGGTGTTATAAGAAACTCCCATGTTAATATTGGGTGTTTATAGGGAGAGCAACTAGGTGTGACAAGGAACGTTTTCACCATATAACCATTTGTTCCTTTTGAATTTTGAACCAGGTGATGATATTACCTATTAAAAAATCATATTAAAACTTTAGAACTTAAGGTATTCTCTTTAGAATTCTGAAGCTTGTTCCCTGTAAAGCCTTCCATAAATCACAGAAGCACAACACCATGTACATACCTCTATGAATCCACTGATTACATTTAATTCCAGTAATTGTCCATCTCTCTGTCTCCTTTATAGATAGCTTTGAGGGTAGGGCCATGACTCATTCTTCTTTTTATCTGGAGCCCAGATTTGCTCCTAGAATATTGTACTTACTTAAATAGGTATTTGTCTAATGACTGAATAAACATCTTGTTTGATGGTCTTTTATGTTTATTCTACATTGCCTTATTACCATTGTGCTGTATAGTCAACATGTTTTGAATAAAAGACTATACAGTATAGTGTAATGCAGCTTTTTGATAGTATTTCCTAGAAACTTTTAGTGAGAGTGGGGAGAGTTAGAGGTGTCACTGAAAAAAATGCTGTATCTGTTTTTATCATTAGCTTTAAAACACTGCCAGTCATAGGAAAGCACACAGATTGGTAAATACCAAGGATCGTTACCCATGCCTCTCCTCCACCTCACCCTGCCAGCTTTAAAACATTTTGATAAGCTGAAACTTTTTAAAACTAGTTTTCTCTCTTTCTTTCTTTCTTTCTTATTTTAAATGGTCATGACTCTCCATAGGCTAGATACTGCAAAACATTTAAAATACAATATACGCATTGAAAAAAAATCAAAGAACAAATTTTATAGGAGCGTATAGGGAAAAGTGATGCACAGTTTATTTTTTTCTTTAGTCCAACAGGTGTTTTGTCAACATCCATGTAATTTTATATAGGAGTATTCAGAGGCTTTAGCGCTGTAGATGATGGCATGCCAGTTATGTGCATGCCTTTGGTCCTGTGTGTGCTTTGGTGTCGGGCATGGCACGGCACTCCACGCCACTCGGCAGCAGTGGCCGTGGGACTGTACTCAGTGCCAACAGGCTGGTTTCTTGTGTCAACAACCACTCCTTCTGGGCAGGAACAGGCAGCTGTACTTGCAAAAGGTATATTTTTTTATATACTACATGGTTGTCTTGTTACCAATAACCTTCAAAATTCTTACGAGACAAGATTGGTGATTTTAAAATAAATATGAAATAAAATTGCAGCAGTGGTTTTATTTTGCTTCAGTTGATTATAACTAATAATATATATTAGGAGCAGCAAGGGTATTAAAATGCTCTTGAATTTATTGTCATCTTTCTTTAGGGAAGCTAAAACATATTGTACATACTATCTTCAATGTTCCCTTGAGGAGTTATGAAATAGTACAGGTGACTATATTGGGGAAACCCCACAGGAAGCACCAGAACTTATTTTGTTGACTAAATTATGGAACAACTTGACTCTCTGCACTGGACTCTGGAGGTCATCTGTCAAGGATAGTTTCCTAAGCTGAGTTAATTGAAAATGGTCATGATCTTAGTGGAGTATGCTCTTTGCATTTTAGTTGTCTTAATTCATGTTTTTCAGTTGAGACTTGATCTTGAAGATATGAGCTTTTAAAAAATCCCGGTAATTTTGGTTGAGTCAAAATTCATTTTGTGCACTTTCAATTTCTTCAAATTCAGGAGCTACATGTAAGGCAACTGGCTATCAGTTAAAAACTTGAATGCTGGTATAGGATCTTGCACTAGGTCTTGTGCACTTGCCTGCTAGATGCTTTTGCATTTGTCAAGCTTAGGTTGAAAATGAAAGAGGTGCTCCGGATGTTATCCCAGGTAGCTAGAATCCACATGCAAGATCATATAAATTTAGAACAGTGACTCCTGACTTTTACTGGGTTGCAGACTGCTTTGAGAATCTAATGAATGCTACTGTGCCTGTACACAGAAAAAAGTACATATGCAAAATTTTTTGCTTGTAATCTTAGGAGGATCGAAGACTTGCTGGAGACGAAGTAAGAAGGCTTGATCTGTGGTTCACTGGCAACAAGAACTGGATGAAATAGGGAGAATTTTTGTTTTGTTTCATGCTATTTTCTTGTCTCTGTGTGATTTACAGTTGAAATCCTAAATTATCCTTTTTTTTTTCCTTTACCCCTTATCCTCTTAAGTCCCCAAACAGGCCATAGTTTTTGTATCTCTACAGATAAGTTTACTGTAGTTGATGTAACACCAACATAGTATAGATTTGAGGCAATTCCAAAAGGAATTGTCATTGATGGCAAATTTAGACGGGAAGCCAAATTTAAAATCACTTATAGATGAATACTCTTCCTACCTTGCTGCTTGACCGTTTAGAATTAAACATTTTTAACTAGCTAATTTTGCTAGAATATGACATATAGCTTGCTGTGGTACTCCTCATTTTTTTTTTACAAAGCACACCGGTAGGCATGAAAATAAAATAAAAACAAGCCAGCTTTCAGTATTTTAGTTGTCCTCATTCTAGTCCGGGGAGGCCTACTTCAAAAACTGGGTCTCAAAGATCCTTAGCTTTTATCTAGAACAGACAACATGCTTGAGAAAGTTCCTTTAGTTTTTTTGTTTCAGTTGACATTGACACACGGGGTCAGACTTGTCCCAAAGCACCATGTCTAAAATGGCTTCCTTTATGTGTTTCTAATTGGGATTCTTTCTCAGGAGGGTCAAATTAGAACTCCTGAGACTGGAACTACGGCACCAGCAGTTGACAGCATCAGCTCAATTCTACCTCTTGAGACATGTAAGACAGCCACTTAGAATTTGTTCCTACAAACTTTTGACAAATGGCCCTACTCTGACTGTGTACCTAATAGACATTTTTTGTTTTTCTTCTGGAGCAGTGCCAAAACCATGGTTTTTCCTTAAGCATCTTATTTCTGCTTTGTTCTCTTTGCTTTTGCTTTTTGTTTGGCATGTTTCAGTTTGTTTGAAAGCATTTTCTTGTTTTTGTATCATTACCTAGCATACTTACGTAATGGTGCCTGGCTTAACCAACCTCCTGGATGTATTAACCTCAGGAAAAATCATTCTGCTTGGGTGAACAAAACAGAACTTTGAACACCTAAATTGTTCTGTTGGTCTTTTCATGAAGATAATGCATGATAGATTAGGTGGTAATAATTTATGTTCAGCATTATCACAAGCAAAATTAATTGATTAGCAAAGACACCTTCAAAAGATTCACTGATTATCTACCAGGTACCAAGACTTTTTTAGAGATATGTTTAGTGCATTAATTTTAGCCTTATTTCTGTAGCATTTTGGTACACAGATTTTCTAAGATTACATTTTGGGTAATTTTGAAACAGGAAGTTTTTATAAAGATTTTAAATTGCCTTATACATCTGAGTTTAGTTACTGGAATTTAAGTACCTTACGGTGTCCTTTTAGAATCCTGTTGTTTTAAAGCCTGAGAAGTAATTTATGCCTGTGAAAATAGAAGTGATATATTGAAGACCGAGGTATGTGTTGCTTTTCCCCAGTAGCCTGAGGGATAACAGGGGAGGTCAGACAACTTAAGTCTGTTTCTCTTTCTTGGGTTCTGTAGTGTTCTTGTAGAAGAAGGAGAGGAATTATTTCTGAAAAGTGGAAATAAGAGTGCCAAGTGAAAAAAAAATAAAAAAGAGTGCCAAGTGACTCTTTAAGTACTGTGAAGTTAGATTAGCTTTATGCTCCCTTGACCAGAGTTGCTTAAAAAGGGAAACTTTAATGTTATGAATATACTTAATATCATAAGCATCTTTCCTGCCTTGCTTTAAATACTCTGAGTGATATCAGAGCTTCCTTTGTGGTCAGCAAGCTCTAAGTATATGGAGAAGGTATAACAGGATCATCTTTTTTCCCCTTGCTAGTTAATGATGTATTTGCCAGACCCTTCTTTTTCCTGTCCACTAAAGAAAGACAGTTTCTAAATGTTAGAGAAGACTTCACCTGATTGAAATTTTCTTTTTTTTTTAATTTTTTAAATTTTCGGTACGCAGGCGTCTCACTGCCGTGGCCTCTCTCGTTGCGGAGCACAGGCTCCAGACGCGCAGGCTCAGCAGCCATGGCTCACGGGCCCAGCCGCTCCGCGGCATGTGGGATCTTCCCGGACCGGGGCACGAACCCATATCCCCTGCATCGGCAGGCGGACTCTCAACCACTGCGCCACCAGGGAAGCCCGGGAAGCCCTGATTGGAATCTAGAGAGTAGGGAAGTTAAATTAAATGAGAAACTTTCTGTATGCTTTGCTTCAGTTGCCACACTTTGGGATTTTAATTTATCACTTCCTTTTGATTAAAAAGACAAGCTTTCTCTTGAAATTACCTGTTCACATAGAGAATTGGTAAACTTGAAGTTGCTGTTCTTCTAAACACTTATGTTTCATCTAGGAACAGCATAAAGGAATACTGGGCTAGATCTAGTCAAGCATCCAATTAAGCGGAAGTCTAGCATCTAGCGTAGAATTTTTAGAATTTTCAGCACAGACAATTCATTATAATGAATACCTTTTTATGAAGGTCAAGTTAACAATATTTACTGGATAATAACCATTTCTTTAGTCTTAGTTTATATTGCCTGATGTAATCAGATCAGATAAAAGCTTAGTCATATATCCAGAGCATCTTTAGAAACATAAAAGATTCTATTTCTAAGAATCAGTGAGAGATTAACCAGCTTTGGAGTAATTGAAAGGTCAGATAATGGTGGTTTGTGTATACCAAGAGTGTGAGATCTTATTTCCAATATTTCTAGGATTCTTAGGGATAACCTGGAGGGCTTCCTGGAACCAGCTGATACTGATTAAATAATTTTTGGTGTTGCTCGATTTTGTTTTTCAGGAAAATTAAGAAATTTTTAAAAATTAGGTTACTGGAGAAAAAATTCTATATCTATCTTACATAAATTACTTCTCCACCAACAAATTTTTGTAAAACAGTAATGCTAAAACTCTAAAGGATATAAAATTTTTTTTCTGTGGTTACTCAGTAGTTAATGTCAGTTATATTATTATGAGAGAGTTGATGAAGCGAATGCCAGCTAAGTCTAGTGTGTCTTAGAAGAGACAAGAGATGGTCAGCAATTCTAGAAGGTTCTTTGTATTTAGGAAGACATCGATGATTAGAACCTTTATTTATTTGTAGGTAAATTTCAGTGGGATAGATATGACCTCTATTAACAGTCATACTTCTTTTATTGAGGGGAAATTCACATAAGAAAAAATTAATCATTTTAATGCATGCAATTCAGTGGTAATATGTACATTCACAATGTGAGAACAATACATTATTTTTTACTAAGTGCTAAATAATATCTATGACATTCTTAGAAACTACTTATGCCAAGTTAAACGCCTCTTTAAAAGATTTCAAATTTGTCTGTTTGCAGGTCATATCTAGTTAATTTTCAACCAATCAAAAATAGAAGTCAGGAAAACAGGGATTGATATCTAATAATAACTTTCCCTTGCATTTGCAGAGCTGATACAATTGGAAATATTAAATTAATAAATGAATAGAGAGCATAATACACAACTTCAAAGCTTCAGTCAAGGAATATAATCTCAAGGGTAAAACAGTTGCATGATTTCACTTATGTGTGAAATCTAAAAAACAGAACAAATGAGCAAATATAATAAAACAGAAACAGACTCATAGATACAGAGAACAAACTGGTGGTTGCCAGTGGGAGCGGGGATGGGTGAAATATGTAAAGGAGATTGAGAGGTACAAACTTACAGTTATAAAGTAAATAAGTCACGGGGATGTAATGTACAGCACAGAAGATTTAGTCAATAATATTGTAATGACTTTGTATGGTGACAGATTGTAACTAGACTTATAGTGATGTAATCTAATGGTTACAAACTAGACATTTGTAATGTATAAAAATATTGAATCACTATGTTGTATACCTGAAACTAATATAATATTGTAAGTCAATTATACTTCAATTTTAAAAAAAGGGTAAACAGTTTCACAAGAAATTCAGTGACATTTTGATATGTAGATCATTTTGAGATCTAAAACTATTCAGACAGCAGAATGATGAAGAATATGAATGTATATATAATATATTCCAGTATTGAAATTTGTCACTAGACATAAATTGACACTGGTGGTCCCAGTGTCAATTTTAATTCCCATAGAACAGTTGTTTTTCCCACTTTCACTCTAGATGCAGTTTTCCTATCTTACATAACTGTTGATTCTATTAATGATAATTATTTTTGAAATATGCTGTTAAAATAAATTAGATAGCTGCAAGAAACTTTTCACCACATCTCTAGATTTCTCCTTTTTTTTAACCCCTAGACTGAAATAGAACAGCTTGCTATGTAACACCCCTGGGGTTTATCCAAAGTATAAATTCCCATTTTCTTGACAGTTTAGGAATTATGACCACAGTTTTTACTCATCTCATAAGTACCCTTAGGAGGAATTACTTGATTAACTAGACAGGAGAGAACTGCCAAAGACCTTAGAAACTTAAGAAGCCTAATAGATTCTCATTTTAAGAATTGCAATGGGGCTAGACAACTTTTAGAAAAATCACGGAAAAATAGATCAGAATGTGATCATTCATAGTATTGCAATGGCCTCTGTATGGCTTTACTTTCTTTATCTCAAAGTAATAGTGACCAATTTTTTGGAAGTAGCTTAGATAAATTAGAGACCGTGTGTGTGTGTGTGTGTGTGTGTGTGTGTGTGTGTGTGTTTACGTTACATGTTCATTAGACATTCATATAAAATTATTTCCAGGAAACAATCAATCCAAAAACTTTCATTAAGTGTGAAAACCAGAAATGGCCTCTTGATCATTTATATGTTTCTACATTATCATCCATCTAATCCCATACAGCAGCCAGCTATTATATACTATTATATGTTGTGAAGCATATAATTCATAAATATGTATATTATATCCATTAAAAAAATCCTAATTATTTAAGAAGGAAGCTGCAAATAAAATAAAATATATGTAGCGCTGAGCCAGGTATTTCACAATGATCTCAATTCAATGTCCGTATTGATGTCTGCTTTTCTGTGTTTTGTAGACTCATTTATATTTAGCAACTCCCAACCTCAGTGACATAACATATATTATCCTTATGGCTTACAGTCAGAACTGTGTATGTTGCCAATGTCATAATTTTTAGATTGTAAATTCCCTTGGGCAGAGATTATATTTATTAATGTTATTTAAAATCACTCAGTGCATAGCACTGCCATGCACTTCAGTAGGCTCAATTAATATTAATTGATGAACGTCTAAGAATAGTGTAGTTTTCCATATATTTACTTAATTGCTGAAATTTAATATATATTAAATTATTCAATAATTTTCAACTTTTCTTTTTTTTTTAAATTAATGAATTAATTAATTTATTTTTGACTGTGTTGGGCCTTCATTGCTGCGTGCGGGCTTTCTCTAGTTATGGTGAGCGGGGGCTACTCTTCGTTGCAGTGTGTGGGCTTCTCACTGGGGTAGCTTCTCTTGTTGCAGAGCACGGGCTCTAGGCGCATGGACTTCAGTAGTTGTGGCATGCGGGCTCAGTAGTTATGCCGCACGGGCTTAGTTGCTCCGTGGCATGTGGGATCTTCCCAGACCAGGGCTCGAACCCGTGTTCCCTGCACTGGTAGGCATATTCTTAACCACTGCTCCACCAGGGAAGTTCCTCAACTTTTCTTTAATGATGGCAAATGATCCAGTAGGAAATCATTTCTGAAATGACTCTTGACCATCGACAGTTAATGGATTCATTGCCAAAGTGATTAGATTCCACATTTATAGGATGCTTTCTGTATACAACAAGCACTCTGCTGGAAAGTGTGGCTGCAAAAATAAATAGGCAGCTCACAATTTTGGAGTGTATATGGAAGTTGAGATTAAAGGTATTTCAGGGAGGCAGATACGATGATATAATGTGCTGTGATAAGAAACTGTTGTGGAGGAGTAATCAATTGATTTATTCTGTGTTTTTGGAGAAAGATTTCAAAGAGGAGGTGAAGTGAAGATGTATGAAAATGTGCAAGGTAGAGAAGGGGGAGAATAAAAGTGGGTGGGCCAAGAGACTGAGAAGCATAAACTAAGACATGGAGGCGTAAGCTTGTGAAACGGTGAAGATGGGAGCAGGTCCACCCTAAAATGTGGGTGGAGGGGGGCCAGCAGAGGAAACTGTTCAGAGTGTGAAAAGTCATTGAAGACCATGCTACAGGGGGATGATGGGGAGCCACCAGAGCTTGGAAAGCAAGGGAACGACAAGATCAAAACTGTGGAGGAGAAATAATTATTGCAACAGTATGGAGGATGCATTGGAACTGAGTAAGACTGATGCAGGGAGATAGATGATGAGCTCCTGGGAAGAGCAGGAACCAGTGTGAATGGAGACCAAGTGACAGACTCAGGACACATTTTATTAGTGGTGACAGATGAATAGGCATCCATGAGACTTTCATTTTTTCTGATTTGGGCACCTGGCAAGATGGTAGAATGGATATTTGCTTTGAATAAATTGATTTTTGAAGTTCTTTTATGAAGGTAAGAATAAGGTATTCTTTTCACATGTTAAGTAATACTTGAAATTAATTGCAAAATATGTATAAGTAAAATCAACCTCTGCTAGAATTTTAAAATATTGTTATTAAATCTTATTTCTGTAAGTTTTATTCTTTATCTGGAAAATCATGTGGTTGGGTTAAGAATTAAATGATCATTAATCAATTAATCATTAAGATTTGCTAAAGTTCTAAATTCTGTGACTATAAATTTCTGTTGATCTAGTTTATTTGAACTGAAACATTCCCAGAGTAGTGCAATAACAGTAAGACACTGGTATGAAATTCAAGTTCTTTATATTTCCTGATACCTTATCTCTATAATATTTATTTTCACTTTACACTCCCCAGACCCTTTTAAAACAGCCTAGGAAGTAAGGAAGCTTGTCCTAACAACCAGTTTAAAAAGGATTAATCTCTCCCGACCTCTGTTAAAGAAAAAATTATTCATGATACAGTTAAAGAACAGTAAGGCAGACTTTGTTCAGGGAACAATTGAGATGGGTAAAAGGACCACTACAATGGAGTTTTGCAGTGGGGGAGAGAGACTGGAGTCAACTCCAAATACAGCAAGGAAAAGTGGGGACTTGTAGCCAAGGAGTAGGCTGAGGAAACCTCAGGCTGAAGAGGAGTTCTGGCTAAACTGAACTAACAGGATTCTTGCTGAAGGCGGGCTTGAGTGATCACACATCACCTGGTGGATCAGATATTGAAGGTGATTGGATACAGAGGATGGGGGATTCTGGCTAAACCAACTTAGCAAGACTCTCACTAAAATTGGACAATGCAGAGAAGAACATGGGAGCCCAAAAGTCGAGGGCTAGTTGAAAAAGAGATCAGAAGAGCTTGACTTAAGTTTGGTCATGAAGAGAATCTTTGTCGACTCTTAGCTCAGTAGGTCTGCTATCTACTACGATAAAAATAACTTCTCTCAACCTGGGTAATCTTTCAAGTGGTCCATTAATAGAGGCAACACATTCTCATTTTTAAGACTGACTTTTAAATATACAAATGGAAATACTACTGTATTTTCAATGGATTATCAGTACAGATACAAAATAGGATGAATTGGGTGGGGTGGGGAGGGGGGGCGGAATCCCTGATTACAAATACTTTCTGCAAGAAAACATTAGACGAGCAGTTTCTCCTTAACCAGCTTTCCTGGCCCAGGGTTCAGAGGAGTGAGCAATTCCCTTGGGGTCATTTACAGGCTCACGGTAAGCAAAGTGAAGCCTCTTTTTCTAGTGCTAGTGGGCCTTTGGTGTGGAAGCCCTGGGCCTCAAGTCAGGTCTCCTTAGGTTGAAAAAGAGGACTAGATTTCACTGATTTAGTGTTAATCTGTGAGTAAGTTTGCAATTTAAAAGTCTGCATCTAAATTCTGTTAATCATTGGGCATTTAAAATTGAATAACAAGAAGAGATGTTGACTCGGATTACTATTAGGAAAATGCAGGCAAGAAATGCAAATGTTGCCAAGGATCGCTAAGTTATTTTACCGCTTCTCTTGCCATGGCCTACACTAATAAGAGAATACTGTGATCCTGTCTAGGGCCACACAGTTTAGGGTTTAACACGATTTTCACGGTCCTCATTCTAATCTGTGTCAGGCCCCTGTGAAGTTCTTTGTTTCCGGTATATACACAGGTTTGGTCTGAAGACATTAACAGATTCCAGGGACACTTTGGCTGAAGCTTCTTAAGCCCAGTAGTTACACAAGTATAAAATTTGGAGGTCATTAATTGAAATGAAATAATGGGAAATGAGAAAAGGAAACTCCATATTCTGCAAGAGTGGAAACCCACTTCTCTGTGTTGAAGGGAAATTGCTGCAGGGGGACATGGACTGCATCACGGCTGCCTCTTGACAGCTTCACCTTGGAGAGACACAAATTAAATCCTTTCAGTTGCTGTTTTGAAGCTAAAAGTGTTTGACCGGTTCAGCCCCTGAATGGTGTTTAAGGAATAAAGAGAAAAGAGCAGGAAGTTCTAATTGGCAAATTACTCCTTGTTATTTAGTTTGGCTTCCAAGTTGGAAATTCCAATAATGAGGAGCTTTGTGGGACTTGCCCTTGAGCAGAACCAGGGGGCTTTTTGTTCAATTACTATTTAATGTGAAGATACTCAGAAACATATTGTAGCATTTAAGCCATCACTTTCTATTAAACAAATATTGTCATATAATGATTTTTAAATCTCTCTCCATGGATGCTTTTATGATTCTGAACCATCTATGTGAAGTGTAAATTGCAAATAAGACATAAATGGATTTTTCTTGTTATGTGGTATTTATAGGGGTGTTATTACTTATCTCAAAATGTTAGAAAATATGTTAACAGTTGTCTTAACTTCTTCATCATGGTTATTCTAATCCTGATTAGAAAAAAAACTCAAAATATTTTTTTAGTCATTCTAAACTGACTTTACAGCAAGGTGAACATAAAAATTTCTGAATATTAGTGAATAATTTATTTTGATTGTTTACTTAATAAGTTACAGAAGATTTTTTGACATTAATTTTGACTTACACAATTAAATTTTTTTTAAATGGGTTTCAATTTGCAGAATTAGCTTACAGACTAATTAGTATTACTGTAGAATGGAGGGCTATTTCATATTTGGCAGTATATCATAGTGATTTAAAAGAATATTTTTCACCTTCTACCTTGATGGTACCTCTGAACTTCAATATTTGTCATTGTCAAAAGTTATAAAAGAAATGACTAATGATGATTAAAGTTTTGCTCAATGAAAGCAATTTTAAGAATAGATGATTATGTGTAATTTTTCAATAAACTTCACAGAATATGGCTACATCATTTATATAAATAAAAGCTAAGAGTTTAGTTGAACACTTCTGTTTACTTTTATTGCATAGATAGGGTTGTTGGATTTTAGAAAAGAAAGAGACCTTTCCATTCTTGATTATTGGAATTTTCCATATTCACTTCACAGTTTGTTACTTGGCTAAAGGATTTTATGACATCAGTATTGCTTGAAACAACCATACAGTTGAAATGACCGTGAATTAATTATGTTTCCTTTTTACAATTAAATGTCTCACACAGGAACAATTCATATAATGCTTTTGGAAATGCTAATGGTTCCTGAGGTACTAATCTTGCTTTGTTTCTGAATACTTACAAAATTGTGTCTCCCCGAGTGGGCCATGGACTTATCCTGTGTTGTGAAGTGCTACACAGAGGTGTCAAGCTGGTAAATGGAATAGTTTTCTGATGAGATGTGAGTCTGAAATTTTTTTCCCAAATGTGTTTGGTTTCACTGATCAAAAAGAATGAATTTTTTTTTTCTTTCAGTATTTTAATTTCTCTAAATTGGAGCTTATATTTGAAAGCTGTGAGAACAATTGAAAATGCTTCCACATGTGGCTCCGTCTTTGAGATTCATGTAGGACAAACTTACCTATTGATTAATGGGTTCAGCTCTTTTAATTTGATGAAAAATTATACTAAGCACTCTGCAGATTGTTTTGAGAGCCTATTAAATTTGGAGTAGTGTAACAACTTGCTATTTGGGAGCTGATGCAGAAGAGGAAGGTGCCATGTCACTGAAGTGTATGTATGACTCGCAGAGCAGATCAAATTGCTTCCTATAATCTGATGGAGTAGAATGTGATTAGCCTTCCCTTTTACAGTCTCTTTAGACTACCTGCTTTTTTGGTAGTTGGGAATGGATTGGAAGGGCATCAGACTTTAGGTGGGGAAATGATTAGGAGGGTATTGCCAGTGAGCTAGGTTGGAGATGATAGAGGCCTAAATGAAGACAGTGAGCCAGTGGACTGGAAGAGGAAGGGGGAAGTTCTATAGTTTTTAAGAAATTAATCAGGTTGACTGTTGACATTAATTTGAGTAGTGAGGTGGAAGTTTTATATAGGATACTGAACTTTAGAACTAGAATTTTGTAGCAGAAATTGTTACTTGTTTAAATGTTTACTTTCGTAGATGGTTCTAGGTTATCCTTTCAGCCTTATTGTGACAGCTTACAGAATGTCTAAAATTGCAAACAGGGACATGTTTATTGTTCTTTCCTGCTTAAAACCCTTTAACATATTCTCATTCCATTAGGTTAATGCTCAACCCATTATTTTTCATGGTATATTAGCTATCTACTGCTGTGTTAGCAAGTTACTCCAAAACTTAGTGGCTAGAAGGAACACACATTTATTATCTCACAGTTTCTCTGGGTCAGGTGTCAAGGAGTGGGTAGTACTGACTTCATGATCTCTCACAAGCTGTAGTCAAGGTGTCAGCTAGGGCTGCAGTCATCTCAAGGTGCAACTTGGGGAGAATTTGCTTCCAGACTCACTCATGTGAACCTCACAGGACATGCGGGCCTCTCCAAAGGACTGCCTCATGACATGGCACTTGGCTTCCCCCAGAGTGAGAGACGGATGAGTGATCCAGAAGGAGAGGCAACACCTAAAACAGAAGCCACAGTCTTTTTATAACCTAGTCTTGGAAATGACAGCCCATCACTTTTGCTGTTCAGGCATATCTCATTGTATTGTGCTTCAGGATATTTTGTTTTTCACAAACTGAATGTTTGTGGCAACCCTGCATCAAGCAAGTCTATCGGCACCATTTTTCCAACAGCATTTGCTTACTTTGTGTCTCTGTGTCACATTTTGGTAATTCTTGCAATATTTCAAACCCTCCACCAGCAAAAAGATTACGACTCCCTGAAGGCCCAGATGATGGTTAGTGTTTTTTTAGAAATAAAGTATTTTTAAATTAAGTTATATACATTGTTTTTTTGACATAATGCTATTGCACACTTAATACACTACAGTATAGTGTAAACATAACTTTTACATATGCCGAGAAACCAAAATTGTGTGTGATTTGCTTTATTGTGTATTTGCTTTATTGAGGTGGTCTGGAACCGAACATGCAGTATCTTTGAGCTATGCCTGTATACTCTTCACTAGGAGTGAGGCAATAATCCAGCCCACACTCCAGAACTAAAGGTTATACAAGCTGGGGATCTTTCTGGCTTTCTCAGAGGCCGCCTACAACACGCGGCTTACATCATCTGGACCCTCACTACCCAGCTCTCCAGTTTCTTGCCTTGCCAGGTTTCCATTCACACGAGACTCCAGCCAAATCAAACTTCCTTCAGCTCCTGAAATGCTCCATGCTCTCTCTTGCCTGCAGACTTTCTTCTCTTCACTTGGCTAACTCACATGTGTTCTGTAGATTGCAGCTCAAGTACACTTCCTCAGGAAACATTTCCTGACTATTTATTCTCACTCCCCCAAATTAAGCTAAAAATTCTTGCTCCTTCTTCAATTTTAGCATGTGTCAGACTTTAAGATTATTGCTTTATAAATTTTATTGCCTCTTATGCCAACTGTAAGCTATATCTCTAACACTAGGACTTCTGCCTGGCACAATACTAGATACATAATAATATTTGTTGAGTGAATAGATGAATGAATACCAAGATGCATAATATATGGTCAATGTAATCAACAAGCTTATGGTGCCATATATATGGATCTCTCAGAGAGCCACTATGTGTAACTTCCTCTGAATATACTTTATTGAGGAACGTTTCAAGTTTTGTTGCTTAAAAAAAAAGCCAATTTCTATTTTATATAACTTTATTCTATTTTCTCCTCTCATTTTTATAACCTAGTATGTAGACCTACGCTACAGATTAAATTTGGAGTTTAGAGGATAAGATTAAGGGAAAAAAAGCTTCATTTAAGCAAAACTTCAATTGTTTGGCAGAAACCAGTCCTTGTTTTGATTTAAACTGTCCTTGCTTGTTTTCAAAGTTGATAGCCAGGTTATGCCAAGAATCGAGAAGAATTTAATTGGAGTATACTTGCTTTCAATCTAGGTGGAGTCTTAAGTGGTTTTAGAATTTTTGCATTGAAAAAGTGTACATAATAGTTTGTATTTCCTGGCTTCACAATTGGGGAAACTTTATGTGATTATGCATTTCTTTTCTAATTAAAAAAATGAGGTGTCTGTGAACTTAGTATGATTTTAGGCAGCCTCTCTGCTAACGGGTGGGGTTGTGTTCCTGTCTTGCTAGTTGTTTGGCATGGGGTGTCCAGCACTGGAGCTTGCTGGTCATTGAGTGGAGCTGGGTCGTAGTGTTGAGATGGAGATCTCTGGGAGAGCTCTTGCTGACTGATATTACATAGGGCCAGGAGGTCTCTGGTGGTCCAATATCCTGAACTCAGCCTCTCCCACCTCAGAGGCTCAGGTCTGACACCTGGCTACAGCACCAAGACCCTGTCAGCCACACGGCTTTGATGATTTTGACAGCCTCAGTACTTCAATGCTTAATTCTTCTTTAAAAAATGACATTGCCTGGAGGATGGGCAAGTCATAAAGGAATAAGGTTTCTGGCCCTTGGATGGTGGCCGACTGGGGATTGGGGCCCCACAGCTCTGCCTCAGTGGTTGGCGTAGCCGCCCTGGGAGCTTTGGGGCGTTGGTTCTGGAAAGAGAGAGATTTGCGGCCCGCATATGCACAATTCACTGCGGGAACTATGAACCTGCAGCCTGTGAAAAGGAGACCCCAAACACAGTAAGTTAAGCAAAATGAGAAGACAGAGAAAAACGCAGCAGATGAAGGAGCAAAGTAAAAACCCACCAGACCAAACAGATGAAGAGGAAATAGGCATCTACCTGAAAAAGAATTCAGAGTAATGATAGTAAAGATGATCCAGAATCTTGGAAATGGAATGGAGGCATGGATTGAGAAAATACAAGAAATGTTTAACGAAGATCTAGATGATGAAAAAAATTGAGGACAGTCTCAGAGACTTCTGAAACAACATTAAACGCACTAACATTTGAATTATAGGGGTCCCAGAAAAGAAGGGAAAAAGAAAGGGACTGAGAAAATATTTGAAGATGTTTTAGTTGAAAACTTCCCTAATATGGGAAAGGAAATAGTCAATCAAGTCCAGGAAAAGGGCAAACAAACAATGATGAATGACACAGTAAATGAAATTAAAAATTCTCTAGAAGGAATCAATAGCAGAATAACTGAGGCAGAAGAATGGATAAGTGACCTGGAAGGTAAAATAGTGGAAATAACTACCACAGAGCAGAATAAAGAAAAAAGAATGAAAAAAATTGAG
>NC_041220.1:114128961-114131472 GCF_002837175.3 Physeter macrocephalus | reverse complement strand
AGTCCAGGAAGCACAGAGAGTCCCATACAGGATAAATGCAAGAAGAAACACGCCAAGACACATATTAATCAAACTATGGAAAATTAAATACGAAGAAAAAAAATTAAAAGCAGCAAGGGAAAAGCAACAAATAATATACAAGGGAATCCCCATAAGATTAACAGCTGATCTTTCAGCAGAAACTCTGCAAGCCAGAAGAGAGTGGCAAGACATATTTAAAGTGATGAAAGGGAAAAACCTACCACCAAGATTACTCTGCCCAGCAAGGATCTCATTCAGATTTGACGGAGAAATTAAAACCTTTACAGACAAGCAAAAGCTAAGAGAATTCAGCACCACCAAACCAGCTTTGCAACAAATGCTAAAGGAACTTCTCTAGGCAGGAAACACAAGAGAAGGAAAAGACCTGCAAAAACAAACCAAAAACAATTAAGAAAATGGAATAGGAACATACATATCCATAATTACCTTAAATGTAAATGGATTAAATGCTTCAACTAAAAGACATAGACTGGCTGAATGGATACAAAAACAAGACCCATATATATGCTGTCACTTCAGAACTAGGGGCACATAGAGACTGAAAGTGAGGGGAGGGAAAAAGATATTCCATGCAAATGGAAATCAAAAGAGAGCTGGAGTAGCAATACTCCTATCAGATAAAATAGACTTTAAAATAAAGACTAGTACAAGAGACAAAGAAGGACACTACATAATGATCAAGGGATCAATCCAAGAAGAAGATTTAACAATTGTAAATATTTATGGACCCAACATAAGAGCACCTCAATACATAAGGCAAATGCTAACAGCCATAAAAGGAGAAATTGACAGTAACACAATCATAGTAGGGGACTTTAACACCCCACTTTCACCAATGGACAGATCATCCAAAATGAAAATAAATAAGGAAACACAAGCTTTAAATGACACATTAAACAAGATGGACTTAATTGATATTTATAGGACATGCCATCCAAATACAACAGAATACACTTTCTTCTCTAGTGCTCATGGAACATTCTTCAGGATAGATCATATCTTGGGTCACAAATCAAGCCTCAGTTAATTTGAGAAAATTGAAATCGTATCATGTATCTTTTCCAACCACAACGCTATGAGACTAGATATCAGTTACAGGAAAAAAATACAAACACATGGAGGCTAAACAGTACACTACTAGATAACCAAGCGATCACTGAAGAAATCAAAGAGGAAACCAAAAAAAATACCTAGAAACAAATGACAATGAAAACACGATGACCCAAAACCTATGGGATGCAGTAAAAGCAGTTCTAAAGGGGAAGTTTATAGCAATACAGTCCTACCTCAAGAAACAAGAAGCATCTCAAATAAACACTCTAACCTTACACCTAAAGCAATTAGAGAAAGAATAACAAAAAAACCCCAAAATTAGCAGGAGGAAAGAAATCATAAAAATAAGATCAGAAATAAAAGAAAAAGAAATGAAGGAAACAATAGCAAAGATCAATAAAACTAAAGCTGGTTCTTTGAGAAGATAAACAAAACTGATAAACCATTATCCAGATTCATCAAGGTAAAAAGGGAGAAGACTCAAATCAACAGAATTAGAAATGAAAAGGGAGAAGTATCAACTGACACTGCAGAATTACAAAGGATCATGAGAGATTACTGCAAGCAACTATATGCCAATAAAATGGACAACCTGGAAGAAATGGACAAATTCTTAGAAATGCACAACCTTCTGAGACTGAACCAGGAAGAAATAGAAAATATAAACAGACCAATCACAAACACTGAACTTGAAACTGATTAAAAATCTTCCAACAAACAAAAGCCCAGGACCAGATGGCTTCATAGGCGAATTCTATCAAACATTTAGAGAAGAGCTAACGCCTCTCCTTCTCAAACTCTTCCAAACTATAGCAGAGGGAGGAACACTCCCAAACTCATTCTATGAGGACACCATCACCCTGATACTAAAACCAAGCAAAGATGCCACAAAAAAAGAAAACTACAGGCCAATACTGTTGACGAACATAGATGCAAAATTCCTCAACAAAATACTAGCAAACAGAATCCAACAGCACATTAAAAGGATCATACACCACGATCAGGTGGGGTTTATCCCAGGAATGCAAGGATTCTTCAATATATGCAAGTCAATCTATGTGATACACCATATTAACAAATTGAAGGATAAAAAGCATATGATAATCTCAATAGATGCAGAATAAGCTTTTGACAAAATTCAACACCCATTTATGATAAAAACCCTCCAGAAAGTAGGCATGGAGGGAACTTACCTCAACATAATAAAGGCCATATATGACAAACCGACAGCCAACATCATTTTCAATGGTGAAAGACTGAAACCATTTCCACTAAAATCAGGAACAAGACAAGGTTGCCCACTCTCACCACTATATTCAACATAGTTTTGGAAGTTTTAGCTACAGCAATCAGAGAAGAAAAAGAAATAAGAGGAATCCAAACTGGAAAAGAAAAAGTAAAACTGTCACTGTTTGC
>NC_041220.1:114110744-114128854 GCF_002837175.3 Physeter macrocephalus | reverse complement strand
CAAAGCAATCTTGAGAAAGAAAAACAGAGCTGGAGGAATCAGGCTCCCTGACTTCAGACTATACTACAAAGCTACAGTAATCAAGACAGTATGGTGCTGGCACAAAAACAGAAATATAGATCAATGAAACAGGATAGAAAGCCCAGAGATAAACCCATGCACATATGGTCACCTTATCTTTGATAAAGGAAGCAAGAATATACAATGGAGAAAAGACAGCATCTTCAATAAGTGGTGCATGGAAAACTGGACAGCTACATGTAAAAGAATGAAATTAGAACACTCCCTGACACCATACACAAAAATAAACTCCAAATGGATTAAAGAGGTAAATGTAAGGCCAGACACTATAAAACTCCTAGAGGAGAAGACAGGCAGAACCCTCTATGACATAAATCACAGCAAGATCCTTTTTTGACCCACCTTCTAGAGAAATGGAAATAGAAGCAAAAATAAACAAATGGGACCTAATGAAATTTAAAAGCTTTTGCACAGCAAAGGAGACCATAAACAAGACAAAAAGACAACCCTCAGAATGGGACAAAATATTTGCAAACTAAGCAACTGACAAAGGATTAATCTCCAAAATATACATGCAGCTCATGCAGCTCAATATCAATCCAAAAATGGGCAGAAGACATAAACAGACATTTCTCCAAAGAAGATATACAGATTGCCAACAAACACATGAAAGGATGCTCAACATCACTAATCTTTAGAGAAATGTAAATGAAAACTACAATGAGGTATCACCTCACACCGTTCAGAATGGCCATCATTAAAACAATCTACAAACAATCAATGCTGGAGATTGTGTGGAGAAAAGGGAACCCTCCTTGCACTGGTGGTGGGAATGTAAACTGATACAGCCACTATGGAGAACAGTATGGAGGTTCCTTAAAAAACTGAAAGTAGAACTACCATATGACCCAGCAATCCCACTACTGGGCACATACCCTGAGAAAACCATAATTCAAAAAGAGTCATTGTACCACAATGCTCATTGCAGCTCTATTTACAATAGCCAGGACATGGAAGCAACCTAAGTGTCCATCGACAGATGATGTCACACATATATACGATGGAATATTACTCAACCATAAAGAGAAACGAAATTGAGTTATTTGTAGTGAGGTGGATGGACCTAGAATTTGTCATACAGAGTGAAGTAAGTCAGAAAGAGAAAAACAAACACTGTATGCTAACACATATATATGGAATCTGAAAAAAAAAAAAAAAAAAAAAGCGTTCTGAAGAACCTAGGGCCAGGACAGGAGTAAAGACGCAGACGTAGACAATGGATTTGAAGACATGGGGTGGGGGACGTTTCAGCTGGAATGAAGTGAGAGAGTGACATTGACATATATACACTACGAAATTTAAAATAGGTAGCTAGTGGGAAGCAGCTGCATAGCACAGGGAGATAAGCTTGGTGCTTTGTGACCATCTAGAGGGGTGGGATAGGGAGGGTGGGAGGGAGATGCAAGAGGGAGGGGATATGGGGATATATGTATATGTATAGCTGATTCACTTTGTTATACAGCAGAAACTAACACACCACTGTAAAGCAATTATACTCCAATAAAGATGTTAAAAAAATAAAAACAAAGAAAAAAATGAGAACAAATTCTTTTTAGTGAGTAAACACAATAATGAAGCAGTGCAGCAAGAAAGAATTAATGTATTTTAACTTCTTCAAAATGCAGGCTCTTTGTGCCTTAGTCTTTTCCTCAATTCCTACTCACTCCTCAGTCCCATATAACCTGTCTCCTACCTCTAAGTCTCCATGGAATTTCTTCTGGCAAAGCTCAGAATACCAGCTTACTGCCCAAAGCAGGGGACTCCAGATGCTTATCTAGTTGAACTATTCTACTGCATTGCACTCTTGATCACCAGCTTTTAAAAAAAATTAATTAATTTATTTATTATTTTTGGCTGTGTTGGGTCTTCGTTTCTGTGCGAGGGCTTTCTCCAGTTGCGGTGAGCGGGGGCCACTCTTCATCGCGGTGTGCGGGCCTCTCACTGTCCTGTCGCGGCCTCTCGTTGCGGAGCACAGGCTCCAGACGCGCAGGCTCAGTAGTTGTGGCTCATGGGCCCAGCTGCTCCGCGGCATGTGGGATCTTCCCAGACCAGGGCTCGAATCCGTGTCCCCTGCATTGGCGGGCAGACTCTCAACCACTGCACCACCAGTGAAGCACCTCACCACCTTTTTTTGAAACTCTTCTTACTTGGTGGTTTCAGAAGAGCCCCTCCAGGTGGCAGTGGTGGTCCTCTTCCTCCTTTTTTTCCTTTTTCTTCTTCACTCTTTTTTTTCCTTGCAATTTCTTGTTAGCTATCTCTGGAGCTCCTCATTGCCCACTCCCTAAGGAGGACTCTACAGGTTCTCTTGGGTCTATTTTGACCCTCCATTTCTTCTTGGTCTACAAGAAATTCCTTTACTTGTATTTTAGCTGTCATTTATATCCTGATGACTTCAAGTCTACAGCTCAGATTTCTTCCACAGTTCTCAGACTGTTACTTCCAACCTCTGTTGACCTTTCTACCCAAATGTTCTGCAAACACTTAAGACTCTAAACTTGCTTCTTCTTTGCACCCTCTTGCTTATCTCAGTTGATGGCTCTATCATATGCATCCAGTTCACACAATGATTCTAGACTTTATAGTCCACTCTTCCATGAACTTATTTAATTACTAAGTCCTGGTGATTTTACCTTCTAAATGGTTTACGGTTTTCAACCTTTTTCTCCTCCAAACACCTGAGAGCTATGACACACTTATAGATGTCATTAATAATAGGTCACGATGTCAGTGATTCTCATTGGAAATAGGGGTGCACTCCTTAGGGAAAATCCTTAGAGGGAGTGGAGGGGCCATGGGTAGTTTGAAACAAGCCTCTACGTGGTTCTAATAGACTCCAGAGATTGAGAATTGCTGTGCTAAGCATGGTGAGAATGAGATACTCTCTTGCTAGAAGATGCTACTGTTTTAGTTGAAGCCCTTATCAGCTCTACTTGATGACTGGAATATCATTTCACCTTCAGTCTAATCTATCTTTTACATAGTTGCCAGAGTAATTATCTAATATAAAAACCTATTATCTTCACTTAAGACTTTTAAATGCTCGCCATTACCTGTAAGAAAAAGTTCAAAAACAAGTTCTACAATCTGGCCTCTGTCTTCCTTTCCAGCTGTCTGCCTTTCGTCTAATCCACAGCCCCATGGAACTTGTTCTTTCTGAGTATCCCCTTCTTTTTCTCATCTTCCTGCTTCCCTCTGTCTGAGGTATCCTTCTCTTTCTTTTTTATTTGGTTGACAGTTGTTCATCATTTAATACTCATTTCTTTCAAGAAACATTTCCTGACCCACATCCCTCTCCCCACGGTCCTTACAAGATCAATGTGTTCTGTGTGTTCAAAGTGTGCACATAGAGTTTCGTGAAAATTGAAATCATTGTACATGAGTTTACTGTAATTATCTGTTTTTATTTTTTTCCATTGACTGAGAGTTTTTTCGAGGTTGAGGACTATGTCTTATTCATCTTTATCTCTAGTGTCTATGTGGTAAATATTTCTGTATGTTCATAAATGTTTGTTGAAGGAAAAGGTGAATTAATAGATTTAAGCAGTTTATCCATTCTTTCACTTAAAACTTTGTATTGCATACCTACTGTGTGCCAATCATCACTTTGTACACAGATTGCTATAGTAATAATTTTTTAAAAAGGTAAAAAATTCCTGTTCCCATAGGTCTTATATTATTTTGCAAATATGGGTTGATGTATTAGCCATTGATAGTTACATGAACATTTTGATGAGAAGAGACTTTTTTGATAAACATTAAAGAAGTTAGACTCTTTCTTGGTGAATACTTGAATCTCTGCTTAGTATTTTCTTAATTTGTCCTTAGGGTATTTCTTCCTCCAACATTTCCTCATGGGCAAACATTTATTAGGTAGAGTTATGAAAAAAAAACCCTGTAAGTCATAATAGTAAATACTAAAAAGTATTGGACAGTAGTAAAAAGTAATATTAAAATAGAATCTAGTGTTTCAGTTAAATTTTAACTTCTCTTACTTGGGTCACAGGAGCAAACCTTTCTTTAATGTCATGTAATTACAAAACGAGTTATTTCTCCAACACCTGCACAAATTAAAATTGTAAAGTTAGTTTCCTTACAGATATTTCATACTAAATATCATGTCAATAAAGAGAGGAATTATATCTTATCTTTGAAACTGGGAGTGTAGAATAGACCTGTTGATAGGTCCATGGCTCTAGTCTAATGGTAGTAGATGCTTTACTAATTAATATTATAAATGGGCTCTTTATTAAAGGTTGTCATTCTAAACCACAGTGAATATAGTCATTTTCAGGAGGAAGAAGTCAGGTTCACAAATGAAGTATTTAATTAGGAAAAATGAACATGTAACACTAATGCTCATATTTCTGTGGCATGGTATATCACCATGAATTAATCCTCACAGCTCTAAATACTACTCTGCAGTATTTTTAACTGAAAAAGTGAAAACAGAATGTACTTCCACAAAGTAATGGCAGACTCTGGAAGGTTTAAAGCATTATGTTATTAGAAGAGGATTTGAATGTTATTGTTTCCAATCTTATGTCTCCTAAAAATGAAAAAAAAAAAAACCAACTGTACCATTGATTCCTTATTTTCAGAGGATAATGCATAGCCCCAAAAAACACACTCCAATATATCAAAACCTTTATTTTGGCTCAATAGGTTTTCCTAACAGCTGAGCAAAATTTCTCCTTTTACTTTAAAAAATAGTTTCTAGGGTTAAATTAATGTTGCGATATAATTTACTTAAAATGTGGTTATGGAATCAAATTACTAAACTTTTTGAGATTTTATTTAAATTAAAACTCTTTTACATATTGTCAAGAATGAAAGTGGGCTGGGAGTTCCCTGGCGGTCCAGTGGTTATGACTTGGCTCTTTCACTGCCTGGGCCTGCGTTCAATCCCTGGTCGGAGGGGGCGGGGGGAAGAATGAAAGTGGGTAATAGCAAATCTGAGATAAGACCCTTATTTCATACCTACCCATCATGGCCGATCTGGCGGTAGTAGGTTCCAAGAAGTCAGTTCTTCAAAGGGTGTTGCAAGTAGCCTTTTTGAAAACTTTTCTTGAGGATCTGGGAGCAAAATTGCAATAAGAAACTAAAACTATATATAGAGAGAGACTCTAGACTATTTAAAGTCTAACGGCTTTTCCTCCCTGATGTACTGCTGCTCAAATAAGCACCAACCACTGTTTATCTCACTACCACTGTTCATTGATGCATTTGTGAACTAGCCATCCCTCTATCCCCGTTCATTTTTCTTTTCAAATCTAATATTTTTAATCTTAAAACCTCACTAACACTTTTCAGCAACATGAGTCTCCAAATCTAGTTCTGATCAACTTACTTAGCGACCTTTATCTCTTTCAAAGGATAGTGCTCTTTCCTGTCTGACTCCATGACAGCTTGATAATAGGGGAAGCTGGAGGCATCACTCTGCCCCTCTGTCTTCCGTTGAATGATGTCATTGGTGAGTGTGCTGACATTGTCCAGCAGTGACCCATGCTCCCCATCTGTCACTGCAGCGTGTCTGGTCTTATACTGGCACTATTCACGTGCACTCGCTGAGCTCCTGGTGAAGGTGGGGGTGAGGAGGACTGGCTTCGGTGATGATTTTGCCTTAGTAGGTACTGTCTTGCCTTTTTCTGTGCACCCCACTCTTCATCTCCCAAATACAGATTATATCTGGATCGTGATGTGTAAGAGGAAGGATTTTGCTGTCCTGGTTGGCTGTATCTTTCAACTCCATGCACCATTCTCATAGACTCCCCTCGTCTTTTTTCCTTGTATATTCCCATTGAATATCCATAGAATTTGTGATATTAAAAAACAAAATATATGCCCAGTGAAAGATAATCTGATTAAATCAGGCAGTGAATACAACAGTATATTTAAAATTTTATTCAGAATAATCTTGCTTTCAATCATCATTCACATTTCAGCCACTTCAGTATCTAGAGCAGTACAATGAAAATACAATGCTATCCACCTGTGCAATTTAAAATTTTCTCATAGCTACACTTTAAAAAGTAAGAAGAAACAGGTGAAATTAATTGTCATAGTATATTTTATTTAACCTAGTGTATCCAAAATATTCTTTCCAACAATCAACAAAAACATTACTGAGATGTTTTTTGTTCTTTTTTTCTAAGTCTTGAAAAATGGCACAGCTATTTCTTTATCCCCTCTTAAGAGTGCTTTGTCATATAAGGTTAAATGTGATTGTCTAATCAGATATTATTGCCAAATAATCTGAAGTAAGTCAAAAGATTGTTAGAAATATGAACTTTCATCACTTCTCAGCCTTCTGGCTAAGATCAAGTGAAATAAGGACTTTTATTTACTACCGTTATGCTGCGATGCACCCCCAGTAGCTACTGTGCCTTGAGATATTAAATAGTGATAGTATGAAACTGTCATGATTAGCAAGATATTTTAAATTATTTTTATGTTTTTTATATTCTTTTAAAATCTCAACTCTTTGAATATGAATTATAAATTAGTGGTTCACTAATATATAATTTATAAATAAATATAAGCACATTATGAATGCAGGTTCAAAACTGAAAGGGGTACACGTTCAAGAATATTTGGTGATTACTGGTATACAGGGTAAAGTTCAAATATTTCAATTAGCTTTTAAGGTCCTTCTTCTTTGCCCACATATTAATACCATTGAAACTACCATGCTTTCCCCTATGGTTCCTCTAAATTAAGGCTACCAGTGAAAGCCAGATTTTCCTTCTTAACCTATATGCTTGAACCCAACATCTTATTTCTCGTATCTGTGATTTTGCTCAAGCTTATTTTCTTGTTTGTTTCTCTCTTTCATCTTTTCAGCTATAAAAATTCATCTTTCAGGATTCAGCACAATTTCGACTTCCTGAAAATCATACTTAAATGAACACTCCATCCTATATTACTGTCCTTCTGGCCTGAGTTCTTATATTTTTTTACCATTTATTTTGACATCTATCTATAGACTTTTATTATTATTTACCTTTTTTAGTGTATGCTCTGTTTTCTCAACTAAATTTTAAGTATTTTAAAGCAGGGACGTTGCATGTCTTTTGTGTGACCGTTTAGGGCCTATTAGAGTGTACAGTACAACATAATATATAAATAAACACTAGGCTGAAACAGAATTAAGATTTAAGTGCTCCTGTTTTTAACTTTAATCATCCTCACCATTATGGCCTATCTTAGTCTCTATGATCTAAAGGGATTTTTTTGATAAATGTGTATGTTCTATGGAAATATGGGTTTAATAAATAATTGCTTTGTGAAGCCAAGGAATTTTCTGTTATCTCATCTCAGAACTCCACAGTTTTTTATCCTTAAACAACTTTGTCTTTATAAGAGATAAGGATAATTTAGAGACTTTCCCTGAAGGGCTTAGTAAACTTGGCCAACTCTATATAATCTCCCATAACTTGTCATTTTACTATGACAGTCCAGCAGGAATGGAAATATGGTGTGGTTTATTAGCAGAAATGTTGTCACATGATGTAGGTGAGAAGATAACATTTGACATATTTCAAGGGAATGGGACAAATTTCACAAATCAAAACCCAGCTTGGCCCAGATTTCAGTGTCATCAAATCATATAATCACCATCTAACTCATATTTCACCTATGTTAATCGTAAATCGTCCTCTCTGAACATTTTTGTGTTATCTCTCTAGAACATTTTATTTTTTAGTTTTGAAGAAAATGAGAAGTTTTATAATATATGTTAGATTTGAGTGCAGAAATTGGGATTTGAGTGAAAATTACACAAAAATTACAGAGATTATTTGACAAAATAGGATACATACAACTAAATAAAGGAAAGGGAAGTTATTATTTAATGGGTACAGAGTTTCAGTTTTACAAGATGAAAAGAGATCTGGACATGGATGGTGGTGATGATTGCACAAAAATGTGAATGTACTTAATGCCACTGAATGATACACTTAAACATGGTTAAGATGTTATATGTATTTCATCACAATTCAAAATAAAACAAAACGGGGGCGGGGGAGATACAACTACATAAAAACATGCTTTATTTCAGTTATTCCAAAACTTGATTGTACATCAAAATCACCTGAAGAGTTTTCATAACATGCACATCTCCAAGCCCCCTTAGCCTTGGAATCTGTGTATTATACTCTCCCCAGTTTGGGAATCCCCTACTCTCCCTGCTCCCAGTTTCACATGTAGTTATAGCACAACGTACTTCTTACTATGGTTTTAATGTTCTAAAAGTAGTACCGGTCCTGGGCAGATAAGCCGGAAGGGAACTTGGGTACCAGTTTCTCTGATCCTCTCTTCTCCACAGGAGGCTTTGGTGATTAGATAGCAGACAGTCCCCTGAGCTCACCACTGTGAGGTTTCCTCCAGTGTACCGTGGGCGCTTGTCTAGTCCTACACTAATATAAAGTCCCTGACCTACTCTGGGATGCACAGCAAGATAACAGCTTCATCATGCTCAGTCCCCAGGACTAGGTTAACTCTCAATCTAGAGTGGATGTTCCCTGGCCAAGGCTAAGCTCTTATTTATTTATTTATTTATTTATTTACTATTTTTAAAGTCTTTATTGAATTTGTTACAGTATTGCTTCTGTTTTATGTTTTGGTTTTTTGGCCAAGAGGCATGTGGGATCTTAGCTCCCCGACCAGGGATCAAACTCGCACCCTCTGCATTGGAAGGTGAAGTCTTAACCACTGGGCTGCCAGGGAAGTCCCACAAGGCCAAGCTTTTAACCATAGATATTCAAGCATGTTTCAGGAACAGAGAAGCCAAACACAATTTGGCATACAGATGACTGCAAAGCTAAGTCTCTACCATGATTTACTGGCAGAGATATTCCTTGGAGAGGTGGGTGGTACTCAGTTGCTAGAATAGAATACAGCAAATCTTTAGATACCAGAGGAGGCATATAAGGGAGTAATTTTGTCATTTCTCATTATTTTTGACAAAGTCAATTCTATTTAAGTTTCTTTTACACAAGATTTAAAATCACTTAAACTGAATAACATACAGTATGAGTGTTGCCATACCTACCTTTTGTTACACAGGTGCCTGGGAATTGTGATTAAGTTCGGGGTGTGTACAGGATCAATCTACACTGTTTCCCACTCAAATGCTGATCATGGCCACCACACCATCATCACATTCAATAATATTTCTTTACTAATTAGATCCATGTTGTATCAATATATAGGTACATAATATAAGTACACAATATCTCAAATAAAAAGAACTAACATTTACCGTTTACTAAGTACTAAGTGAAGTTTAATTCATTTAGTCCTCATACCAGCCCTCTGAGGTTGGTTTTACTGTCCTTTTATTTTCTTTTAATCAATGAGGAATCTAAGGCTTAGTGAGTAACTTACCTGAGGTCACCCAACTAATAAATGATGGAGCTGTGTTTCTGTGCCACATACTTCTGGATCCAAAGTCAATGACTTTTTTACTTTAGCACACTGTTTCAACTATAACTTATTTATGCATCAATAACTAACCTTCTCTTTGAGTATTGGAAAGAATAGTGGACCAAATATGACTAAGCAATGTTGAAGTTTCATTGTGCCTTATAAATGTTTAATTTGAGCAGCACATACTCAGGAATGAAGAACTGGCCCTAATACTCAAATGTATCAAAGCACTGTAAAATATTTTATGACTAGGAAATTATATGCTGTACCAGTGAAATGTTCTGACTGATCATGAGTGATTCTTATTCAGTATTTTGAAGCTTTTCTCTCTTTCTCCATTTCTCTTATCATGTTCATCTAATTCTTTAATGAATGAAAAAAATGACTTCAGAAAGTGAGAATGTAAAGCGAAGTGAAGAGAGAAGTATCCTGTGAGGTAGAATCCCATAGATTTTAAAATGAAAATTATCAGGTCATCTTATCTAATATTTGGAATAAATGCAATAGACTTTGTGTTAGACTGTAGCAGATATCTGGTATAATTTAGTTTCTTTTGTCCTTAAAACAAGAAGAGCTGCTGTACTTTGGAATATTATTAAAATATGCACTAACTTGAGTTTATATTACAATCTAATGTCATTATTGTGTTTTGTTTTTGCTGTCAGTACTGGACATGGTGATATGGTAATGATATATTCTTGAATTCTTTTCTCAAATCAGAGCAGACCAGGTTAGGAAATTTTGTTCTACCTTCTTGTTTCCAGAGATAAATTTAAAATGTGAATTTCACTGTTTGCAAATATGTTCTGATTCCTTGAAAGCCTCAATTTAAAAGGTGTACACAAAATGAAATAAATTGGCCTCTAATGAGTCCATTTATCTTGATTTAGAAAGAATGTCGGGGCTTCCCTGGTGGCGCAGTGGTTGCGCGTCCGCCTGCCGATGCAGGGGAACCGGGTTCGCGCCCCGGTCTGGGAGGATCCCACATGCCGCGGAGCGGCTGGGCCCGTGAGCCATGGCCTCTGAGCCTGCGCGTCCGGAGCCTGTGCTCTGCAACGGGAGAGGCCACAACAGTGAGAGGCCCGCGTACCGCAAAAAAAAAATAAAAATAAAAAAAAAATAGAAAGAATGTCAACATTTATCAAGAAAAGTATGTTTTTCATTTGTGTGCTTTACTTTCTTGTTTATCACAGGGCTTATGAAAAAATTCTGGATTTTTAAAACTTCTTTTCATTTCAATTAGCAAAATAATGAAACTTTCCCATATATACGTTTTCTTCCTAAAAAAGAATACTACAGCACAACAAAGCACATAGGAATTAATTATAGGGCTTAGTGAATGAGAACAAGACTTTGTGTTGGAATATGAATTGGAGTTATTATGTGCATCTCTTCCCACCTTTTTTGGTTCCTTCAAAAGCAGAACCGTTAATAGGAAGTGTCGACTGAAGGAAAAAAAAGGCACACTAAAAGTTGAGAGTTATGTTTTATTCGGGGACCTTACTGAGGACTATAGGCTGGGATAAAGCCTCTCAGATAACTGAGGGACTTTTCCAGAGAGATAAGGGAAGAGCCAGGATATAGGAGTTTTTGCTGGGAAAAAACAAACATGTAGTTGAACATCAAAAGATTACTGCTAATCACAAAAAACGGACATCTCAAGTTAATGATTTTAGTGCCTTTCTACGTACGGGAAGATGCAAGAGTCTGGAGTATTGAAATTATTCCTTTGATAGTCATCATAACTGTTTAGGGCCAGTATCCTGGTTTTCTCCATCCTAAATTCCCCTCAGGGCAAACTGTCTGGCTGCAGTGGCTGATGGCTTGATAGTGAGCAACATTTTGTTGTCCACAGTAGTATTTTTTAAATAAATTTATTTATTTATTTATAGCTGCATTGGGTCTTCGTTGCTGCGCGTGGGCTTTCTCTAGTTGCGGCGAGTGGGGTCTCCTCTTCCTTGCGGTGCATGGGCTTATCATTGCGGTGGCTTCTCTTGTTGTGGAGCATGGTCTCTAGGCGCGCGGGCTTCAGTAGTTGTAGCACGCGGGCTCAGTCATTGTGGCTCGTGGGCTCTAGAGCACAGGCTCAGTAGTTGTGGCGCACGGGCTTAGTTGCTCCGCGGCGTGTGGGATCTTCCCAGACCAGGGCTCAAACCCGTGTCCCCTGCATTGGCAGGCGGATTCTTAACAACTGCACCACCAGGAAAGCCCAATAGTAGGTTTTTTAAAAAAAATAAATTTATTTACTTTATTTTTGGCTGCGTTGGGTCTTCGTTGCTGCGTGAGGGCTTTCTCTAGTTGCGGTGAGTGGGGTCTCCTCTTCCTTGCGGTGCATGGGCTTATCATTGCGGTGGCTTCTCTTGCTGTGGAGCATGGCGAGCAGGGTCTACTCTTCTTTGTGGTGCACAGGCTTCTCATTGCGGCAGCTTCTCTTGCTGCGGAGCAGCACTGTCCCCTGCACTGGCAGCTAGATTCTTAACCACTGCGCCACCAGGGAAGTCCCCACAGCAGTATTTTTAAAGTCACAAAATATTGCTTACTTAATAATCTTACCAGAAAAATGGCAAAAGTTGTTTTTATATGATATTGAAATCATGTTCAGTTAGTCAGTCTTTCTATGTTTATATCTACTATCAATTGCAATTTTCATCTTATCAGCCCTCTGGGGCTTCCAAAGTGGGGCAGCTGTCACCTCTTTACTACTGGAGCTGTTCCATTTCCAGTTAACTCTTTAATGGACATAGATTACTGATTCCAAGTGCTGAAAATTGATAATCATGACAGCAATAATAGTGATGTTGAAATACCTGTTCTAACAACTACTAGCCTTCTCAGCCTATGATCATGGGCACAAAACCCATAAGATTAATAATTTCTTAGAGAAATGCAGTGAAACATTGAGTTTTATACTCCAGAAACACTTTGTTTAAGATGTATTGAAATTGCCTATTTAGTCTCAATTTTTTGAAGATTCATTCAGGGTAGCTTCAGACTGAGCATGAAAATATACCCATTGAAAGAAATTGTGTGTTCAGCACCCTGTCAGCTGTACTTAGCACAAAGTTCTTGTAATTTAGAAGTGTTACTTCCTGAGGAAGCTATTTTCCCTTTCGCTGGGGATAAATCTGTATATTGAATGGACTACCTAGATTATAGCAACTGCCTTGCAAAAAATCCTTGTAACCATTAGTGATGTCATATCATCAAGATTTTTTCCCTAAGGGATAGCAATCTGCTACCTGCCTTCCTTCCACACATTCATGTAGGAATAAAGTTTAAGTTTAAACATCCCTTTGATAGCTGTTAAGGAAGCAGTCTCCTATCTGTTGACATTGTTTCTATTGGAGAGCAGAGTCCTGTTTGGTGGAATTACATGTCAGAATCCTTTTGCTTGATTTGTTGTTGTTATTCTAGGGGGAAAATGGGGGTTTTCTTTGTTTTTAGAAATTCTGTAAATATTAAGCAAGCATGATAAACAAATAGGCTACTTCAAGCTTTCAGGTCACTCAACCAAGTATCAAACACAGTTAAGTGTATTTATCGAGAAATTCCCAGTTACAGTAAAAGGGGGAATAAAAACAGTATTTTTAATCTTTTGTTAAGTTTTTCTATCCGAAGAAGATAACGAATTAGTAGAACTGAATTATCTGGTTATGTAAGTCTGTGTTTTGCTTGTTCTATTTTGGCTAGAATTCTTTCTCTTTAGAAATTAGAGCGATTCAAGTTGAGATGGACTATGCAGTTATTGTTGTGTCTACGGTAGAAGGAAAACTTTGTTACTTTTCAACTGTTAACACACCTTTTTTTTTTAAGTATAATAACTATTCATTCTCCACTAGCAATAAAAGATTAGACTCTGGAAGGAAAATAAAGAAAAAATTTCAATTTTTCAATTTCAATTTTCAAGTCTTTCTTTGTGAATTTATGTGATATTCCTTTAAAAAATTGTTTTTAGAACAGAAAAATAAAAAGTTTGTGTATCATTAAGGAAAGGTTGTAGCCAGAATGGAAAATTTCACAAAATCATATATTTTAGACTTTTATTTTAGTGAATGATTATAGCTAATAATGTCTAGACTCCACTGAGTACGTTGCCCACATAATTGCATGGTATAATTTAACATTACATTTTAGGATGTTAATTAAAACCTTCAATTTAAGTCAGGATAAAATGCTGAGAAATATATGGGGGATGGAGGTAGGAGTGGAAGCTGAATAACTATCTTCCTGTATGAAATTAAACACTGATTAAATAGGCATCAGAGATTTAAAAAAAAAATACCAGGGCTTCCCCTGGTGGCGCAGTGGTTGAGAGTCCGCCTGCCGATGCAAGGGACGCGGGTTCGTGCCCCGGTCCGGGAAGATCCCACATGCCGCGGAAAGGCTGGGCCCGTGAGCCATGGCCGCTGAGCCTGCGCGTCCGGAGCCTGTGCTCCGCAACGGGAGAGGCCACAACAGTGAGAGGCCCGCGTGCCGCAAAAAAAAAAACTCACACAAAAAAACAAAAAAACCATCTTGCACAAAGTAAAATACTAATTTGATATGTTTTAAAGTTCATGTCGATGCCTGAAACAGCATGATAAAAATGATCATAGAACATAGTGTGTTACCTCTTGTATGTCTAGTTTTGCATTTTGTGAATTTCTTTTTCTTCTTGAATCGAACATAATCTGAACATTTAATATAAGGTCGTCATTGTAAACTCTGGGGCTGGGGAGAGTGGGTTGAAGGAGCATGTAGATTTTATATATCCTTCCCTCAACTTGTATAAACTTACCATCCTGTTTGTTTGCATTTGTGTGTCAGAGGCCATGAACAACGACCAGGAGGTGCAGGGGTTTCAAGGTGAAGTTGAAATCCTAGGGAGACAGAAGTAATCCACGGTGGCTTTAGGGCCCAGGCCCAGGTCCAAGAACAACAGCTGGCCCCATCAAATGCTTTAGAATAATTATAAATATATCATGGTTCTTTACGCAAATGTGGAAATAATTTGTTTTCAATTTCAATATCATCAATAGAATATTTTTTCTTTGTAATTGTGAGATGCCTTATTTCTTAATCTTTGGCCCCCAAATAAAGATAGTACTACATACATATTTTGTTAGGGAGAAGTTCAATATATTTAATTGTTTGTATTTCCATTACTTATTAATTTACCTAAGCCCTATTTTGCCATAATTTAACCATAGCATCTTAATCATTTATTCATCCATTCAACAAACGTTATTAATATAAGCTAGGAACTTATTTGTTGGTTTTATATAGATCAGATTGTGAAAATAATGAAAAATGAGTTTTCATTTAGAAGGACACAATTAATAGAATGATATGGTTTTGCTATGTTAAGCAAAGATTTAAATTTGTTTTTTAACATCTTTATTGGAGTATAATTGCTTCACAATGGTGTGTTAGTTTCTGCTTTACAACAAAGTGAATCACTTATACATATACATATGTTCCCATATCTCTTCCCTCTTGCGTCTTCTAGATTTAAATTTAAAGCAAAAAGTTTGTGGTTTGGGTCAGTAAATCTGGTATCACTAACATTGGTTCCTTATTTTTCTAGCTCCTGATTATTTTTTGAGGAGGGAAGACATCCTTATTAAAGTTCTTGTTAACAGAGAAAAGTTAAACACTCCACACATGAGGCATTATACTCTGCTCTACACATGAAAGGTGTCAAATCAATATCATTGGGATCTTTGAGAAGAAGTTTTACAGCCTCTAAATAGTGGGCTTAAGTATAAGAATATTTGATTCCTCTTGCATAGACTTAGGGGGTCTGCAATGCTTACTGCAGATAACTAACTTCATCACCTGAGTGTAATGAATATAAGTAGTGATGAACAGCACAATGTGCTATTGTGGGATAAAGTAGACATCCATGGACGTCAATTATATTAAGCTGATTGATGGTGCTGTTAAATTCAACCATTTCCTTACTGATTTTCTCCCTGCTGGATCTGTCCATTTCAGATAGAGGGGTGTTGGAGTCTCCAGTTATAATAGTGGATTCATCTATTTCTCCTTGCAGTGCTATCAGTTTTTGCCTCACATGATTTGATGCTCTTTTGTTAGATGTGTACACCTAAGGGTTGTTATGTTTTCTTGGAGTATTTGCCCCTTTATCATTGTATAATGCCCCTCCTTGTCCCTGATAACTTTCCTTGCTCTGAAGTCTGCTCTGTCTGAAATTAATATAGGTATTCCAGCTTTTTTTGATTAGTGTTAACAAGGTATATCTAGATCTTTTTCCATCCACTTACTTTTAATCTATGTGTCTTTTTATTAAAAGTGGGTTTCTTGGGGCTTCCCTGGTGGCGCAGTGGTTGAGAGTCCGCCTGCCGATGATGTGGGTTTCTTATAGATAGCATACATTAACATACATTTGAGCCTTGTTTTATTATATGATCATTGGTGTGATTATATCATTGAAATTTAAAGTGGGTATTGATATAGTTGGATTCATATCTATCATATTTGTTACTATTTTTGATTTTGTCTTCCTTGTTTTGTTTTTTTCTCATCTTCTGTAATTTTTCTGCTCTTTAGGTTTGAATTGAGCATTTTATATGATTCCATTTTCTCTCCTTTCTTAACATATCAATTATACTTTTTTTTCACTTTTTTTTTTTTTTTTAGTGTTTGCTCTAGAGTTCACAATATACATTTACAACTAATCCAAGTCTTTTTTCAAAGAACACTATACCACTTCACGGGTAGTGTGAATATCTTACATTAACAAAATAATCTTAATTCCTTTCTCCCATCCCTTGTATCTTTGCTGTCATTCAATTCAGTTATACATAAGTGTACATAAGCATACATACTGTACATTTGTACATAATCATACATCATTGAATATATTATTGGCATTATTATTTTAACTAAGCTGTTATCTGCTAGATCAGTTAAGCATAAGAAAAATAAGTTTTTATCTGCACTTATTCCTTCTCTGATGCTCTTCCTTTTTTATGTAGATCCCAATTTCCAAACTATTTAATTTTCCTTCTCTCTGTAGAACTTATTTTACCATTTCTTGCAAGACAGGTCTACTGGAAACAAATTCCCTTAATTTCTTTTTCTGAGATTAGTCTTTATTTCTCTATCACTTTTGAAGGATAATTTCACAAAGTACAGAATTCTAAGTTGGTGAATTCAATTCTGAAGCATAATTTCAAAGGGTACAGAATTTTCAATACTTTTAAGTATTTCACTCCACTTTCTTCTTGCATGTTTTCTGAGAAGTTGGATTAATTCTTATCATTGCTCCTCTATAGGTATGGTGTTTTCCTCACTCCCACCCCTTGGCTTTTTCAAGATTTTAAAAAATCTTTGATTTTCTGAAGTTTGAATATGGTATGTCTAAGTTTCGGGTTTTTTGCCATTTATTGTTTGGTGTTCTCTGAGCTTCCTGGACCTGTGCTTTGATGTCTGACATTAATCTGAGGAAATTCTCAGTCCTTATTACTTTAAATATTGCCTCTTTTCCTTTCTCTCTTTCTTCTCCTTTTAGTATTCTCATTAAGCATATGTTATACTTTTTGTAATTGTCACAAAGTTCTTGGATATTTTGATCTTTTTAAAAAGTCTTTTCTTGATTTGCTTTCTAGTTTTGGAAATTTCCATTTCTCAAGCTCAGAGATTTTTTTTCCCTCAGCCATGTCCAGTCTACTAATGAGCCCATCAAAGTCATTCTTCACTTCTGTTACAGTGGTTTTGATTTCTAGCATTTCTTTTTGATTCTTTCTTAGAATTTCCATCTCTCTGCTTACATTATCCATCTGTTCTTGCATGTTGTATACTTTTTCTATTAAAGTCCTTAGCATGTTAGTCATAGTTTAAAAAAAGATTGCTGGTCTGATAATGCCAGCATCCCTGCCGTTTCTGACTCTGGCTCTGAGGCTTGCTTATTCTCTTCAAACTGCATTTTTTGCCTTTTAGTATGCCTTGTAATTTTTTGTTGGAAGGTGGACATGATGTATTGGGAAAAGGGAAGTGTGGTATTTAGGCTCTTAGTAATGTGGTAGCAGGGTGTTGGGGGAGAGGAAGTGTTCTATAGCTCTGTGAGTAGATCTCAGTCTTTACTGAGCCTCTGCCCCTGGACTGTCAATTTCACCAGTGTGTCTCAGTTTTCTTTCCCCTCTTAGATGGGACAGGATGGCTAAAGGGGTCCAGAGTTGGGTATTTTCCTTTCTCTAGTTAGGCTCTGATGTAACCCCAACAGGTTTTGCTTTGGTAAAATTGTTTCTCCTGAGGGCAGGCCTTATTAAGAACAGAATGCTCTGGTATATTTCAAAATGGTTCCTTTTCCTCTCCCACTGCCAGAAGCATGAGAGGATTTTTCTTCAATATTCACTTTGAGGAACTGGTAGAGCTCCTGGAGATAAAACAGAAATATGTGGGTGTCCATATAACTGAGTGCCCGTGGAGGTTTTTTTTTTTTTTTTTTTTTTGTGCCATGTGGGCCTCTCACTGTTGTGGCCTCTCCCGTTGCGGAGCACAGGCTCCGGACGCGCAGGCTCAGCGGCCATGGCTCACGGGCCCAGCCGCTCCGCGGCATGTGGGATCCTCCCAAACCGGGGCGCGAACCCGGTTCCCCT
>NC_041220.1:114099507-114110472 GCF_002837175.3 Physeter macrocephalus | reverse complement strand
TTTTTTTTTTTTGTGGCATGCGGGCCTCTCACTGTTGTGGCCTCTCCCGTTGCGGAGCACAGGCTCCGGACGCGCAGGCTCAGCGGCCACGGCTCACGGGCCCAGCCGCTCCGCGGCATGTGGGATCCTCCCAAACCGGGGCGCGAACCCGGTTCCCCTGCATCGGCAGGCGGACGCGCAACCACTGCGCCACCAGGGAAGCCCCCCCGTGGAGTTTTTAACTCTCAGACTTGTCCATACTGAGTCTCCAGCAATTCTTCAATGATACTTTAGATTTCCCTACCCTGGCACTAGTTCTGGGGGTGGTTTCTGCTCGTGGTTTTCTGCTTCAGTAAATTGTGAAAGTTGTGATTCTCTGTATCTGCCTGTCTATCTCTCTAATTTGGGGTAGCTGTTTGCCCTGTGACCTGACATCACTGAAAGATTTTTAAAGAGTTGTTGATTTTTCGGTTTGTTTAAAGCTTTTTCACTTGTTGTGAAGACAGAGTGATAACTTTTAAGCTTCTTTATATACTGGACTGAAAACTTAAAGTTACTTGTGTGCCTTGAAAGCACAGATTATGTCTAAGTCGTCTTTTATATATCCCCTTATGTAATTATCATAGTGCCTCCCATGTAGTTGGTTCTCAATAAATACTTTCAAATGAATGACTAGATATGTGTCTACACTTTCATAAATTTTTCTGTGATCTCTTTCTACTGTTGAAATTCTGTGTTGTTTTGTTTTTTTCTTCCTCTGTCTTAACGTGTGGCATCTCCATTGTTGCAAGTCTGGACAATCTACAATTGAAATATGTAACTGGAACTTGTCCCAACTTCAGTCAGGGCAACTATCCCTTTTTATATGTAACCCAAAGGTCACCTTCTCTAAGATACATGTTAAGCAGAGGGGGTTTCGGGGGTACTGTTGACACATCATCTTGGCAGCAACTTGTCTAGACCTCCTTTTGCAGATCTAAGTGCTGCTGGGGCTTCTTCTCACATTGATACATTAGGAGCTGGAATTCCGGAACTACTGATTCCCTGATGCACCTATCTGATGCTGGCCTCAGCAGAGGGGCTTTGTAAGAAAAGCTACAATTCTTTTTATTGCCTAGAATCTTACCCTTCTCCCTGCTGGACCCCCCTCACATCTCCACAGCCTTTCTACAGTTTTCTTCAACATTACCCAAGGAACAGGAATGATTAATGGAAGTTAGAACATAGAAAAGATAGATATTAAATTGATATTATGACTATCCCCCTACTTCAGATGAAAAGAACTAAAAATGTTAAGCCCCACCCACTTCATTTTCTAGTTTTGCTCTGTGACTTGAAGCCTACTTTTTGACTTTTGACAGAACTCTACAAAAACCTACATTTTGACACTCTGCCTTGCCCTCACCCAATCCCACCCCATAGTTTGGTCTCCTTAGGATTTGTCTTTCTTTCTACACAAGAAAGTCTTTGATAGCATGAATCCTACAGCAGTTCCCACAGCCTGAAATACTCAATTTAGTATGGGAGAGGAAATACTATGTGAAGTGATAAAGCTCCAGCAGAAGGCTCTAGTTGGGCTTTTCTATTCTATATCCTTTTTAAGTCTCCCTGATAATACAAAGTATTGCTCTGCTCCTTCATTCTTTATGATTGTCAAGTGGCCAAATATTGGATCAAACACACTCATGTTCCCATACACATCCACACACAGACACCTTTCCCAAATATGAAAGTGTTAAAGAACAGTAGAGATTCATACTAACTAAATACATTTCCCTAAATATAACCTAACCTTCTGATTCCCATGCCTGTAACCCTCCTACTACCATTTCATACTCAGAGGTCAATATTGCACAAGGAATGGGTCCATTACCATGCTTTTTTCAAAGTAACAGTCTTATGGATTACCTGCCACTTGATGGCTGCTGCCTAGCTGTCTTGGCATTGTCTTGAAGTTACACTTTCCTGTAGCTTATTCCATCTTAAATTCTGAGTTTAATCTGTCACCTACAATAATCTCTGGAAATGGAAAGGAGAAAAATAAAGAGATCTGTTTTGTTTCTGTTCAAGCAAATCCCCCAGAAGTCAGGATGCAGATGTTCTTTCAGTTGCTGTTTAAAATCTACTGGATAAGATAATTTATAAGAAAGCTTCTGATGTATAATTTTATGTTTCTAAGTGTTACAGAAATGTTATACCTTATTTTGAATCTTATTTAAACATGTGAATTTGATTTTGGACCAAAGCCATTTCAATGCATTTTGTTTCTATTTTACAAGTATTTCATTGGATGCTATATTCATAAATTTTTAATAACTTTTTAGTGTTCTAACAATTAGTGGTCTAGCTGTCTAATTTGACTGCTATTTGATTTTACCTGAACAAATACTTTATTGAAGTTGTTCTTTACTATGCTGGTAATTGTCTTATGCCTTAAATATATAGCCACTCCTTCCTTCAAAAGACCAAAAATTGTGTGGTCCTGATGATGTAGTACTGCCAATTTTAGCATTCAGATTGCCACTTTTATTTGCTACCAGTACTGCATATGCCTTGCATAAAGAGAAGACCCTGTTACCTAGCATTGGCAACCTCCCACTCTAGTACCTGCCAAAAATGAAATCGCTATGCATCACACTGATATTCCTTGTAAGTGTGTTTGAGTCCTATGCTCCAGCCTTACTGAAGCGCTTTGCATTTCCAGGATACAGACTGCTTTCTTATGTCTCCATGACTTTCACACATTGCTCGCTTAACCTAGATGTCACATTCCACCTCTCAACCCCACTCTCCATCACCTTCTGCACCTGTATAACTCCTTATCCTTCAAAACTCAGCTCAGATGTCATATCCTTTGGGACGTTTTTCAATTCTACTCTCCCCTTCAAGTCTGGATTGAATGTCCATCCTGCAATCATACTTACACATAATTACCTGCCTTTGCATGTTTACAGTTTTGTAAATCTCTCTCCTAATTTGTGAGCCTGATGATCTTAGGAATTAATGCCGTTTATGTCTATATCGCCAGCACATAGTAGATGACCAGTTAAAATGTAATGAACTGATGGGAATATTGCTTGTGGATACTTATCTGAGTATTCATTCTGGTTTTTTTGTCGTATCTGGATGATGTATGCAGAGCTTACTGTTATGCTAAGTTACCCACAAATTCTATAGAAAAGACTTTTTTATTTCTTAAAATATTTGCATCTTATTCTGGAACTATTATGATTGTTGTTATTATTATATGTGTGCGAGGGAAGGACATTGACAATTATTGGTCATCTATTGTTTGCTAGATATTCTGCTAGGTGCTCAGTATATTTTCTCATTTAACGCTTATGATGATCCTTTAAGATTGGTTTTTATTGTCTTCATTTTATAATCGAGGACCTAGACACTAAAAGATATTAAGTAATTTTTTCAATTTTTCAATCTGCTAAGTGGCAGAGCCAGGTTTTGGATTCTAGGTCTATCAATTATTTAGAGCTCCTACTTTTTTCACTATGCATGTTGTATTTATATAGATGCTTGTGAAGTGCTTATGAATACTGTAAGAACATCTTCATGTATGGAAATAGCATTAAAAGAGTGATTCATAGAGTGGTTAGCTCAGTCACCAAGCCTTCTGTACTGCCCAGTTTACCTAAGTAGCTATTTAGTTTTAAATATATTTGGCTTTAAACATGTCCATTAAACAACAACAGAGTGAGCATTTTCAAAAACTATACTGCTATAAAAATAAAGTCTCCTGGGTACTTTGAGAATTACAGCAAATTAATAACAACGCTTAAACTAAGAGTTACATTTGATATCACACACACAAAATCCATACATGTTAAACTATCAAGATAGAGCTTTGCTTTAAAAAAAAAAACTCTTGTGTTATTAAGGGATCACTTTGGAATTCTCTGAAAATATGATATTACATCTCTGCACAGTGTCCAGGATACAGGATCTGGTTTGCACATTTGTGACAAATCTCTTCCCAGAGCTGCAAAACAATTTGTTTCTGTCATCAGAGGGTTAAAGAAGCAGTTTTCTTCCTGTGCTGTTGGGAGACTTTTTTTTTTTCCTAAGAGATCAGGGAAATGCATCAGAAGAGAAGATTACTCGCATTTGCCCCAGTGCTACTAAAACAGTTGTTTGTTTTTTCTCTCTCCAGTGTAGAAGCCTTTCCTATTCTTTACTTATCACAGAAATTGAAGAAGTGCTCCTATGCCACCACTGCTGACTCAGTTCTCTGGTTTCCCCCATATTAATCAGATTTTAACTTGACTTTATGGGGGTCTTTAGTTCAAAGCTCAGCTGAATTTGGTGGTCCTTCCTCAAGTCTTTGTGGACATTTGCCAATTTTGTAAAACTACTGCAGAGTTGAACAGACTTTTGCATTCTTGGCAAGATTCCACCTCTAAGAGATCTGGGATAAGAACAAAAATAACACTACGTTGGTGGAAAATAGAGAATAGAAGAACGTTGGTGGAAATGGGACGGAGTAGTTTATATCATATACTTACTTATTTTTCTCTGCTCTGTAATTATATGAAATTTTCAGGTTATATTAAACATAAAGTTTACCTTCTTTGGAACTACTATCATTTTTCTTTTTTTGAGGATAAGTTTTTTTAATAAGGAGATTTTGTGTATTAGTTTTACTTAAAAATTTAATATAGACTGAGGAGGGATATTCAAGGGATAAAAATTAAATTTGCTTTTTTAATAGATAGCATAGCAAAATAGAAATGTTGGCTTTTATAATTTCTTCACCTATTTGGATAACCTTTGAAGGCATCAGGGAAGAAAAATTCTATAGAGTTTCATATTTAAATTCATTAATAGTAAAAATGACAAAAATAATTATCATTTTTGAGCACTTATTTAATTTTTATAAATAGAAACTTTTTTCAGTGTTTTACATATATCATTTTATTTAATTGTCACAAGAATCCTATGAGGATTAATTAACTTATTTACTTTTTCCAAAAGAGGCAAATGAAGCCCAGAGAAGTTAAGAAACTTTCCTAAGACCATGCAGTATTTCAGTTAGTATGCTTCTGATGACAAGAAAACAAAACGATAGGGATATTTACCATCTTACCTAACTATATGTCCGGAGGTAGAGCTACTCTAGGCTTGATTAAGTCAATGACATCATCAAAGACCCATTTTCTTTCCATCTGTCTACTTTGCTGTCCTTAGCAAATTGTCTTGCCCTCCTAGACCAGCTGCTATATTTGGTTGCTATATATATATATATATATATATATATATATATAGTTGCTATATTTTCCTATATATGGTTGCCTATTTACCATAGGCAGAAAACTTTGTCACCAGACAGAAAGAAAAAGGGAAAAGCCCTTTTCTCAGCTCTCTTTTTAAGAAAGAGGAATCCTTTGCTGGAAACTCTACAGGCAGCCTTGCGCTGATGTCTCATTGGCTGGAATCGCATTATATGCTCAGGCCTAAACCAATCACCAGGAAAAGAGAAAAATCCCACAGGATTGGCCTACTCCAGTAAAGACTCACTCCCTGGGGTGAAATAGAAATAGAAATAGACCCTCAGAGTAAAGTGAACAAAATGGGACTTTGTTAACAAGGAAGATTAATGGGCAGGGGGCTTTGGCCTCTGGAGAGGTGGCCAACAATGTCTTCCATGTACAGCTAACAACTTGTGGCTTGAAATCCAAATCCAGGCAGGCTGCTTCTTCTTAGCCTGTGCTCTTAGCCACCTTGCTATGAAAAGTTTGATGTTAGGTTCTAAAGAAGTTTTCTCTAATCTTCCATAAAAATCACATATTCTAAAAAGCAAACGAGCATAATTTTCAAACAGAGGAATTTGGGATAAAGGAAATTTTCACTCCATAATTCACCATATTTGTTATGGTCAGACAAGCTTTAGCTTGAAAAGGGCATATGTGCCTTAATGTACCTTAAGAAATGTAGATTGTGGTCACCATCTTGATTCCCATGAGAAGAAGTAAATCACTACAGAATGGGGTTGGAGAATAGGGAGGAGTCTCAGGCTTCATTTAAATAACCTGAAGATCTTCCATAAGATCCAACAGAGATTATTGCCCATGTTTATTCATAAGAAAATGGAAATATAGTGAGATGATTTAATTTTTACTACTAAATCAATTCAGTCATTTATTTACTATTTCTTTAATTCACTCAATAAATATTTATTTAGTGCAAATAAAAGCAAGAAGATTAGGTAAAAGGGAGTCAGACAACAACAGGCAAACAGAAACTGGAGAGAATAAACAGAAACCTGGGGAAACCATAATCTTAATCTCAAAGATTAAATATGAGATTCCTCCAGTGTATTGAAACATGAATTTCTTTAGTCTTATGGGAATATTCACTGTAGAAAAATGACACTGAAAAATATATTTTTTCAATCATTATGTGTTAAGCGTTAAGCATCTACTATATTCCTGACATTATTTGGTATCATTCATGTAAAATAAATATCAGTACTACATTCTTCCTTTAAAGAGCTTATAACCTAATGAAGGGGAAAAGTAAACACTGTTACAGCATTATGAAAGCTGTATAACAGAATTTATTTAAAGCCTAAGAGTTAATGACACTGGGAAGATCGGGGATGGCTTCACAAAGGAGTATAATGTTTGAGCTGAGGCTTAAAGAATAATAAGAATTTTGCCAGGAGATCTAGCCATTACCCAACTGGCTGAGGCCAAATCTAGACTGGAAGCACTGGGCCGTACTCACCAAAGTGTATCCATCAGAGAAGTTCCAGAGGAAGGGTTCCAAAGCCAAGACAGAAAGGGCACATTACTGGCTTGTTACTGAGCCAGAAAACAGGAAACATAAAGTAGTCAACTACCGCTGGATGCAGAGAAGTAGAAGGGAAGACATGCCACACAGAATGAACAGTAGGTGCAAAAACATAGCACAGTACATTAAGGAAACACAATTATGGCTGAATAAAGATGCCACACGTAGATGTACAAGGAGCGGTTGGATGAAAATAAGGAACAGTGGCCATGGAAAGATTTTGAAGGGCCTACCGTGACATGCGGAAGTTCTGAACTGATCCTATACATGAGGAATTCTTGAAGGATAAATGTTCTCATCTTTAAATTTTGGAAAGATCACTCTGGAGCTGATTTGGAGGTAAATTTCAGGGAGATGAGACTGTAGTCATGGAGACCAGGTAGGATGCTGTTGCAATAGTGCAGACGAGAGCAGATGAAGGGCCAAGCTGAGACAGTGGTAGTAGATATGGAAAGGGGGAAGAAGAACATATGTTATCCAGTCTTTACAGGTTTGGAAAACCTATTAGATGAGGTGACACTAAGAGTCAAGGATATATCTCCGATTTCTTGATAGACAGTGGTGCCGTTACTCTTTTTTTTTTTTTTTTTTTTTTTTGGTATGCGGGCCTCCCTCTGCTGTGGCCTCTCCCGTTGCGGAGCACAGGCTCCGGACGCGCAGGCCCAGCGGCCATGGCTCACGGGCCCAGCCGCTCCGCGGCATGTGGGATCTTCCCAGACCGGGGCGCGAACCCGGTTCCCCTGCATCGGCAGGCGGACGCGCAACCACTGCGCCACCAGGGAAGCCTGCCGTTACTCTTGATTGAAATTAAAGGATGAATAGGATAAGAGCAGGATAAGTTGGGGGAGTGTGCGTGTGAGTTTGAGGCAAGGAATGGGGAGGAGTGAAGGAATAATCTGAAAAGTTCAGTTTTGTGCAAATAGTATTTGAGGCACTTGGATAATTTGGCCCTGTGAAATTGGTAATATTTACCTGGAGATCAGGAATGATATGTGACTTAAAGCTACAAATTTGGGAGGCATAAATATTTAGGTTGAGCCATAGAGGTAGGTAAACTCCAGCAAGCAAAACAGCAGAGAAGAGTGTAAACGAACTTTGAGAAACATTAACATTCCAGGGACAGTGAGAAAAAGTGGAGTGAGTCTATAAATCACAAATGAGATTATGGAAACCAAGAGTTAAGAAACTTCAAGGTGATCACAAAAGCGTAAGCATGACAGAGAGTAAGTAAGGTTTCCTGGATGAGTACCAGCTGCATATTAACCCTAGGGGACAGATCACAAATCACTGATTTGGTACTTTTTAGGAGAACCTGGTTTCCTCCAGCCTTGTGATTCAAGAGTGTTAGGAAACATGGCCACTAGTTAATATCAGAAGAAACAGTAATGAATACTATTTAATGCTTTATTTAAAATTATCTTAATGAAGGATAGAGGACTGAAGGGGAATTATTTATAATGTAACAGAGAGGTCCAAAGTGGGGTGGTGCTAATAGTTTTTGGTCAACAGAAAGTAAGTAACAAATAGCTATAGGTTGACAAGAATAGAGAAGGGGAAAAATGCAGTGGGTGCTTGCTTGAATCTCTGAGCGCTCCTGGAACAAGGCTTGCGGTGGCCCTGTCCTTTATGGTGGGTGTCCTGAGCATTCTCAATAGCACACGCGCACCACTGAACGGTAGAACCAGGAGTTTCCTCGAATTTGTACCTGAAAGGAAGCAATGTGGTGTGGCTGGAAGGACAAGAAATACAAAAGACATGGATATATGTTGATATCTGACACTTTTGGCCATCAATAGCTACTACTTTCTTCTACCCTGAATGATGATGACTTCATGCAAAACTTTAAAAGAAAAGCCCTTCTCAGCAATTATTTGTTCTTTGAATCTATAGCAGACACTCAGTCTCTCTGAATCTTCTCATATTATTCAAGGTGTATCTATATCAGAAATAATTATTTGGATTTTTAAAATACTCTATGCATCAAATAAATGTTTCAGTCATTTATGCATATGTATATATTTTGTGGTTTAGAGTCTGCATAGAAATAAATATAACCTAAGCACAGTATTTCATTCTCTGTCCAAGGACAAAAGTTGGCAGTTTTTAACCTAAAGTGTAAAATTTAAAAAAAAAATGTTTCCTACCAAATGCTATAAATAACTATCTATATTCTCACATAAGATAGAGATTTTATGAAAATTGGTCATGTACATAAATAGGTTTTTATGGTATGTTGAACATTTATGTTGATACTTTTCAGATTTACATTTTAAAAACAAAAGGATGGAAGAGGTGATCAGGAAGAGTGAAAGGAATTTAAGAAAAAATGTTCTTATACATTGATCCCTTTCTCTGATCAGTGGTAAGCTATATACCCATGAGAGACCCATAATGAGAAAAAGAACAGAGAGCTTGGATTTATTTTAAAGTATGTCTTTGTTTTAATAAGTCATTAGTAGTCATATTGATGGCCCGGTTTCATGTAAAGGCCATCAGTTTCTGATATTTGTTACTGTGACTTTAGAGATGTCAGCATTATTCTCTGAATAGGGCCTGGTATCACTCTCTGCTCCATTTATTTTAGGTGAACTCGCATGATGAAAGGGGAGGGATACCTGACCTTCATCTCTTCTCTTTTCCTCTCCCCACACCTGACATTTCCATGTTTCACTTGGCAACAGTGAAAAAAAAAATTATCTTGCTATATGACAAATGGTTTGTTTTCTTCTCTCAGTAGAAATAGATGAAAAATTTTATATTAGCTCAAGGGAACTATAATACATATTACTCACTTCTGAATTGTTATGTTGAGGTATAAACTTTAAAATATCTGGTCATCTTTGAGGGTGAAATGGGGGTGAAATCTGTAAATAACAGACTGTGGAAAATAACTCTTGGAGTTCTCATTAAAATAAGAAACCTAGAAAAAAATCTTCCCTTGGGAATTTCATGGAGGCAGGGGGAAAAGTGTTTTTAGTAACAGCCTCATTTTCTTTAATATCACTTTTTGTCTAAATTGTTTCATTGGGACTTATGGTAAGTACTGAATCTATCATTAGGTTTTACACTAAACTAAATTAAAAAAAAAAACTTTTGTTGGAGCACTTATTAAACTCTAAAAGGATATTGAGAATTATACATGCATATAGTCCCAAAATGAAATTTTGCTCCATTTAGATGAGAACTTGTAACTCCTACTCTTTAATATATTCTGTCCACTGTTGATAAGACATAGGGCCAAATGCTTTTAGTTGTATCCTTCCTGTGTAACATTTTTTATTTATTGATTTTATTTTTAAAATTTATTTTATTTTTGGCTGCGTTGGGTCTTCGTTGCTGTACGCAGCCTTTCTCTAGTCGCAGCGAGCAGGGGCTACTCTTCGTTGCGGTGCTCAGGTTTCTCATTGCAGTGGCTTCTCTTGTTGTGGAGCACGGGCTCTAGGAGCGCGGGCTTCAGTAGTTGTGACATGTGGGCTCAGTAGTTGTGGCTCGTGGGCTCTAGAGCACAGGCTCAGTAGTTGTGGCACACGGGCTTAGCTGCTCCGTGGCACGTGGGATCTTCCTGGACCAGGGCTCGAACCCCTGTCCCCTGAATTGGCAGGCGGATTCTTAACCACTGCGCCACCAGCGAAGTCCTATTTATTGATTTTCATAGCTTCTGAAATAGCTGAATACCTCTTCAAGGTATTCATGTGTCATGAATAATACTATAAAGTAGCTGTGATGAAAAAGCATATCAGTCTTTAAGGCCAGTCTCTCATAAAATATAGTTTCAGGATTTCATAGATTTCCCTTTTTGGGGGACAAATTTTAAGGTAAAGAAAACACCCTTGCACTCTCAAAATAAATATAAATGTCAATTTTTTAAATTTTAAGTAGGTGTAATTTGTGCAAAAGATGAGGCATGAAGAATTGAAGTAGAATTTCACTGCCCATCTTTCTCAAAATTTAAAAAATATGTTATATGTCACTGTAACAATAATCTGTAATATGATATTCTGGGATGGGACTCCGGGGGACATAAAGGAAAAAAATATTGTATAATTCATTGCTGTGTTAAAAATTTATGTTTTTTTTTTTTTTTGCGGTACGGGGGCCTCTCACTGTTGTGGCCTCTCCCGTTGCGGAGCACAGGCTCCGGACGCGCAGGCTCAGCGGCCATGGCTCACGGGCCCAGCCCCT
>NC_041220.1:114055034-114099414 GCF_002837175.3 Physeter macrocephalus | reverse complement strand
ACCCGCGTCCCCTGCATCGGCAGGCGGACTCTCAACCACTGCGCCACCAGGGAAGCCCTATGTTTTTCATATAGAGATTAAGAATGTCCCTTCTCCTGCATTCTCATTGCAATTGCATGAGAGATATCACTCACACTAAAAATGTAGAAGACCCAAGCAGTTCATTCATTAAATGCAATAAGGGATCATGTCTGACATCCTGGGAAATAAAATATTCTTGAATAAAATTGGTAATTAGAATTGTTATAGAGTAAGGTAGTTTTGACAGAAAATTTCTTCTAGAAATTTCTTCTAGAATTAACCATATTCAATAAATGGAAATAAAATTGATAGGTTTTATGGAGGAAGCTGAAGTGTATTTAAAAGGAAAAGCTGCTGCTTGGTACATTAAAGGTTGCTGAAGAGGTTTTGGGGTTTTACTTAATATCTTTACCTTCTGTTTCCTTGAGAAAACCAGCCTTAAGGACAAGTATCAGAGCTCTTCCTAGGGTCATTTTACACTCTTTAAAACAAGGAAAATGGCATATTTCCAAGTGGAGACTTATTTTCATAGGTCTTCATTTCACCTTTTCATACCTCTCCATTTTTCCTTTTGTTATGTATTGTGAGATTATCACAAAATTGTTTCCTCCAATTTCTTTTGTCATTTAGTTTGAATAAAATGAGCAGAATTTTTCCTTTTTTTAATAGAATTTTTTGTCATAGACAGTTACAAACAAATGCAAAAGTATAGAGAATAGCTTAATGAAATTAATTTCTCCTCAACCAGCCTGAACGATGATCCATATATGGCCTGTATTCCTACCTACTTCCTCCCAATGCCAGGATTATTTTGAAAAAATTCAAGATAAAATATTATTTCATATGCAGATATTTCATTATTTATCTCTAAGAGTTTAGGACTCTTTCTCTGCTGTAATCACAATACTGTCATGACACCCAATAATTAGCAATAATTTCTTAATATCACTGAATACTCAGAAGTATTTTCATTTCCTTGATTTTATATAAATTTTTAGCATTTCTTTTGTTTGAATCAAGATCCAAACTTTTTGCAATTGGTTGCTATGTCTCTTAAATTTTTTTTCATATGTAGTTTGCCTCTTTATCTCTTGTTTTCTTTGTTCCTGTTGTTATCAGTGTTCAAAATAATGAATTGTCTTCCTAGCATCTGCCCAAAGTGATCAGTCTGTGTTTTAATATCATTAAAAACTCATAAATTTAATGTGTCAATACTTTGTAGTTATTATCTTTATTAGTGCTTAATTTGCCCCATCTTTTATCCAAATTGGTTGCTGGGCCCTTTCACAGAACTCTGATAACTTCCTTGCTACACAGTATGACAAAATTCTACAGGTTCCTCTTGATCGTTTCCTATCCCAGACCTAAACTTAGACATTTATCCAAGGACATCTAGTTCCTTTCAGTGGCAAGTGGTATTTCAATACCAACATTCTTGGGTTTTTGGTGTTTTGGGGAGAACAGTTACTTTTAAATTTGTTTGCTAATTTTAAAAAAAGTAGATATGTGGTTATGTATGCAAATAAAATATTGGTGCTTTATAGGCCTGATTGCATGACTTTAGACGTGATCCTAAAAGGTAGGTGACAAATTTTTAGCACAGACTGTGAGTGCATAATGTAAGGTGAGGCAGAAAATAAAAGTATTTGGTAATGTTGCCAAAAGCAGCGGTCCCCAACCTTTTTGGCACCAGGGACCAGTTTCGTGGAAGACAGTTTTTCCACGGACGGGGGTGGGGTAGGGGTATGGTACAGGCAGTAATGCGAGTGACGGGGAGCGATGGGGAGCTGCAGATGAAGCTTTGCTCACTTGCCCGCCGCTCACCTCCTGCCGTGTGGCCCTGTTACTAAGAGGCCGAGGACCAGTACTGGTCTGCGGCCTGGGGGTTGGGGACCCCTGGCCAAAAGGAATGTAGGTTGCAAAGTCCTGCTGAATTTGTCTAGAGAGTTAACATTTTGTCATGCAGGTTTGATTGTGAAACCATCATTTAAAAAGTATAATTGTGTGCTAAGAAAAAGAATGAGCTTTTTATGAAAACAAATATTTCGATCATGATCTCTTATTTGTTGTACATAGTTGATTGAAGTTAATGGAATTAGATCTCTTTGTAGTACCCTCTGAGGACAAGAATGAGAGTTTTAGAACATCAGTTTATTTCTATGGTTCTTTTTAAAATTTTTATTTATTTTGGCTGTGCTGGGTCTTTGCTGCAGCACACAAGGATATTCGTTGCAGTATGCGGGATCTTCAGTTGTGGCATGTGGGTTCTTAGTTGCGGCACACATGCGGGGTCTAGTTCCCAGACCAGGGATCTAAGCTGGGTCCCCTGCATTGGGAACACAGAGTCTTGCCTGCTGGACCACCAGTGTAGTCCCTCTATGGTTCTTAATTAAAATTCTTTTGTTAAGGAATCTTTTGTTTCTTAAATGGTAGTGCTGTTACAAGCCAGTGTGACAGTTCAATATTTACATGACTTGTAAGTATTTACTTAAATACAGAGCAAAATGACAGATTTAAACCTAAACATAATGATAATTACATTAAATGTTAAATAGTCTGAACATCCCTGATTAAAAGGCAGATATCATACTGGATAAATAGCAAGACTCAACCATATGTATTTTCAGAAATTCAGTAGAAATATAAAGAAAGCTGGAGTGGCTATTTTAATATTAGACAAAATAGATTAAAAAAATTGAAGTATAATTGATTTGCAATGTTGTATTAGTTTCTGGTGTAGAGCAAAGTGATTCAGTAATCCATATATATATTCTTTTTCATATTCTTTTCCACTATGGTTTATTACAGGATATTGAATATAGTTCCTTGCGCTATGCAGTAGGGCCTTGTTGTTTATCTATTTTATATATAGTAGTTTGTATCTGCTAACCCCAAACTCCTAATTTATTCCTCCCCCCGCCACTTTCCCCTTTGGCAACCATGCGTTTGTTTTCTGTGTCTGTGGGTCTGTTTCCGTTTTGCAAATAAGTTCATTTGTATCATATTTTAGATTGCACATATAAGTGATATCGTATGGTATTTGTTTCTCTTTCTGGCTTTCTTCACTTAGTACGACAATCTCTAGGTCCATCCGTGTTGCTGCAAATGGCATTATTTCATTCTTTTTTCCTTGCGCTATGCAGTAGGGCCTTGTTGTTTATCTATTTTATATATAGTAGTTTGTATCTGCTAACCCCAAACTCCTAATTTATTCCTCCCCCCGCCACTTTCCCCTTTGGCAACCATGCGTTTGTTTTCTGTGTCTGTGGGTCTGTTTCCGTTTTGCAAATAAGTTCATTTGTATCATATTTTAGATTGCACATATAAGTGATATCGTATGGTATTTGTTTCTCTTTCTGGCTTTCTTCACTTAGTACGACAATCTCTAGGTCCATCCGTGTTGCTGCAAATGGCATTATTTCATTCTTTTTTGTGGCTGAGTAATAATCCATTGTATATATGTACCACATCTTCTTTACCCATTCATCTGTCAATGGACATTTCGGTTGCTTCCATGTCTTGGCTATTGTAAATAGTGCTACTATGAACATAGGGGTGCATGTATATATCTTTTCAAATTCGAGTTTTCTTTGGATATATGCCCAGGAGTGGGATTGCTGGATCCTATGGCAGCTCTGTTTTTAGTTTTTAAAGGAAGCTCCATACTGTTCTCCATAGTGGCTGTACCAGTGTACATTCCCACCAACAGTGTAGGAGGGCTCCCTTTTCTCCACACGCTCACCGTCATTTGTTATTTGTAGACTTTTTTTTTTAACCTGACTTGTTAGTGTTTTTTTTTTTTTTACTTTGTCATTTAATAGATTTACAACGTTGTGTTAGTTTCAGCACAGTACAGCAAATTGAATCAGTTATACATGTACATATACTCCCTTTTTTTTTGTTTTTAGATTCTTTTCCCATATAGGTCATTACAGAGTATTGAGTAGAGTTCCCTGTGCTATACAGCAGGTTCTTATCATTTGTAGACTTTTTAAATGATGACCATTCTGACCAGTGTGAGGTGATACCTCATTGTAGTTTTGATTTGCATTTATCTAATAATTAGTGATGTTGAGCATCTTTTCATGTGCCTATTGACCATCTGTATGTCTTCTTTGGAGAAATGTCTGTTTAGGTCTTTTGCCTATTTTTTGATTGGGTTGTTTGATTTTTTGTTACTGAAGTTATATGAGCTGTTGGTATAGTTTGGAAATTAAATCCTTGTTGGCTGCATTGTTTGCAAATATTTTCTCCCATTCCATAGGTTATCTTTTTGTTTTGTTGATGGTTTCCTTTGCTGTGCAAAAGCATGTAAGTTTATTTAGGTCCCATTTGTTTATTTTTACTTTTATTTCTATTGCCTTGGGAGACTGACCTAAGAAAGCATTGATACAATTTATTTCAGAGAATATTTTGCCTATGTTCTCTTCTAGGAGTTTTATGGTGTCATGTCTTATATTTAAGTTTTTAAGCCATTTTGAGTTTATTTTTGTGTGTGGTGTGAGGGAGTGCTCTAACTTCATTGATTTACATGTGGCTGTCCAACTTTCCCAACACCATTTGCTGAAGAGACTTGTCTTTTCTCCATTGTATATTCTTGCCTCCTTTGTCGAAGATTAATTGACCGTAGGTGTGTAGGTTTAATTCTGGGCTCTCTATTCTGTTCCATTGATCCATATAGACAAAATAGATTTTGAAACAAGGAAGATTATCAGGGTTACAGACATATTTAATAATGATAAAAGTGTCAATTCATCAAAAGGACATAAAAATTCTAAAGTATATGCAACTTGTAGCATAACTTTGAAATATTTGAGGCAAAAATTGATAGAACTGCAAAGAGACAAAAGAAAAATTTTACAATTTTAGTTAAAGATTTTAACACTCCTTTCTCAGAAATTGATAGAACAGTTAGGCAGAAAATCAGTAAGGAAATAGAAGACCTGAAAAACACTCTCAACCAACTTGATTTTATTCATCTTTGTAGAACATTCCACCCAACAGAAGAATATTCATGAGCTAGACTATATTCCGAACCATTTAACAAGGTTCAAGAAATATAAGAGGATTGAAACCATACAGAATGTATTCTTTGACCATAATGGAATGAAGTCAGAAATTAATAAAAGAGAGATGTCTGAAAATTAGACAACACATTTCTAAATTGTACAGAGTTTAAGATAAAAATCACAAGATAGTTAAATACATGTTTATCCACCTGTGTAAATGACTTTTATGCATTTATAGTTTTATATATCACATTTTACATATAAATACACATGTACATGCATGCCTTTAAAGTTGAAAGTTTCATACGTGGTTGAGCTTATTTGAAATAAATGGAGTTAGAATAATTAAACGTGACTGATGGATTTCTATAGGGCAAACACAATAATCATGCTGTGACTCTGTATGATGGAAAATGCTCCTCCTAAAGAAATTAATTCCCAAATGGAACAAAATATCACAAAAATAGAAATGCAGAGCATTTCATGTTACTCTTTAAGCTTTTTATAAAAATGATAGCCTGGATATGTGTAATGAGTTGTTATTTATAGAATGAAGTTCACTGAACTCTTGGTTGTGGGTTTTCGCAGGGGATGCAGAAGAACACTTCGGCAGTAGCTCAGTCAGTTCAGGGTGTGTAAAGGGGAAACCTAAGAAAAGTATTGAAAGGGTCTCAGCTTTGTGAAAGAGACAGCCAGATGTCAGCCTGAAGAGTAGCCTCTGTCTGCTTTCCATGATGGGGAGAGTATGTCGTGAACGAGATGATAAACATATGGAATAAATTACTGGGAAAGGCAACTGGAGGAGAGCATAGATGAATTCAAGAAACACCTAGACTTGTTTCCAGGGAAAGGGAATTGATGAGTCTGGGAAAGCAGGAGGGTTGTATTGGCTTCTGCAAACAAAGTGGTTACATTGAGGAAGATGTGGTTTTTTCCTTTTGCACAATTTTTACATTTTTATGTACCTTCAATCTCTATTTTAAAGAATATCCTCCCCCACCCCCGAGTCACACTGTTTTCTTACAAACAATTTCTTTTCAACTTTGTCTTCCAAGAGGTCAGATTAGCTTAGGTTTGGAGCATCAAAAACTATTTACATTAACGGTTTTAGCAAACTTTGCTGCTTACTGCACTTTTATTCACTCACCTGGAATTATTGAGGGGTTGGCTTTACCTGTGCATTCCTCCTCAGCCTCTACCTTTCCAATTGTCATTACAGCTAAGTCACATAGTGTTTGACAAAATATGTTGAATATATATGGTTCTTCCTGACTCCCTTTGGATTCTATTTTGAAGTATTTCCAAATTGTGCAGGGCAATTTCATGATGTAAACAACATAGTCTCATCACACTTTCAAAGGAAATTATGAGTTGTCTCCCATTCCTCTTATAGTCCAGTTAGATCTTCATTAAAGCCCCTCTGAAATAGTCACTCTAATTTCCCTGCAATGCTGTCTCTAGAATTCTGAGACCAGAAATAGCTATACAGTGTATAGCATGTATTGTCATTCTTCAGTGTTACATCTGAAACTCTGCACCCTATGAAATAAATCTTCCTAGAGTCATTTGTATGGAAGTTCATGATTAGCAGTAATGGTTAGAAGTTAACATTTTTCTCTGGAGAAGATAAGCTTGTTGTTAAAGGTGTCAAAGAGATTTTTATAGACATTTTCATTCTTTAGGTGTAAAAATGCTAGAGGGAAAATAAGCAGCCACCCTCATCTTGCAATATTGTTTTAAAGTTTCCTTAGTCAACTTTAAGGTGCTGCATATAATTTAAATCTAATTTAAACTTAAATTTTGTTGTAAATAGTCTTTGCCCTCATAGATGTGATTATATAGGCTGCATCCCTGCCCCCTCCCAAAGATTCCTTTATTATCATGTGTGTTTCTTTTGTTCTCATAATTTCTTGAATTTTTTTCTCACCATTTATTTGTGACCTTACGTATAAATATGCCATTTGTAATATAGCCAAAGCATCACGTTCATGGAAGTTAAACAGGACTTTTGGTAAAAATAGAATACTGTATTTTTGCCTTCTCTTTTATATTAAAAAATAGCTGCATGTAACATTAATTATATGTTTGCCTCTTGTCTAGAAATTCAAATACTTCAGATGGAAATCTGCTTAATACTGGCTTTCCCAAGTTAGTTTAACATAACCGTTATGTTAACATAGATTTCTAGTTCCATATTTATTGTTAAATCTTCCTTTCCCAAGCAAAGCAATTATTCTTCTGACTATCTCTCTATGAGATTCTACAAAAGATTCAGGTTAGAAGTTTTGACTTGACTGTAGTTTTCCTACTGTATGTAAAACCTCTTAAAGGAAAGCATCTTATTAAAGATATTTAGATCACTAGAAAATAGTGTGAAATAATAATAGAGTTAACATTTCATCCTGCATTTGTTGTGAGCCCTGTATACCCCGAATGCTTTATAGGGACCACCTCCTTTGAAGTAGTTTACGTTATCACACCCATTTTACAGATAAGGAGACTGAGTTTTCATGGGTTGAGTAGCCTATCCAATATCACAAAACTGATAAGTAGTCGAGCCAGAAATGAATCAAGACAGTATGATTCCAAAATCCATACTTTTAATCACTAGCTAATATGGCATCTACATTATTTCATTTGCATTTCTAATCTCTCAAATTTTGTGATTAACAGTGATTATATAAATGTCCTGTGCTTGAAGTAGACTGGGAAGTAGGGGTCCTTTATTTTTTTTTTAATCTTCTTGATGAATTATACCTCTTGCTATCAGTTGAAATCACCTGACCTAGACAGTACAGTTATTTAAATTAGTGAAGAAAATGAATATAAATAGAGAAGAGTGATGAAGACTTCAATGATCAAAGATCAAAGTTTTGTTTTATTTTTCTCTGAGAATAAGAGGGTTTAATTATTACTCAGAAAGTGAAAATGATTCATAATATCAAAGATGTTTGAATTATACTTAAAATAAATTGCATCTACCACACAGGAAAATATTTACTCAAATAAATGGGACAGGTTCCTTTATCATCTTATCCAAAATGTTATACCTGCATGGATTATGGGGCTTCTCACTTGAAGCAAGTGCTGGTATCACAAACAGAAACACCCACTTGTCCAGAAATATGGATTCTTGGTCCCTGGTCTCCCCATATTTTACAGCACCTCTGCTTAACCATCAGGTTCTGCATCAGGTTACTGGGGGCCTTCCTCTAGCTCATAGCTGCTTATCTGCAGGACAGCTTGGGTCTTAGAAACTAGGTATCAGCTTAAGCAGTTTAACACTTCCTTGTCTGCTTAAAGAAAAGTAGCACACCATAAATCTAGGAAGATTTCAGGAAGTATATGATATTGATGAAGGGTCACGAAAGTACTGTCTAGAGCAACGAAAAGACCTCCATGTATCTGCATTCAGGTAGCAATGGAAACAGTTTACTGAAGCAGAGACTTTCACAAAATTGATACGCCATCTGTGCCCGCTGCATGTTATTGCTTCATCATTCAAATAATTGTTATTTATATCTTAAAAAGTGAAATTTGTTGTTTATCTAAGATAATCTACTTTCAGTGAACATGATTCTCCTGTCAGCCACTGCTCCCACAGTCAGGCAGGGGAAAGAGCTCTTTACTAGGAGCTGTGCAGTTGAGTGTCATTCTGTGACAGGCCTGTTGTTTGGTTGGTGTGTTTACATAAAATTAAAAACAGGAGAAGCTGAACTTAGTTAACTAGTTGGCAAATGGAATTTTAAATCTATAGGACTGTTAGTAATAAAAATAACAATAATAATAAAGCAGGTCTCTTAGTAGTGAACTAGAAGAGCAAGTTTTATTTTTTGCTGAGAAAATGATACTAGGGCAAAGTTTGTTTGCAGCCAATACTCTATTTTGCTATGCATGAAAAAAATAGGCATTAAATGTCAAGTGATAATGACAATGTCCATTAACGATCATGTCACCAATCGTTTTCTATAGCTGTCTAATTCTTCATTCCTATTCTAAACACTTTTACTCCATTTTAATTTCCTAAACCTCTGCTCAATTAATGAATTTATCTTCAACTTCTGGACAAATATAAATCTTTGGTTATGCAAAGAGCTAATGTCTACTTTTTCCTATTGCTATCTTTACATAATTAATTCTGTGCGTGTAGACATGCCCATCAGGGGTTGCCAAGAATAATATGATAGCTTGATCTCCTTTCTCATTTTCTAGATAAAAGCCTCAGGTAAGTATGAGGGTCACCTTATTAAGCCCAGCTAGGCCTTGTTTTACAAATATCCTGGCCTCCCACCCCATCATGGTTCATTTTACTGTTGTCTTATCCAGAAACATACTTCAAAGGCTTTTCAGAAGGGCAGCTGATTTTCACAGTCTGGAGAGCTTTGGTTTAGGATCCTCCAAGCTTTCCCAAGAGAAGCTCATGCATTGTCTCTGTATGATCTCTTGGTATGAAGCCTTTGGGTTTGGACATATTGGCTGCACATGTGCTGCAGTCCAGTATTGTGTACTTGAGAAGATAAGTCAAAGAGAATCCACAGTCTCTATCCGTTTCCCTACATTTTGGTTTTGCATTGTTATGCCCCCTTCCAATGAAGAATAATGGGATGAGTTTCTTTTGTTCCAGAAAGCATGTCTCAGCACCAAATTTTCACTCTTCCTAGGTTTAAAAAAAACCCACCAGCATATTTTTAGAAGAGAAATAGATTATTCATCTATTTTGTTCTAATGGAAGCTGAGTCTTTAGAAAGTATGTATTTGATGTTCTGACGGACGTAAAATGGAATGGATTCTCAGTGCATGCTAGAATCATTTATGAGTTAGCATCTGTATAGTGATAGTATATCTACTCACTGTCATTTAAAGAATTAGGATTTGCGGAATATCAGAAATTTTAATTCATCACTTTGAGTATTTGAGTAACCTTTTGTTACATGTGCTTGAAATTTCCAGGTCATACAAAAATATTCAAGCTAAAAATGGTTTTATTTGGGATAATGTTTGGCCATATCAACAACGAATGGTGGCTGATTATATGGGCTGAGAATAAAGTGAATGGTATTCTTTTAAAAACCTAAAAGAATCAGACAAGAAAGATGGGCTGGTGATTCAAATGCATGATTAGCATCTATTTAAGCTGACTTGTTCTTGTCTAGTCATTAGAAGTCTCTACCTTCTGTAGTTGTTGAAAAACCTGTTTTCGAATGTAGTCTTTGTAACTCATCAGATGACTTACAGGAAGGCTTATGTTGACTTTCAGTGGAGGATCTGCAAACTAATCATCAACAATCCACATTTCCACTGATGAACATCTGAAGTCCTAAAGTTTTCAGGCATGTGGCATGAAGTGTATTGCCAAAATGTGGTATCTTAATGCTGTGTGATGTAAATGATTTGATTAAGTTGACAGTCAACTACCAAACATAAGAACCTTATGTCAAGTACTAGTTATGAATATGAATCAAGCTAAGTCCAAAAGAAAGTTGCAGTGACAAGTAAAAGAATTGAAGATTCTTAACTTACTAAAGCCACACACTATTTTTGAGGAATCATTTTTAAAACTTTTCTTTTAAAAAAAGGAAGGAAAGTTAAAAAGAAAATCATGGCACAGAGTGAACTTGAATGTTCAAGAGGATTACGGTGATGTATTTAATGGTTCTCTTCTGATGGAGTTCAGTGTCTCTGCCAAGCAAATGTAATGGAAATGAGGAAAATTAAATTCAAGTGTTTGCCTTATGAAACCTCAGTTCTCCTGGCAGGATCTGAATGAGGACTTGTTTGACTAGTCAACCCTAGATATTATCTCTTATCCAACATGTGCCTGTGGTTTGGATGGATTTCTTTCGTATTTTTATGCAGCTGTCAATGGAGAAAGGAAGAGCTCACTGTCCCCCCACTAGAAATCTACATATGTAGAAAGATTTACAAAACCCTGGAAGACAAACTTTAGTCATCCTTCATTTACTCATTCATTATTTCATTCATTTATTGTTTCATTTATTCAACAAACATTTATTGAAGCACTTCAAGGCAGTGTGCTGAATTTGACTAGACACATAACATTAACGAATAGGACTTTTAAAATTAGGGCTTCTTTGACTTGTTACGGAAGTTTTCCAACTAAAGTTCCTTAAAAAGTTAAAAACATTTTTGCAGTTAGAAATACTAAAAAAAAAATCAGTTAAAAGTTGCCATGGATTTGGAAAAAGCTGAAATCTTTTGATGATAATTTTGAAGTAACCAAAATATTATCATCTAGATTACATGAATAATTAATGCAAAAACATCCTATTAAAAATTTTGGTCCCAATATGCTTTGCCTCAGATATTATTTAGCAGAATTGTCATTAGTTCTGGAAATTTTTCTTAGAACATAGCTCTTAGAAGACAGCTATGTATTTGTCTGTGTATGTGCATGTTTGGCTGTGTGTATCTTTTAAGAAGAAGGATTAAATTAGTTATGTCAAAAGATTTTTAGTTGCAATCCACAAAAGGGTAGGAAACTCCATCTTACACTAATGGGGGTCATGGGGATGTGATTTTTAGTTTCAGGTTGTCTTTTTCAAAGCATTATTAAAGTTGTGTCTGATAGTTCCCTTTTAATTTATCATCCAAGCTCTGCATGGAAGATGACCTAAGTCTAAAGTTTTTTGTTTTGTTCAGGCCCAGAGTAGGAAATTTGACCAGTGTTCAGTGTAACTTTCCCCAGTAAGGACAAAAAAGGGACTGTGGTTTTACATTAGTGATAGTCAGAGTTAAAATTTTTTTTCTAGTAAAATTTTTTCATTTAACCGTCAACTTTCTGAACCTCCTGCGATCATAGTTGCTTGTCATCTCCATTCTATAGATGAGTAGTCTGGGGCTCATACAGATTGAGTGAGTTGCTCAAGGTCCTCCAACTTCATTTTGGCAGAGACTCAAACTAAGTCTTCTCATGCCAAGTTGTATGCTCTTTTTCATTACAACTTAGGTACCTCCAAGAAATCTTGGGGATTAATAAAAAATACTATGCATGTAGAAGGAACTAGAAACATCATTACTTACCCATGCAGTTATCAAATTCACACCTTTGTTTTTGATTGACAGTAAGGGGAACAGGCTTTAGCAGTTTCGTTTTACCCATCATTTAATACCTTAAAATTCAAGACAGCTTCTAAAAGAGTAAGAGGGTAGGGAATAAATCTTGGGCTTGCCCCAAAGGAAGTCTATTCTTTGCTGAAAGCAATATTTATTCCACTGTGTGTGTGTGTGTGTGTGTGTGTGTGTGTGTGTGTGTGTGTGTATGTTGGCATGTGTTTGCAAGCATACGTGCATATGTATGTTTTAACTTCCCTTAAGGCTGCATGCCTTTGTCTCAGATCTCACTGTGGACCAATGGTAGTGGCCCTTGTCTTACGGTCACTTTCCCTGGGTCACAAATAGCTTTCTTTATTGCATTAGAGGGCTATAAATTTTTCGTGATCCCAAGCTGAGTTTTAACCAGTCACCTCAAGGTGAAGAGCTCAGTATCATATTACTGTTTCCTTGGGCTGTCATCCATTGCCCCTGACCAACATGTCATAAATGTTTTAAGAGTCTGCAGCTCTTTCAGCTTGGTTCTAATCTGAGGTATACAGCTCGGGCTCACAGCTCAATGAATCTTGGAAAACTTGCTCCTGCACTTGTGTGTTCATGCAGAGCAGCCAGACTCTTCAAAATAAATGGTGATGTGTCCTGGCCTATTTCAGATTAAAATGGATTCCCCGTGAGTCTAGTGTTAAGGACAACAGTATTGCACCAGGCTTTTTTCACCCAAAGAGCTATTAGTCAGACATATGAGCCATTTTGCAGGAAAGGGAAGAATTGTCCTGGAAATGCTTTGGCTGACTTCTAAAAGAGCTCTCAGGAAGTGATGTATGCTCTTGAGCACTCTGTTGTGAACTCTGTTAAGTGTTGTGGATATGTATTAAAGTACCGGACGGACACTCATACACACGCAAAGACATTTTGGATCAAAATAAGTTCTAAGCAACCATCTAGGACACCTCAGAAAGAAGTGCATGAGAATTGTATAGACAATGGCTCTAGGGTATCGAGGGCGGAGGAAGTACTTTGTACTGAGGAAGACTTCCTTAGTGAAATAAGTTTGAGTTGCATATTAAAGAGTGATGAGATTTGGAGGACCAAAAAGAAGAGAGAGAGTATTCATGAACAAAATAACAGAGAGAAAAAGTGAAAACCTTTTAGGGGAATAAGGAAATGAGTCTAACTGTAGTCAAGGGTTTACAGGAAGGAGAATCAAAGCTAACAGAGTAGAAATTAAGACTGTGGGACAGATTATCGAAGCCCTTAAGATGGATCTGACCTTATCCTGAAACATTTCAAAAAATGCTTTCACCTACTTCCTATTCAACTATTTATATAATACTTTGTCTTCCATGGGGTGTTGCCAAATTTGTATTTTGCCCTTTATAAAAGTGGGGAAAAAAGGAAAGAACTCAGCAAATTTAGATTCTATTCCCGTACATAAAAAATATAGGGTTTGCTGAAGAGAGGACTTGCCTCAGATCATTTCATTAAAAAAAATTATCTCTTTGTTCAATCCCGGCTGTAAATATTAGCAACCTTGATTTAACTTGGTGATGTGCATTCATCCTTTAAAGAGGTCAATCTCTAAAGCTGAGTCCAAGAGACAGTTTCCTTCGTTGTTATTCACTGCAGTTCTCAATTTTCTTAGTTCAGAAAATAAACTTTCAAGTGGAATTTAAAACTGATATGTTCTACTTTGCATTCTGACCAAGAGTTAAATATATGGAAACTAAGGAGCAAAGAAAGTTTTGTTTTTTAAAAAACAACACTTACTTATAAGTATATTATCTTTAATAATACATTTAGACATAGCATAACTACATTTCAGCACTTGCAAGCAATTTGTTTAGTTCTGGTTGCTATAAATTCTAGAACTGTATATTTTTAATTTACTTTCTGAAAACACTTTCAGGGTTTCCTAACAGCTTCTTGAATTTTTGATAAATGTAATGAAATGACTGGTGATGGATATCTTCCTCTGTGTTTAATTAAGATGCAAAGTCATTTACCAAAGGAAGAAAATTATTATGTGAAGATAGAATGTAGAAGAAAGGTAAAGAAAACCTGTTAATGAGGAAATAGTAGTAGATAAAGACTCAGATTAAACTTTCATGGATGAAAAATATCAAAGCCTTGTTACAGAAGGAATTATGTAAAATGATCAGCTCCTTATACTTTTTGTAGTTCAAATGTACTAATTGGAACTTAAACTCTATTTAGAGAAAAAGAAATCTGCTTAAAGAATAACTTCACTTTATTCTGAAATAGAAACATTTTATATTTATGTATCTACTTTATTCTGAAATAGAAATGTTTTCTATTTATATATAATGAATTTTGTAAACTGAAACTTTGTGCAGAATATAGTGCATATTTTTGTCAGTTCAATTGAATCTTTGGAAAAAATTGCCTATTCAGCAATTAAAGTTCTAAAATATATTCAAATAAGTCACATTGTAGGTGTAACTGCAGTAAATGCCTCAAGTAGATCTGACCTCATTGTTTATGATCATTCATATAAGAATTGAGGTGAAGTTTACCTTTGCATTTTTTAATAGAGTAAATAAAATCAGTACCATTATATATGAGAAATTACTTCTAAGCACTTCCAAATTCTCTACTTTGTAGAAAGGAAGAGAAGCTAATATTTATTAAAAAGACATGCTGCCATGTACCTTCCCTACATCCTATGAGGTAGGCATTCTAATGAATAAACTGAAGATCAGAAATAAAACTGACGTGCTCAAAATGGATTGCAGTTGTTTCATTGGAAGAACATTTATTTCCTGGGTTTTTTATAGGCATGACTCTGTTATCTTTTGTTATTGAATTTTGCCATGGGGAAGGGTGAAGTCAGTCTGATTTTTTTTTTTTTTTCCCCTCTCTTAGTAATGACCTGATCTTTCTGTCAGGATGATTAAATGACTCTTTATTTGTAACTTTTGAAGGTTATGTCTCCAATTTGATTGCCCTGTGTCAAATTTTCCTGGGAGGTAATTCAGGCCTTCGTTTGTTTACGATTTCTTTGAACTACTGCTTCCGAGTTTCCCACTGTGCTTGTCCAGCCGTCTTCTTCAGGTGCCAGGCGCAGCTCCCTTTTCAGTCCTCTCCGAAACCTTTTATTAATAAAGAGTTGTTAAGTTTCATGAGACCAAGTTGAATGGAACAAGGTCTCTGCTCTCCAGAAGTTTACAGATTTATGGGGGAGACAGACAGATTAAACCAACCAGTTTAGTACATTATGACACTTGTGATAATAGTGGTACCCACTGGGTTCACTGTAAGAACAAACATCTCAAATCTATTCCTTGAATATCCTGAGAATTTTTTTTTAAGCTGTTGACAGTCACTACTGTTTTATAGTAGGTTTAATTTTCACATCTTCAATGCAATTTAGATAAAAGAGAACTAGATTCTAGTCCTGGATCTGACCCCAAATTCTAGTGAGGAATTTATCCAGAAGTATTTACTCATCCTTAGCATGGGGAAAAGATACTTGGTCTGTTCTAATTTGTGGGATTATGGCAAAGTTAAAATAAGGTACTTTAAAAATTGAGCAGTTCTCTTAAAATGTACCTTAATGCTTTCTTATCATTAGATTCATTTTTATTTCTGTTTCTAGTGGATAGGGAAGACTGAGTTGGCATACATTTTGTGACCTTTGTAGATAATGAATATGAAACTTAGCACAGTACTTGGAATATTATGAACAATAAGTATGAGCTATTACAAAATTTACTAAAACTAGTAGTGTTTACATGAAATGGCAAAATTATTTACCATTGATGCCTTTTATTTTGATCCTCCCAATAGAATCCGACAATGCAAAGTTTTCTCATTTATGCAGTTTGAATGTTTTATTTTTGAATCAATAAAATTGGAAAAGCAAACTTTGGTCTTGTTTAATAATTTCTCCATTATGAATGATATTCATGGTGAAATATTTATTAGCAGGCTAGGAATTTTCTTATATTTATGGATTGAAAACAACCCCGTTCTCTTACTATTAGAAAGTTTTAAGAATTTATGGTTTCATGTGGACTTTTAAAATTTGAACTGGTTTTTCCAATGTGCATGTGGTTAAGATATCAGAATCAATGACTTGAACCTCAGTTCCCTTTGGCCACAGATGGCATTGGAACCTTAAATCGTGCCTTCATGCTTTACCCTCACTGTGGAGCCATAATTATTCCAATTCTTAACAGATTCAGAATTATTTTTGTCATCTAATAATATTAGGAATATAGACTCATGAAGCTGAGAAAACAAAAGATGTCTTTAGTTTACTTTTCTTTACATTTAACTCTCATTTGGGACCTTCAACTTAACTTTATACCTAGGCAGATAAGGAAAAAAAAAATTTTTTTAACAATGCATCCTGTTGCTTATTTTTGAAACCTAGAGAACAATGAGGTTACAAAATCTAGAAAACAAAATCATAGATATCAGCACTAACTTTGATAATTATGGATTACATAAAACACCTCTGATACTTTAGTTAAATTGCATGATATATCTCATTGCCCCAAATGCCTTTTAATAGGTGTTTTTATGAATTAGTATCTAAGATTAAAAGTTTTTCTTTTAATGGTATCTTCTCTAGTTTATAAATCATCTTCTCTTTGTATCTGCAGAATAGTGTTTTGGTGAACACCTGTGCAGAGCACTGTGTAAGATACCTTTCAGAAATTAAACTCAACTGAGACAGGCCCTCAACTGTGTTAACTAACATCCTCAAGCATCAGACAAAATTGCTAAGATTAAAACTTACAAAGCACTTATCTAATACTCAGATGAGCAGCATAAACTATGCCCTGCCATGTGTGTCGATTTTTAAAAATATTATTTCAAATTTTAAATAAGTTTTTTGTAAAATGTATTTTCAATTAAAAAAGAAAGGAAACTTAGAGTCTATTCATTATCCCCAGAGGCTTCAAAGTATTAAATAACTCCTGTACTAACTTTTTTGGATGCCAGTCAAGTTGTGTGTTGTTTTTAAAATATAATGATATGAATAGTATATAGAATAAGGCTTAAATAATAATCAGAGAACAGTGTATATCTGAGTACACTGCAGCTATTTGACCCAGTGTTTAACTATTATGGGAAGTCTAGTTATTCAAGAAAAAATACAGGTAAGACGTACTATGCAGAGAGCAATAAATTTTTGAGGAATATAAATCCTAATGTACATGCTTGAGTACCTGTATTTAATAACATAGTTTTAAAAATAAAGGCAGAAAAAAAGAACGTGCACTCCTAGAGGTGCAGCAGCCAGCTCAGTCAGTAATGGATTCAATGATCTTAAACCTGAAGTGGTCAAAAAGAGCAGAGATCCACCGAATGTGAAACAGGGACCTTGAACTTTGAGTCTATTTCCTGGTGTGCGTATGCATTAGAGTCCACTTCTATCTTTCAGGCAAGGGTGATACATGAATCACTTCAGAGAAGGTGTTCGACTTCAAGGCATAGGTTAGGCAGTTTTGTTGCCATTTCGGTGTTAGGAGGAAGAGGTTGGGGATAGGGAGTGTGGTTAAATTTATGTTATGGGTGCAGAACCCCTTATTTGCTCTATCCAGTCAAAAGGCTTTATGAAACCTAAGGATCCTAAGATACTTACCATCTACATGATTTATGAGTGTTGATGTTAACCTTAATCATCCTGCATATGCTGTTTCCCTCAAAGAGAGTTTTGTTTTTTGTTTTTACTAAAATACAAAAAAAATGCCATAGCATGAATACTAACAGGAGCATTATTAAAGGCTGGGATTAAGCCATGACTCTTGGATTACTTGAATGTTGTGTCTCCACTGGCTTCTTGGAACATTTTGCTCACCCACGGATGGTTGTTAGGCAGGTCCGTATTCGTCTCTCATTGTACTCGCACTCACGTTCTGGATAGGAGGGATTCCACACCAGCTAGGTGACAGCAGATGTCCCATTATTCACTGTCTGTCAGACCCTTTTCTTGCCCTGCCTCCCCACCTCTTTGCCCTGCTGAACCATATCATATAGCCCCCCTGTGTCAGAGGTCCTATCAGTGAACTTATTTCCGGTATTTTTGTTTAATTAATCGGCTTTATTCTTTTTAATGGTTTTAGATTACAGAACAGTTAAGCATATAGTACAGAGAGTTTACGTATACCCCACCCTTGCTTCGCAGTTTCCTCTATTGTTAACATCTTACATTAGCATGGTACATTTGTTACAATTAATGAACAATACTGATACAGTAATAGTAACTAAAGTCCATACATTTCTTACATTTCCTTAGTTTCTACCTAATGTCATTTTCCTATTCCAAGATCTCATCCATGATACCGTGTCACATTTAGTCATCATATCTCTTTAGACTCCCTTTGGCTGTGACAGTTTCTCAGACTTTCCTTGTTTTTGATAACCTTGACTGTTACGAGGATTACTTACTCATCAGTTACTTTGTAGAATGTCCTTCAGTCGGGATTTTTCAGATGTTTTTAATAATTAGATGGGTTATATATTTTGGGGGGGAAGACCACAGAGATAAAGTACTGCTTTCATCACATCTTATCAAGGGTAGTTACTGTCTACATGATTTATGACTGCTGTTGAACTTGATCACCTGGCTAAAGCACTGGTTGTTCAGATTCTCCATATTTGTGGTATTTTGATAATTCTTTGGGCGCTTTCAAGAGACATTCAACTAACTCCTTTAAATAAGGTGTGTAAAGTGATCCTGATGTTTTGAAAAAGCAACTGTCCTAGGCTCCTATGAGTAAGAGGGGACTCTTCCAAGAAGAGTTAACAAGAATAGTCAGGTGCGGGTGATGAATAATTATTAATAGTCCAGAAATAATTCCAATGGTCAAGCATAGGGCAGGATATAACATTGCTTTCTTATTTAGAAACGTTAAGAGCTCTATTAATTATAAAGACAGAATCAAGATTGCTAATTAGAGAGGAGCCCACACAGCTTCTCTATGTATTTTTGAATATTTTCAGTGTTATATGGTTCAAATCCTATTACAGAGATCCCATCACGAAACGTATCTCAAGGCATAGATAGGAGAGAGGTTATCTGGAATATAGTCATTTAAAGGCTAATCCCCCCCCCCATTTTTCCAACTTTATCATCATTATTAGACAAATTGGCATCTATTCCTTCAGTTTTATGGATGTTGAGAGTCAAACATGCAACATATGTTTTAATTTACCAAGTAAGATTCTTTTTCCCCTTTTGGTACCAGAATGTTTCTGAGTTGAACATTCAGCATCCTTTGGCTAATATGTTAATTATGCATTATTCATAGTGAAAGGTTCAGATTCGTTATGCTGCAACTGTTCAGTCCTTGACAAATAACTCTTATAGGCCACACCCATTTTTAAGTAAATAAAGAACAGCAAGAACTGAATTTCTTCTAAAAAATGTGTAGCACTGGGAGCTTCTTTGGCAAGTTACCATCTGCTCTTTTGCTTTAAGTCTGGAAGACTCATGCGCTTTCCAACAAAGCTAATAATATTTTTAGGGGAGGGTCCTCCTGGGGCTTCCTTTTAGCTTCCACATCCATTACCCCTTTGGCTTACTCTACTCTCCGCCATTTAGTAAAGTTTGTGGTAGCTTCTACCTCATCCTTTTAAAATATCCTGGATATGTTTTCAGGGTAAAAGACTCTATGTGTTCTCATTTATTCTCTTAACAATTTTTTATTGAGCACTTTTACGTGCTAAGCAATGTCCTTGGTGCTATCAGTGCAAGGATGAACATATTCACTTGGCATGTGCAAAGAAGATTTAGTAAGTCGGTTCTGCTGAAACGCTGAATACCCGAAAGGAACAGAGGAAGATAAGGTTGGAAAAGTGGTAGATGTTGCACAGTACCCCGAATGTTAGACTAAAGTTTTTGCATTCTATCCCTTGATGGCATTTTATGCAATGGAAATATATAATCAGAGATGTCCTTAAGGAAGATTAATTTAAGGGCAAAAGAAGCTAGTTTACTTGGAATTTTACAATTGTACAGGTAGATGGAATTGAAGATCTAAATTGAGGTGAAGTAAGTGGAATCAGAAGAAAGGATCAGTGCAAGATATATTGCAGAATGGACGAGAGACTAGTCAAAGTTTATAAGATTGGATCCTGAGAGAAAAGGATGTAGTATGGCTATTAACAGAAATGAAATCCAAGGGGTACATCTGAGGGGAAGATAAGTTCTGTTTCAAAAATTCTGTATTTGAGGAGTTTGAAAGTTATCTATGTAGACATATAAGACAATTAGAAATGCAGGCTTGTATCTTGTATAGGGCCTAGGGCTGGCATTTTAAATGCAATAGAGGTGATGGAGCCCAGGATGCAGAGGTTGAGAGAATAGACCAAAATGTAGACAACAGGCAAACAGATATAAAAGATGACTGAAATGCAAAGGTCAGAAAGGAATGGAATGAGAACCAGGATAACTGGTGTCATAGAAGCCAGAAGGAGAAGTATCAAATGCTGTTGTGAAGTCTAAGATTGGAGACTGAAAAAAGAAAAAGGTCACTGAGTTTGAAAAGTTGTTGGTGAATATTGAGAGAGCTCTTTTAGAATTGTAGGGGTAAAAATCAAAATCCAAGAAAGAATAAGGCATACATAAAAATGGTACTTCAGATTAATATTTGAGAAAACAGAGGAGCACTAAGCAATATGTCCCAGAAAACAAAACAAAACAAAACAAAATGAAACAAAACAATCTGAAAATCAACCAAGTAGCTCACAGATGTGAAAACTGCTGATTTATACAAAGTGAGAGATTGGTATAGCATTATAAATGAGTCATGCTGGGCCTACAGAACGTAATGGAATATGGGTTTAGACAATGGGCATAAAAACCCAGTATGTGGTTCTTGGTATAGTATTGCTTGTATAGTATCATACCAGAACAAATTCTCAAGGAATTCAATTTAATATAAAAAGTAGTTTAGGCTCCCCTGTAGTGTTAGAGAAATTAAGAATGTGATGTGAGAATAAACATGTTTCAACCATCTGAGTCACCAGGAATGATCATATCTTGAGAATTTTCAGTGGAAAATAGGGTTTTTTCTACTTTATGTTGCTGATTTTTTTTTCTTTTTAAGTGGTAATTTTAAGCAGTTTCCTTCATTACAGTTTTAGTTTTTAAATTTCAACTTTGCAAGAAAAATATTAATACTGTGGCCTATATTTGGGAAAGGCATACCTATAATGTATTTCTTTTTTTCTTTCACATATTTTTTTTCTTTCAACAAATTGTTAATTAAGTCCCTTCCAAACTCTGTACCAGGCACCGAGGAATCAAAGGTGAATAAGATGTGTCCTTCTTCCCTCAAGGAACTTCTAGTCCTATCGTGGAGACAGATGAAACAAATGAATGGTGCAGCCTCTAAGACAATGTACATGATTTCAAGAGGACACAAAGCAAGGGAACTCTGTTCTACTTGGGGGCAGGGTCATTAGGAAAAAGCTTTGGAAATTTTGTGACACTTAAGATGAGTCTTGAAATATGGGTAGGTGGATTGTTCTTGTCTCTTAGAAAAACATACTTGTAGTCTTTCCCCCTTCAATTTAGATTGTTTTTCTATTGATGAATTTAAAAGAATGGATGAGAGGGAAAAGAGAAAAGACGGAAGGGAAACTGACTTGAAAAACTGGGGAGATGAAAGCTAGTTTTTTTGTCCCCTTATTTTATATATTTCTGGGAGATCATTACAGAAAACTGTCTACTCTTTTGTAAAAGTATTGCATAAAACTATTTTACTTTAATATGAAAATTATTGGCATTGCTATGTTTTGGTCATACTAAATATGTAGTTAAAGAAGAAATGGAGCAGTCTGGAGTATATGGAATATTGCAAATTGTTATACTGCCCTTTAGAAGTTGTTTTTCATTTTCTAGCTTTTGTCACAATCACATTTTTTACCTTTCAGAAGCGGTAACTAAACAAATTAACCTATATCAGTAAGTTAAATAGATGTCTATTTTACAGTTAACAATATCAGAAATTCTTAGACTAGTTTTCTTAGGCAAATACTTGGATTTGTTTCTCAAAAGGTCCTGAAACAGATGAATGCTTCTTTGTTTGGAAGTCCTATTAAATTTTCATTACAATATCAGATTTTTTAAACCGCTTGTTTCCTTTAGAAAGTTTTATTTTAGAAATGGTCATGTAAGACTTGTTTTATATACTACTGTTTTCATAAATTTCCTTCTCTCATCGTATTGTATTTCTCATCCAATAATATTCTGGGAGAGATTCTTTTCTTCAGGAAACAACATCGTTTTGTTTAAAATATCAGTCCTGAAAATGTGGTAGAGTTAGATCTGTTTGGGTTCATTACTAACACTTACTAAATGTTATAACAGTAATAATTGAAAACAAATGGAATTAATTTCTCTCTACCTTTCAAATCTAAAGACATTTGCTCAAATTTTTCCTTTTTTTCTGAAGAGATGATCCAGAACATATTTATTTGATATGAGGCAAAAAATTCCAGAGGGTGATAGAGTACTGAAAGCTAAGTCATGATGGAATAGTAGATTGGAGGGACTTTACATTTTTCCTATTATGCATCAAGCTTATGTATTAATCCATTCATACATATGAGGCAGAGGAGCTGCCCGGTAAAATAATATGGTGTCTTGGGAAAAATGTGGAACATACATGAAATGGTTTTGAATTCTCCCAGCTGTACTCTACCCACCAGTCGTGTGACCTTGGGCAAGCTACTTAATCTCTATGAAACGTTTCCTCACTTGTTCAATGTGGATACTACTACTCTGCTCAGAACTTTTATGAGGATCAAATGAGGTAAATATATAATGCTTCTAGCACAATGAATAGCATATAGTTAAGAGCTCAGTAATTTAAAGTAATTTATTTCAATAATTCAAGTGAGAGATGAAACCTAAAAAGAGAACACTTTCATTGAGGATGAGAAGGAAGGGATATATTTAGGAAATATTCATATAACTTAAGAGATAAAATCTAATAGTACAGTTGTGAAAGAAGAGTAATAAATAGGAGGGAATTTGAGCCTGAGATGTCTAAAGCACATAAAACATGTAGGAATCTCATGTGATACTCATTGGAACTCTGGGTTTAACATCTTTTGATAGTTACATAGAAAATATGACTGTTCATCACTGTCCTTAAGGTAAGTTTACTGAATAACATATTTAAAATTAATTCCCCAAATTGTGTTTAATTAGGTGAGAAAAGTAGAGGAGCTTTTGGAAAAGAATTGATCGTTTTTTGCAGTGGGATACATTTGTGTAAGAGTATCACAGATTTACAGAGTCCCAGAGGTGATTTATCCCTTGCTTCTTGTGTATAAACATACATACATTTTTTTTTCTATTAGGATTAACTCTCTTAGGTAAAATACTATATGACTGTATTTATTTTTATTGTACTTTAAAAATCTCTAAAGAAACACTTTAGTTTAGTGGTTAAGAGCTAAGACTCTGTAGACAGACTGCCTGGGTTCATTTCCCAGCTCTACTACTTACTAAGAAGTTACTTCCCTTCCCTATGACTCAGTCTTCTGATCTGTAAAATGGGGATAACAATAGTACCTATCACACAAAGTTGAGGTGAGGATTAAGTGAGTTAATGTTTGCAATAGAACAGTGCGTAGCAGATTGGCTTGTGCGATGTATGTGTTAGTTGTTAATGTGGTGGTGATGACAACACAATTTTGTGATGATGATGTGCGAGCAGAAGCTGGCACGGTCCAGTTTTCTTGAGTAAAGCAAGCAGGCACCTTCTGTGAGCATAGACAGCTTTATACTGACTGGAAAGAAAGTCATTTGACTCACTTCCCATTTCTATCCCTTTCGTGATCTGAGTTTGAATTCCATATCATTGGTTCCTATTCCACATTGCCCCTATTGTCTCTAGTTATTTCAGTAGCTGTGATATGATCTCAAAACTACCAGCTTTCACTCACGCCAACTCTTGGAAATGTAAAATAAAACTTTTTCAGGAAGATTGGAAGCATGTGACACAAAAATTGGCGTGTCAGCTCCAAAATGCAGAAAACTCCTCTAAATAAATAAATATCTTTTGTCTTCTTATGTTTTGCAGTGGAAGGATATAGACTTTTCCCAGCCGCTGCCACAATAAGACAGAATTAACTCCTTTTATTGTGTGAACTATTTAGCTCTCTGAACTTGAATTTTTATGCTTTTATCATCATCTTATCATCTTAGTTTTTTGTGCGTCTCCCTTTACATACTGGAATCCTCCTGTGGATAAGAGAATGTGTTATTTTTGAGCTTTTCACCACCCGTGCTTAGCACAGTACCTAGCCCAGAAAGTGCCAACATGTTTTGCTGTTGTTGAATGAATGTATTAGTCAATCCAAAAGGATTGCCCAAATCATTATAAAATTTTCAGTTTGTGTATACTAAACACTATTGTATACAGTTAAAATGGATTAATGGTGAATAATGGGGAATATTCCCCCCATAGAACAATTAGAGCATTCAACTGACTAGTAGGGGAATCTTTTTGGACACCAAGAACAAATGAAAATCTTACATAGAAGAAAATCCACCTAAAAGATTGTGAGGCTTTGCTTTAGTTCAATCCGAGTCTGGAGATTATTATGAAACTACATTTCAGAATATCTGTCTTATTTAACACCATTCTTTCATTCACCTCCTAAAAAAAAAAAAAAAAGCACAATAACCTAGATCATCAATATCTGTTTCCAAGGGCATCAGCAGAAATTGTAAGATCCCTCTGACTACGAGGCTCTTGTAAGCTTGCCAGTGAAAACATGCACGTTTTCCTTCTTGCCTTTTGCATTTGGTGCACCATGCAGTAGCAGAAACAAAAATCAGGTTTCAAAAGCAAATGTAAAATAGATAGCTAGTGGGAAGTAGCCGCATAGCACAGGGAGATCAGCTGGGTGCTTTGTGACCACCTAGAGGGGTGGGCTAGGGAGGGTGGGAGGGAGGGAGACGCAAGAGGGAAGAGATATGGGAACCTATGTATATGTATCACTGATTCACTTTGTTGTAAAGCAGAAACTAACACACCATTGTAAAACAGTTATACTCCATAAAGATGTTAAAAAAAAAAAAAAAGCTCTGTGGGCTGTTATTCCTCCAACACTCACCTTCAGAGCTGTCCCTGGGAGCCAGCACGCTGAAGCTGCTGGGCACACCAGGGAGGTGTTCCAGACTTGGCGACAGAGCCGGTAGGAAGAACACCCCCAGGATTTCAGCGCAGGGTTCCACACGAGGTGGCCTGTGATGCTGAGTTGCAGGCACTCCCCAGTGTCGCCGCTCCTGTCACAGCATAGTCCACACTACACTCCTGCTCTGTGATTCTGCTGGTTAAGTCTTTTCCTCTACGGATTTTAACGTTTCACCTAGAAATAACTCTTCTACGTGTTATAAGCCTTACTTACACATTTGAATGAGGTTAGGGCTAAAGGGTGTCTTTTTTGCCAGAATCCACTTGAATCTTGATCTACTCTGTTTCAATAAATGTGTATTTTTAACCTGATGCTAGAAAGCTGTGAAAAGCAGCTTTATGATAAATACTTAAAAAGAAAACGTTCTTTATTAGTTTTTTGGCTTTTTGAGAAAAGCCTGCTTGACAGTTCTGATGATGCAAATGCTTCATGTCTTTTATTCAGTTAAAGAAAAATTCAGATTTGAGAGTGTCTGGCAATATATGATAAGTAGATAATCTTAAAAAATACAAAAAGTATGCTAAAATTCCTCAAACCAGCACGATTGGTTTAATTACACTGCGATAAACTCTCCGAAGGGGAATCATAAATATCAAGCTACTTTTCAGTAGTACTGCGATCCTTGATTCTTGTTTGAAAAGTAAAACAAAACAAGCATGTTCTAGGAAACGAGTCATGGGTGATATTATTCTAATGTTTTTTTGAGTTCTGGAGGGTATAGAAAAATTCGCAGAAAAATTAGTTTAATAAAGAAACTCAAACATTGCAAAGCGCTTCTTAGGAGACAAGTCAAGAGGCTCTCTGGACAGACCCTGGAAACAGAGGCTCTCTGAACAGACCCAGATCCTGATATTCCAGGATCAGCCAAGAAGAAAAGACAAGAAAACACCCTACCACCATGAGCTACAACCAGACCATGTCCATCCTCTCTCCCTCCCAGAATTGCCCTCTATGGGTGATAGCCAAAGAGTTGAATATATATCTACCAAACTACTCTAAATGTGAAACTTTCAGTCACCTAACACACAATGAGTGGGGAGACTACCCTTGTCATAGTAATAAATGACTTCCTTACATGGCAGATTTTGCTTTCTCCTCCAATTTTATCCTTTGGCACTTGATCTCAGTACAGCTTTCAGCACCATTGATTATGATATAGTTTAAAAATGCTTGAGGGAGTTTGCCTTTTTGTCTGTTTCCGTTTTAAAATGGCTTTATTCTTACCCTTCAGACAGTTGACATCATGTATCAATGGCTGCTCATTGTTCTGGGGCTGAAGTGCTTGAGGCTGGTGTTCAGTGGGGTCCAATACTAATAAGGGCTGATGGCTGTTTAAAATCCTCAGGCTGCCATTAAGCCCAGTGACTGCTAGACGCAGAAGTGGCTGTCAGCATTAGCTGAGCTGTTTAAAGATAATGCTGCTGCTTTTTCTCCTCGGTGGCCAGTGGGGAAGAGGCAAGAAGTGGGAGGCTAGTTTTGTTTTTTAATGGGATTACAGAAATATAAATCTGGAAAGATATTCCACAAGCTGATAGTCTATCCCATGCTCTCTAGAGCAGTGGCTTGGCCTTGTGCTGAAGTATTGCTGTATATGTCTATTCCACCATCTTTTCTCTCTACTGCATTTCTGTTCTAAAAATTTGTTGTTTTAAATTTTTTCCTTTACACGACTTTAATGCGTCCTGATTTGGTTTTCTATTTTCATTTAGCCCTTGTTCACTTATCAAACTGTTCACTTAGTATGTGGTACTGTACCAATTAGCTTATCTTATGATTTACTTTAAACAGCATTAGCATCACTGCATTATCCTCTGGCTCTACTTTAGTGTAATAGATATTCTCATTAGGAATGGTATGCAAATTTTTTGGTCCTTTTCTCAATTAGGAGTCTATAGAACACCAGGGTTAGGCACATAATAAGCACTCAATAAATGCTCGTCGATTAATAAATGAACAAGTTACTAGGGTCAATGAAAGTTGACAGTGGGACAAGAGAGCAAGTTCTACTTAAAGAGAAAGTTATAATTTTATTGTGAAGTATAAAGGAAGTATTGTTTACATGGTTTAAACACCTGAAAAATCATATCTATGTGACCCTTCCATCTAGGGAATTCTGCTAAATGCTAAGAATATAGACATATTTATTGTGACTGTTTAAACCTTCAGATTTTACATTGTCAGTCAGAACCCCCAGGAAACACGTGATGTTTTGGCGGTTATATGGGCTTTCAAGTGAACACGTAAGATCATACAGGTTGTTGATTTGACTGAATCTGAATAGATTATGTGGAAAGTAAAAGATACACAGAAAGTGCAATAGACGCTAAAATTCTTAATATATTTTTATTACATATTGTGTTAACTATTTTCCCTTTGGGGCTATATATTTTCAATGTTAGTAAAAATTTTTGAGGAAAATATAAATAAAAATGTGTATACTCTCCCACAATTTTATGGAGAAGATCTAATACATTAAAAATGAGGTTTTAATACTTTTATCTTTTCTCTATTTTCTTCATTCTATCTTTTTCAGATCACATAACACTAGTTCTTATGACTATTTGCCCCTTCAAACATGATTCTGGTCATGTCTTGACTTTACTCCAAAATTTACGGACTAAAAATTTCTTCTTTGTCTGTTAGTATGTAAACTAACTGTATGTACATCTAGCATATACATCTAAAATGTTTCCCATTTTAACATATATATGGACAACCAATCTAGTTATTCAGTATTTTATAACAATAGTATAGAAAGTATCTATAAATCACTTGAAAATTAAATTTTAAAGAACAAAATAATAAAATAATAATGATATTCTGGTTATTAGAACTGCCATCATAGATACTAGCACTCAGTAAGTGTTGGTGTTTTCTGGATTTTGAATTGATATTTGACTATCATGTTCCCATCATAAAACTGTGAGATGATGTTGCCATGTGGAGAATGTTACCAGCCTTTAGAGGATCTATCTGTTACTGAGAAACTCAGTCACCTATTTTGGTGGGAAATTACATTTTCCTTGTCTTTTTGCTTTTTTGGTTAGGGATACATATAAGAAAAGGCTCACCTTACTTTACTATTTTGTCTGAGGGGAACTATTTTGGGTAGAAATGTGTGAGTTGGGGTCACCAGGTTTTTAGTCATGTGCATACTGCTTTCAGTCTTATTAAGGAAGAATTTTGTGTTTTACTAGGGCCTAAGTAGCATCAGTGGCATTCTAGTAACTTGATAAAGGATTTATAAAAATAAAACAAACACGGTTTTCTTAAATGAAATATCTGTGATTTTCTTGAACTATAAGGTTCCATTGAATGTCTAAATGATGGCAGTATTGTAGTGTAAATCACTTAATCCTACTCTCATAATTAATGAGAATAATACACAGAACTCCCTTTGGATCTTATGTTAATTTCATTACTCGAACTAAGTCACATCATCAGGAATCCATCTGCCTATAAATTAGATTTGGATGCAGTTTAAGCAGCTTGGAGAACACCTTGGATTTTATACATTAGCTAACCCTGTTTAACATTTGTATCATCTGGCACATCTCTGTTGTATGTTTTGCTCTATGACAGCAATAGAAAATTTTAAGAGTAGTTGTTTAATTCCTCTTCAAAGCAAAGCAAAAAAAAAAAAAAAAAAAGCCAGTAGTACTGTGTGTATGGGGGGCGGGACGGTGGCTAGAATTGGTCCTATTCTCTGGAGCCATTTTGATTCATTTTTCAACTAGTCCAAAGAGCTATATAAATACTGACTGTTGACCGTGCCTGGATACTCTACATCTTACTTTTTTTGGTGGGTCAAATGATTAGTGTCTCAGCAAAAGGATATTGTTTTGGTGTTTATTAAACTACTGTTTTTAGTTGTGGCTATTGTGTCATGCAGACAACACTAAAAAATTTGTAGAATCCAAAGGTGAATAGCAAAGTAATAGAGGCTTGAAGATATGATCTATGAGAAGATATCAAAGAATTGAGTGTTTCCAGCCTTGATGGAAGCAACCAAGAAAGATATGATAGCATCTTAAAGTATATAAGGTAATGCTAGAATAAACAGAAGAACATTGATTATCAGTAGACCACAAAAACAGGTAAAGCTGCAAAAGTCAAAGCATATATTTTGTTGTGATGCAGAGCTAAACCTTAAATATCTAGTAATCGACAATGAAATGCTATATTATGAAGCTAAAATTGCAGGGGACACTTACTACAGAAGATCTGCTGCAATTGTATTATTCTTTTTGAATAAATACACACCAGGTGGAGGAGCCAGCCCAAAAGATGAAAATGGGTTTCGTCCTTCCGAAATCTTTGGTCTGATAAGTCTCAGTCTTCTCCTGATGCACATCACGGAGGTTATCTCTAGGGTCATTTCTAAACCCTAGAGGGATTTTAATAGAAAATTATTTGCAGCAACATGGATGGACCTAGAGATTGTCATACTGAGTGAAATAAGTCAGACAAAGAAAGACAAATATCATATGATATTGCTTATATGTGGAATCTAAAAAAAAAAAGATACAAATGAACTCATTTCCAAAACAGAAACAGACTCACAGACCAAAGGGGGGAATGGTGGGGAGGAGGGATAGCTAGGGAGTTCAGAACTGCCATGTACACACTGCTATATTAAAAATGGATAACCAAGAAGGACCTACTGTATAGCACAGGGAACGCTGCTCAATATATTAAAAAACAATTTTTTTTTGGCTGTGCCACGTGGGATCTTAGTTCCCTGACCAGGGATCGAACCCATGCCCCCTGCAGTGGAAGCGTGGAGTCTTAGCCACTGGACCGCCAGGGAAGTCCCTGGAACTCTGCTCAATATTATGTAACAACCTAAATGGGAAAAGAACTTGAAAAAGAATAGGTACATGCGTATGTATAACTGAATCACTTTGCTGTACACCTGAAACTATCCCACATGCCGCGGAGCGGCTGGGCCCGTGAGCCATGGCCGCCGAGCCTGCGTGCCCGGAGCCTGTGCTCCGCAACGGGAGAGGCCACAACAGTGAGAGGCCCGCGTACCGCAAAAAAAAAAAATAAATTAATTAAATTAAAAAAAATAAATAAAAAATAAAATAAAATAAAAAGTTAGAAAAATAGAAGATTGGCAGCAGAAATTATGTTCAGGAGTTAAAAGGTGTGTAAGGAGTTTGTTTATTCTGAGGTAAGAGGCCCAGATCTTGGTTTGTCTTCTTCCTAAACCACTCCCCACTTCTGCCATCTACCCGACACACACACACACACACACACACGCACACTTTATCAGAGGTTCTCTGGGATAGCTCAGATTGTGTGTATAACAATACAGTAATCCCATCTGGAAATATAGTGAATGATGGTAAATATGTCCTCAGAGAAAAGCCCCAACCTGATAAAACTGGATTGCAGGTATTAGGCTGAGCCCAGAACACAGTGGAGGAGTGGAATAAACCATTAAACCCTACACTGTGTTGCAGAGTCAGGGCCGCTCATGTTGGGGGTTGGAATGGGGTGGTGCTGAGGAGTGTAAAGTTTTATGTGGGCCCCCTATAGAGTTATGTAACAGTTATGTGTTATTTAGCAATCTGGGCAAGGAATAACTTGGCAGCTATAGTGCTGATTGCAACATTTATTATTGAGAAATAAGACATGTTGGTGAGGTTGGGGAGGTCTGTAATGGTCATGGTGCCTGTCATTTCAGAGTAATCAGAAGGTTTCAGAAAGAAGACAGAAAACTTGCAGAGGGCTTTGCAAGCTGAGAATGTGGGTGAATCTGTATTACAGACTTCAGGAAGGAGAGAAATGGTGAAATCACTATCAATCACTAGATTTGAGAGACTCATATTGATCTTACAATTGCAGAAAGAACAAAGTTCCAAAATCTGGGATCCTTGTAATATGACTGGTTATGCTTTAGACTGGAACTAAAACTTCAGTGATAATAATAACAACTTCAAATACCCATTTTGAAAATAACACAAGGAACTCTCATTGTTTTGCTCTCTCTCAAAATTCACACATACAAAAGATGTAAACTGAGTTTATAAAAGAGGAGATAGAACTAATAAGTAAGAAATGTTCACCCCAATTAGTAAAGAAAGAAATGTGAAGTAGCATCTTTCATCTATTAACTTAGAAATTGCAAAATTAATGGCATTATATGGTGCTGGCACAGATCTGAAGACCTGAACTATCATATATTTCTAGTCAATTTCCACAAAAAGGATCTTTGACTACTTAGCTCAGGAGTCATATTTCTATTTTTTTTTTCTTCTTTATTTTAGGAGTCATATTTCTGAGACTACATCCCAAGGAAATAATCCCTATTGAGAAACAAAACAAAACAAAACAAAACAGCCCGTCTTGGTCTATTCAGGCTGCCATAACAAAATACCATAGATTGAGTAGTTTATAAACAAAAAAAATTTATTTTTCACAATTATGGAGACTGAAAGTCCAAGATCATGGCATCAGCATGGGTGCATTCTGGTGAAGGCCCTCTTTCTGATTGCAGACTGACGACTTCTCACTGTCCGCACATGGTGGAAGGGTCAAGGGATCTCTCTGGAGCCTCTTTTATAAAGGCGCTAATCTTATTCATGAAGGCTCTACCTCCCAAAATACCATCACCTTGCAGGTTAGGATTTCAACATATGAATTATAGGGGGATACAAACTTTCAAACCGTCACAAACCATATGCACAAAGATATCATCATGATATGTTGTTAATAGTAGTCAAAATGTATGGGCAACCAAAATGTTCAAGAGGATAAAAGATTATGTAATTTACTCTAAAATGAGACATTTACTTAACCAAATACGATTAAAGATCATGATTATGAAGACTGATACAATATGGAAAATGCTCATTATGTGAGATTCAGTTAAAAAAGATTAAAAATGCTATGTATGTAAAACATACATGGTCATGAAAATACACTGAAGTCAAACAGTAGTTGTGTTAGGGAAGTGAGAGTTTTTTTAATTGCTTTTTAAATTTTTCTAAATTGCCTGTTCTGTAGTTATCTTGCTTTTATTTTTTAAAAAAATTACATCTTTTAAAAATTTAGCTATTTAAGGTAAGCAGCATTATGCCTATTTTATAAATGAATAAATAAAATGAGTTTTCAAATGCTTAGAAGCCACAAGCTTCGACCTCTCCTAGACAACTCCACTTCTCTTGTTTTTCTCCCAGGAAAGAAAACAGAGCCAGAGATAGATATAAGTACTTCATTTTTCATAGAACCCTTAAAGTGTGCTTGTTTTGGTTTACACTGAGTTCTCTGTTCCTCCCTACCTTCCGACCTTCCTTCTTTCTTTCCTTCCTCCGTCCCTCCCTTTTCGTCTGGCTGTCAAAAGTGATAAATCTGTTGCGTGTGCACCAGGCCCTTAGACTAAATATCCTATTTACCCATTACTAGTGTTTCTTCATTGCATTTATCTTTTCATTCAAATATAATGATCTAAATGCTGTGTTGAGTTTGGAGAGCCACTAATATGTCATTAGGAAGACCTTGATAAAAGAAAAGGGCAGGTGTCCCACCTGTGAAAAAGCAGTAATAGAGGGGATTAGTTTCCCAAGTCCAGCATGGGGCTTACTGCGCTGGCCAGCTTCCAAGCTACCGAAGATATGCACAGCTGGCCTTGGAGGAGCCACCGAAAGAAACGGCACGTGCCCCGGTAGACTTCTGGGTATTTCACAGAATAGGACCGAGACTTAAAAGACAAGCTTTCAGTTTTAGGTTACTGTTGGACTCTTTGACATTCCTTTGGTGCATCAGGCTAAAGAATACACAGTAGTGTTTACCTGATGAAGACACTATCCCAGTGTCTTGGTTTTATTTGAGATCTGACTCGCCTCTCATTTTCCTAAGACATTCTTTAATTACATTGAATTAGATGGGGAAAAATTTCCACCTCTCTAATCCCTTGCCTTCCATCTTCTCATTCTATTCTGTTTTGCTTCTTTCTCTCTTAAATCATTACCATAATCTTGGCCTCAAAAAATCAGCATAAGCCAAAGGCAGTCTCATGAGGGAGATATTACTTTCATGTGTGGCCTAAACATAGCACATAAACTACTCCCTGGAAAAGAAAACAAAAATTGTTCAGCAGGAGATGTAGAATATATTCTTCTCTAAAGAGAGTTTTTTTCCACTGTGCATCCTAATATTCTAAATGCTCCCCAATGTGATGAAACAAAATGTGTGATCCTCTCTGGCACCAAAGCATTAAAAAAACATTCTGTGAGTCTTATTTTAAAGTGTTGTGAAGACAAAAAAAAAAATTTTCCTTATTTTTCCTCCGAAAGTTCAAGAGTTACACTGTGTTTAAATGATGAGGCTACCCATTAAAGCAGGGGAAGGGGGGCTTGCGGGGGGGCATGAAGGAGTCACTCAAAAAGTAAGGATATTTGAAGAATGCCAGTTCTAAAGATGATTTCTATATTGAGTTAGATAAAAAAGGTTTTTAAAACTTTTTTATATTTCTGTACTTATAGGATAGCTCTTATAAACCTTACTATATTTCCTGGAAAGTTGCAGAATTAAGATAAAAAGCACAACTAACTCAAAAGAGTTCTCTTGGGATTTTTAATTCATCACTGCTACCTCTCTATGTGAAAGTCAAAGAGAATTTAAAGGCCACAGTGTCTAAAGGAAAATCCTTGTAAGAAATCACAAATACTGTGTGAGAATGAGAATAATTTATCTGTAAATGTTAGTGCCATGACGAAATTTGCTTTGGTAGCTCGTTCATTCAGAGATTCACCAGACACTTACTAATACTGAATCATTCTCCTAGGCACTAGGGCTCAAAGATGCGTTAGACTGATTCCCTGTCTTCAAGTACTTGAGAATAGTAATTGGAAGCTAACTTATCCAGGAGTAATCACAGTACAACATAGTAAGTGCTCTAAAGGTGATGGAGGCAGGCAAGGTGCTTTTCAAAGTTTCGATCCAGCAGTATGGTACAGGCACCATGAATCAGAACAGATACCAGCCTCAATGCTGGAGCAGAGTTTGAAAGGTCTCCTCCTGGGCCAGGTCTTTCCTCCATTTTGCATGGAGATTCAGGAGGCTTCAAAGAAGCGGCCAGGATGGCCAGGGCATTAAGAGGAGAGGTACTTGGCAGGGGGCAGGGGGTGACTTCAAAACTGGCTAACTAACAACGCATGTGGTAATGCTGATGTATATCAGCTGCAAATCAGCTCTGGATTTGGAATGTTCCAATTCATTTAAAAATGAATGTCCAGATAGTTGCAGCACTATTATTCTAGATTGCTGTCTATTTTAAATTCATTGAGTACATTTCTGCAGCTGTCACTAAGCTTTTCTTCAAATGATGTATGTATCACCCTAGGGCAGGTGGGACATGTAAAGACTTTGATGGGATTCTGCTCAGCTTGAGGTTCTGGATTTAAATGACTGATAGCATGTGTGGGTTCACCAAAGATATTACTATTACAAAAGGGTAGCTATGTACTACCTTTAATCTGACCATATTGCATTTCATCATTGGTTGCTGCAGTGAAATGAAAAACCTTGCCATACAGTGAATACTTTAATCTATCATCATAAAGAAGGCCTTGTCAATCTTAGCTCAAAAAATCTAGGCTTAATGACCAAACTGGAGATAGTCTTTAAATAAAAATAGAGGTTATTTAGTAGTCCTCTTTGTATGGTTTCTTCTAAATTAACATTAGCTTTTTTAGTTACTTCATCCAATAGAATAAAAGTAAGGCATAAAACTGAGAAGAAACTTTCTTTAAACACACATACCCACATCTATAAAGCACAAACAAGGTATTACAAGCCTTTTGGCATTATTTGGGTTACTGCATCAATATTTTACATCACAACAAAATGTTTCTGTCAGGTAACTACAGAAGACGGTTTTCTACAATTCTTATGGAATATAGAACTTTTGGGGTTAGATTATAGTTGACAAAGCCGAAAAAAGACTGGCCATTGATTTATTACAACTTGTGATGCGATTGAATGGACGTGGTCTTACTTCCGAATATTTCTTCATGAGGGAGCCAGAGTGTGTAGCAAGATCAAACAACTGTGCTTCACGATTGTGTGTACTCAGGCAGAATGGTTAGGACTCCAGGGGGATTTGTGTGCCTGCATCATGCCCTGGGCACTTCCCGTCCTCAAATCCCTGTGGAATTTCTCAGCTGCAGCCATCAGTCCTAGGGGATAGATGAGCCTGAAAGAAACGGACCATGTTGCTCTCATTCATTACCACTGCCTTGTTCTTGCCACAGTTCTGAAAAGCCAAAGAACTGTGGGCTCTGGCTGACCTCCCTTCCATTTCATTTGATACAGCCTTACTCTATTTCTACTTCTACCTCCTCAAGGCAGAAAACGATGGCAGTGGCTGCTGTTATGATACCCGCTTAATGATATGCTTTGTTTGACATGAAGTCAATTGACTTGACTGGCATTCTTGTCTTTATTTTGGTGGACCTAGAGTTACCATTTTTGTAGGTACCAGAGACCAGGTGTGGACATTAGTTAGGAAATGAATTGTTTTCTTTTGTTTCCCATAGAAGCGTATTGCTAGAGGTGCTCTAGTACAATCTTACTGTGTTACAGATAAGAAGTCTAAGATTCTGCAAAACTTCATGACAGCAGAGCACAGGAGGTCTCTGGTTCTCAATCCACTTATCCTGCTGTATCCTTATTTCAGGGATGATTCAAGTCAATAGTCACTGATGGAAATCCTGAGTTAACTCACAGCTTGTGAGTAGAAATATTGGAAAAAATTTCACAGATTCTAAATGCAATCAGTAGAAGGATACAAATAACCCTAATAGGTTTGGCCTCAGTTTTGTGATTTGTTGTTACGGATTATGTAATATCATCATCAAATAATTATCTATTTGGCTTTGGTGGAATTTCATAATTATGTCTGTGAAACTGACCTTGAATGATATCCATGTCCAAATACAAGAGCAATGTTTTCCAAATTTGGGGGCTTGCACCTTCAATTGTAAAGGTCTGTGTGTCACATCTTGAAAGAAGATAGAGTGACTCTGCAGAGAATCTAATTCATATTAACATGCTAATATTCTGATACTGTTTCCAAGGCCCAAGACTACATCTGATTATTGTGTTAATTATAGAGGGATGTTTTGTTTTATCTACCCAACACATGTAAGTAATATACCATCAGGTTTTTATTCTGTAAGGCTTAAATCCTAGTAGCCATTTTTGTCTTTCAGTCTTTCCTATTTATCCCTTATATCTCGTTAAGCCTCCAAGTTTGATTCTTCTTATCAAATTAATATTAGTGTATAATTTTTGTCCCCATTGCCACTCTATAACTTTATGCCACAGCTTTCATGAGAGATTCAAAATTGACTTCGATAACTCCTGCCAGGCTAGTCTTCCCAAAGTATGTGCCACTTTCTTCATGTTAGTATCTTACTACTCCATCTGTAATGGCTTACTATTATCTATTGGAGAATTTCCTAACTTCTTCTCCTGTCATTTGAGGCCTTCTATAATCAAGACTCACCTTACGTACCCAACTTTGTCTCAAACAAAAGTTAATTTTCCCGTGAAGGTGGTTTCATGGTTAGTTGCAGTGCACGGGGCTAACTGTATTTATTCATGTCTTACTCTAATATCCTGCCTTGTCCTTTTTTAAACTACTCTTTTAAATCAAGCTAAAGTTTCACCTCTTTGAGAAGCTTCTCTCGATTCTCTTCTCTGAGCTTCTGTGCTATAAACGCCATATACAGTACAACCCTGTATTATATGCTGGCCAATGTTATTCTTTAATTGTTGTTTGGTTTTTGTTTTAGGCCTTGTACGCCTAACAAGATCATGAGCTCTTTTCAGGAAGAAACCATACATACACAGTGCTGATAGCATAAGGCATTCTTGCCTATTCTTTGACTTAAAATATTTTAAAAGCCAACAAGTGTTTTAGATATACACACCTTTATCTCAGAATGAAATATTCAGAGGACAATCAAACTCGATCAAGTATCTAGGGGATTTATTTTATTTATAGGACTCCTTTTACACCTTGAATAGTAACAACTAACTTCGAAGCTTTCTGGTAGAACTTAAGAATTTTTAATGATGATTGTGTAATGAGGAGGCTGAATATGGAGAATGATTAATGATGTATGAACTGATCAAGTCATACATATTCACAACTATGCACGTGGATGGAATATAGGGAGTGTCAAAACTGATTAAGATCCTAATTTCCTCATTTTTGTTCACATTCAAATACAGATATGGAGAATCACTATAAATGAAAACTTATTCGATTGAAGATTTTACACAAAGCTCTTTGTGTAAGAAATTTATTTTAATCATATTGTACAATTGTCTTATTCAGGACACCTTCTTTTGTGTTTTGAAAGACATGTAATGAGCCCACTTATTGGCACATTAAAAATATGAGTCATTTTACTAAGGAGCATAAAATAGATTTCATGGTACCAATTCCCTTTCTGAGCATCATGGTTCCTTCTATATTTACTACAGTCAATATTTTCCTTGAAGGTATCATAATAAAATGCCGTATTTTAAAACTGTTCTAGGGCTTCCGTGGTGGCGCAGTGGTTGAGAGTCCGCCTGCTGATGCAGGGGACATGGGTTCGTGCCCCGGTCCGGGAAGATCCCACATGCCGCGGAGAGGCTGGGCCCGTGAGCCATGGCCACTGAGCCTGCGCGTCCTGAGCCTATGCTCCGCCACGGGAGACGCTACAACAGTGAGAGGCCCGCGTACCGCAAAAAAACAAACAAACAAACAAAAAAACCAAACTGTTCTATTTTATGAAAAGCTCTTGTGAGAGCAAGTTGCAAAAGAAAAGAACTCAAATTCTTCTTTGAAATTACCCTCTTCCTCATAACCTAAAGTTGTAACTCTTGAACTTTCACTCTTGAGAGTTATTTCCAGAGTTCCTGGTCTACTTCATCAAGGGTCTTTCATAAGTCCTTTAAGGATAATTGGCATTTGTAGCTAGTTTTAGACATATTATTTATTGGCCTCTGACACACATCCAAACCTTGGTGTGCTTTGAGGTTCCCATCTTGATTAGAACAAAAGATGCTAGAAAGAAAGCCAATAAGATTTTAGTGTATGTTTTCTTTGTTACTTAAGACCCTAAGAGTGTTTGTCTACCAAAATAAAAGCCTTTCTATTTTTTTTACCTTTATATTAGTTCATATACAGCGTAGAAAAGAAACTCAACTTCCAAAGTTCAAATCGTGTGTCTTGGACTGGCCCTTCTGCAGTTTCATTGGAAAATGTTTGCTTGCTGTGTGATGGAAATAGCAGCAGTAAAGTGCCAGAATTATTATGAAATCATATGGGGAAACATTTTATTCATAGAAATCTGCTCATAATGCTTTTGTATTCTAGGAAATTTGCCTGTCAGGATGAATCTGAGATTTAACTGTAAGGAAACAACTGTGTTTATTTTGAAGGAGGCAATGAAACTCTGTGGGGTGGTAGAGAGATTTCAAGTATCTTTTTTAATGGCCAAATGGGACTTGATTTTATGGTGAAGATCGCCTATATTAGCACTTCTATGAGAGGCCAACCATTATCCTAACCTGCACTGAGTTTTGTTCCCAGTTAGTTTAACAAGATAATTTGACATTTTGTAGAGCACTTTTCATATGCATGACATCTCAAATACATCATAGCATTGAACAAATTAATTCCTATATAGGCAAATAGCAGCTCCTCCTTCAACTATGGTACGAGGTATGAAATGCCATTCCTATTGCTATTTAGGAAACCAAGAATAATGATAAAAGAATTGTGTGCTGTTACTTAACAACTCTGTTAAAATGATTATTAAGCTGGTAGTGATATTGCAAGAAGGCAGAATTTATATCACAACCGAATCAATTCATGTCTATGTTGGAAAAAAAGATTGGAGGAGAACAATGGACCAAATATATGATAGGGAAAAAGGATGGTCCTATATTATGTCTTCTTGAGATTAAATTTAAGTAAGGAGATAACAAAAATGATGAAAGATCAGAGATTAGGCAAAGGAGACTCTTATGCATGGATAGAGACTTGGGGTTGAGTAATAGTGGGACTAGGTTTTCCAGTGTTACTGAACAGAACTTGGATCTGCTCACCCACCACATAGTAAAGCTGCTCTATTGACACCAGGTTGTGGCGAAGGAAAGTATAGCATTTATTGCAGGCTGCCAAGCAAGGAGAACAGGCAGCTCATGCTCAAAGGACCTGAACTTCTAGGTGGCTTTCAGGGAAGGTTTTTAAAGGCAACATTTGGGGTGAGAGTTGCAGCTTGTGGGCTTTCTTCTGATTGTTTGGTGGTGAGGTATCAGTGTGAAGTTTCAGGAATCTTAAACATCAACATGGTTTCAACTAGTCTGGGGTCTAGTGCTTGTGGTCAGCATGCTGTCAGCATCCACCATGGGTGGAGGATGGGGGTGTGTGTCTTATTTTCTGCAGAACAACTCAAAGATATGTCAGATTGTTATGTATATCCCTTGAGGAGGAACTCAAGACTGTTTTATCACCGAACTATTTTCTTTTCCTTTTTTCTGCATTTCCTTACTTCTCTAATTACTAACTGCTTGAGTCTGCTCTTTGGAACTCAGGGAAGGCCTAGGAGGCTAAAGCCTTTGCTAAGGCCTTTTTTCTACAAACAAGAAATGGGGGTCATGGAGGGGGTTTTGTACCCAGGAGTGCCCTGCAGGGTCCTGCTCGGTTTTACTGTTGGGAAAACCTGGTCTTCTGGGCCAGTATACTTCCTTCCATATTTATATGGAAGCTTATTGATCAGAAGAATTGCACAATGAAAATATATTAAAATAATTACCCCAGGGCTTCCCTGGTGGCGCAGTGGTTGCGCGTCCGCCTGCCGATGCAGGGGAACCGGGTTCGCGCCCCGGTATGGGAGGATCCCACATGCCGCGGAGCGGCTGGGCCCGTGAGCCATGGCCGCTGAAAAATAATTACCCCAGTACTTGTGTGCAGATGGATTTGATAGAGACCAATAAGAATTCAGAGCTGAAGAGCAAAGACCCAAGCTATCTGAGGGAGATATTCTCTACATTTTGTAGATGAAGAAACAGGTTGTATAAGGTTAATCTGTCTAAAGTCACAAAACTAGTGTGTTGCAGAGTCAGGTTCAAACATATGTCCCTATGGCTTATTAAAAAACAAAATCCAACCTAGTACATTTCAAAGATATTTATTGACTTTATTCAACAATTCATGAATCAGGCAGCATCTCATCTAGTAGATAGAAAGGAGCTCTGAGGAACTGTACAAAATGAAAACTTTTATAGGCAGAAGGGAGTGGGAACAAGGAAGTTATACTAGGCAAGAAAGTGGGTTGGTTATTTCAAGTTTACTTTCCTTTAGGGGATGGCAGGGGTCTATCAGGCAGATTACCTAACTAGTACTAATTAGACTATTCCTCATTGACTGGTTAAAGATTCCATTTCTGGGAGAGACTGAAACTGTACTTAAGTCTCGATTCGGTGATGGGGGTTTAGCATAAGCAACTCCATTTTGGGCCTGTTGTCTTGTTTATAACAAGGCTGATTTTAAAAATTTTACTGTGCTGTTTTTTGTTTTTTAACCAGAAGAAATATTACAAAACTGTTATTGTTATTTCATCTTTTAAAAAACATAGTCATCCGTTTAACTACCATTTAATTATGTGCCAGGTGCTGGGAACAAAATAGTGAACAAGACAGACACGATCCCTTATTTCTAAAAGATCAATATTTTTCTTATTTGTCTCATTCTACATACTTATATGTAAAAGACCTGTTAAAACTGATGTGTATGCTATAGTTAACAATACTGTATTGTGCATTTAAAATTTTGTTAAGAGGATAGATCTCATGTTAAGTGTTCTTACTGTCAAAAAAAAAAACTGTCATGCATTGTGTAAGAGTATATTAACTGAGCATATACATAAATATGTGCTATCACATCCCACTAGGTTAACTATGAATGTTTTCAGTGTATGGAGAGAGAACAGTTCCCTTTTAGTTTTATAAAATAAAAGTTTATCAGCTTTTGGCCAGTGATTTCTCATGGTTACTTTACATTTAAAATGAGAAGGCAAAAATGAGCTTATAAATTGGAATTGTAAACAGAGGCTTTCCGAAACACTCATGACGCTGTTCTTTCTGAGTTTATTTAAAAGCTCCTAGTTTCCTTTTTTTTAAATTTTTTTTTTTTTGCGGTACGCGGGCCTCTCACTGCTGTGGCCTCTCCCGTTGCGGAGCACAGGCTCCCGACGCGCAGGCTCAGCGGCCATGGCTCACGGGCCCAGCCGCTCCGCGGCATGTGGGATCTTCCCGGCCCGGGGCACGAACCCGTGTCCCCTGCATCGGCAGGCGGATTCTCAACCACTGTGCCACCAGGGAAGCCCTGCCTAGTGTCCTTAATGGCAGCTCTCTGTGTTTATATCAGAAAATAGAGTGATCCATAGTGTGCTTGGTAAACAAGCCTGTCTTTAGTTTTAGAATTCACAATTTAGGAGTCAGACTTTCTGGGTATAAATGGCTAATCCACCACTTACTAGATGTGTGATGTTGAGCAAGTCACTTAACCTCTTTATATCATCACCTTCCAAAATTATATTGTGATCACACAATTAGTATAAATAAATGGAACAATGCATGGGCAGTGCCAGATGAGTGATGAACACTTTTCCTTTTTATTATGTCCAAGTATTCTGTGGGTTTTTTTTCCCCCCATGTGGTCATCAGGTTTGCTGACTTCCATGGACAGCCTCTTATTCTCTCTCTCTTGTTCTCATTGCTTTAGTACACTGTGCCTTCATGCTTGTTTCATCAGGTCCAGACATCCATGTTGCCCTATCCCTCTGGAGTACTCCTACTCCTGCTTCGGTGGTTTCATCTTGACTTTTTGTTTACTCACTCTCTATCACTAATTTTCAGTGTTAAGCCAGATCTGTTATGATTATTTTTCCTATTGGTGACTAATTTTGGCAATATACATCAATAATTAATTTAGCACCAGCTTGAAGACATGTGGGCCATTTACATGTGTGTATTGGTGTATGTGCTGCTGCTGTGTTTAAGTCATCCATCAGCTATTTGGCAAAAGCTTGCGACATTGCAAAGCCATTAGTGAAAACAGATCCTAGTTTCCATTAGCCCACTTTCTTTTCCATTTCCTGTAAGGAAGATTGTTTCAATCTCTGATAAGTTAAAAATTAACATTATTTAATTTATTGAGCATGTGACAAACAACATTCATCCATTGATCTTGTTATTTTTTTCTGTTAAAAATTATCTTTATCTTTAAAAGATCTGTTTACCACTCTACATTCCATTAGAAACATGGAATCTAAAGAGCTCATGTAAATTTTTTTCCAAGCTTGGGAACTGAACTTTTTTTCATGTTAATATATGACATTGTATATGTAATAATCACTCATATAATCTCACGAAGAAACAACACATTACCACTCTACATTCCATTAGAAACATGGAATCTAGAGAGCTCATTTAAATTTTTTTGCTAGCTTGGGAACTGAACTTTATTTTCATGTTAATATATGACATTGTATATGTAATAATCACTCATATAATCTCACGAAGAAACAACACATCTTTCCTATTTCCCAACCCCTACTCTCTGACAGCCCCCTCGCCTGCAAGTAGAAATTTTTTTAAAAGCTGTCATGACAAATCCCCTGTAGGATCATGGGGTAAAACATTTTAGTACCGTAATAATGAAACACTTTATGTGTGGGAGAAGAATGATAGAAATAACAACTGTGCCACATCAGAGCTCGTTAAAGTCAATGAACTGCAACACTGGTTATTTGTAGTCTTGAACAGTTTCTATTGAATATTCTACTATATTTATTATCTAAATATTGAAAACAACAATAAAGACAATTCCTCATTTGCTGGAATTCCATTTCTGGAAACAAAGCATCTACACAAAGCTCAGAAAATGTTTCACTGCACTCAGTTTGGAAATCCCTTCCTTTTATTGTTTAAGTGCAGTCGTTTTCCAGTATGTTCTTGTAAGAGTCTCCGATTATCTCATAAATATGGTCATTTCCCCCTACTTATAAAATTTACAAATATCAGTTAATTCTTGGGTAAACTTGAAATGCTTCATTTAAGCCTAGGCCAAGCAAGAACTGAACTTACAGTGAGATGACTGGGAAGGAGAAGGTTTAGAAGGCAATTTTGGCCCATTGGCTTATCTTCACAGAGTAGAAACTCAACCATCTTAAAAATAACCCTAATGATCAAGCAACGTCAAGAGTTAGAGTCACCACAATTCTGATGTAAGTTACTTTGATTTATTTAAAATATTTTAATCACAATTGTTAAAATTTCTCTTTATCTAAAATTGGAAAAATATAGAAATAGGTAAAACAAGAGTCCTGCTCTCAATATATTTCATGAGAAAATAAAAACATACTCTGCCAGAAGAGTATGCCTTGCTGCTTAAGGACTTTCCTAATGAGCAGTATATTCTAGAATAACTAGTCCATTTTCTTCTAAACTAGTGGCTATTAACCATTTTGGCTACTACGCCAAAGAATTACAGGCATACCTCAGAGATACTGTGGGTTCAGTTCCAGATCACCACAATAAAGCAAATATCACATAAAGCTAGTCACACGAATTTGTTGGTTTCCTAGTGCATACAAAAGTTATGTTTATACCATACTGTAGTCTATTAAGCGTGCAGCAACATTATGTCTAAAAAAAAAGCATATACCTTAATTTAAAAACATCTTATTGCTAAAAAATGCTAACCATTATCTGCGCCTTCAAAGAATAAGTCATAGTAGTAACATTAAAAATCACTGACCACAGATCACCACAGCCAACATAATAATAATGAAAAAGTTTGAAATGTTGCAAGAATTTCCAAAATGTGACACAGAGATGAAGTGAGCAAATGCTTTTGAAAAAAATAGCACTGATAGGGCTTCCCTGGTGGCGCAGCGGTTGCGCATCCGCCTGCCGATGCAGGGGAACCCGGTTCGCGCCCCGGTCTGGGAGGATCCCACATGCCGCGGAGCGGCTGGGCCCGTGAGCCATGGCCGCTGAGCCTGCGCGTC
>NC_041220.1:114048957-114054883 GCF_002837175.3 Physeter macrocephalus | reverse complement strand
AGCAGAGGGAGGCCCGCATACCACAAAAAAAAAAAAAAAAAAAAAAAAAAAATAGCACTGATAGACTTGCTTGACACAGGGTTGCCACAAAACTTTAATTTGTAAAAAATGTAGTATTTGTGAAGAACAAGAAAATGAAGCACAATAAAACAAGGTATGCACATTTTGTATTTTATGTTTAAAGCAGTGCACACATACATATCCACCCATTTGGCTTTAGGCGGCCTAATATGTACACTGTATTGTACTCAAACTTAGTAGCCACTTTTTCTCTTTTTGTGCCTTCCATGAGTCACATTGTTTTATCCTCATTAATTGAACACATTTTCTGCATATACTTTATGTTTTACAAGTTTTACTTGGAATTGTCAAAAAGTTCCTGGTATGAAAGCTAGAAGAGAAACATGTTTATGAAAAGAATATTCATAGAGTTACCTTAAAGATTTGGTATCTTTATTTGATTTTTTAAAATCCCCTATAGAATTTGACAAAACAACTTTAATTACTAATCTTAGGGTGCCAGTACATTATAGATATTCATAGCCTATTAAAATTATGATATGGCCTGGTTAGGGTATGAAAATAAAAATTTTACAACTTCACATTTGTTGTTTGTAACTAAAATACTAGTGAACTGTTTTTGCTAACAAACTATTCATTGTTATATTTTTTATTACTCTGATAACTTGTAAAAATAGAATCCCTGAAACATTTGTTAGTATGTCTCTTAGGTTGTTTAAAGAAAAGGGAAATACTTTTACAGCTTTTCAGTTGAACTATCGACTTTAAAATAAGTACTGTATATCTGGAAAATACTCTGTAGTGAGAGTTATGGAGCTTGTCTATTGTAAACTTAAATTATTACCTATTATTGATTACGATTAACTTTCTTTTATAAACTGACATTCCACAGAGATTAGAAACTTGAGGAAATTTGAAACAAAAACACACACATAAAAGATATTTAAAACAAACAAGCCCGTGTTATGTATAGTGGAATACCTGCTGATTTAAAGTATCTTGGGAAATGAAACTCCTGAATAAGAAAAATTATTTCTCTGAAAAATTAATGTGGTGTGAAGTAACGTTGGCATGCTTCAAATAGCCCATAGGCCGAATTTCTTTAAAGGTTCAAGTGATAAGCCCTGTGCCAGTTGCTAGAGACATAAGGATGAACAAGGGAATCCCTGCCTTCCAGAGCTTACAGTCTAGTGGGAGACTGTAACAAGTAATAACTGCCTAATAATAATAATAATTATTATTAATAATAATAAACTGCCAAATAATAAATAATAAAAAATAAATATATAAAATAATATTTAAAATATATTATTAATATATAATATAAATATATAAAAATATTTAAAATATATAAAATAAAATAATAAAAAATAAATAATAAAAAACTGCCAAATAATAATCTGCCTAAGTAGCCGTGTTATAAGAATATGAGGCAGGCCATTGGTAAAATGAAGCAGTTTGGGAAGTTTGCACTGGTTGTGTCCAGTCCCTCAGGAACTCACATGCAGTGTGAGTTCAAAAAGGAGGGGCAATGTAGTGGGTCAAAGAGCACTGAGCTTGGAATCAGGAAGCTGGTGTCTGCTGTGTGGGACCTTCCGCAGGTTGTTTTCACCTCTCTTGGCTTTCATTTTACGTTTGCAAGAATATGATTTATAAACTCGTTTTAGCCAACAAACTTTCACTGCAAATGGTTGCAATTCAATATGGCAGATTGGAGTTGCTCTGGTAGTCACTACGAAGTACAGGGTGAAAAGCTTTGGGCTGTATCACCTCCTGCGGATGTTTTAGTACAGACATTTTATGAGTATGGAGAATATAAATTTTAGCTAATATTCTACTTCTACCAGGCATCTGCTGTTTTAAACCTTTTACTTGTAGCTGTGGAATGCAAAGCTTTGGTCTATGCTGAAAGAATTTCAGGCATTAAGCAAGTTAGCAGGTGGGAGGACTTTGGGGAAGGCTCTGAAATTCAACTGTGCCTCCCTGTAAGGTTAATCCAGAAGATCTGAAGGTAAACGTGGCTTAGTCTTCTGAAGTAACTGGATGATGGGGGGCGATGGATGGTTCAGAAAGGATGATCCGCAGTCTCCTCTGTGTCCAGACAGGTTCCTCCCTCCCCAGGGCCATCTGCAGCTGTTGGAGGCCTATTCCTGGGGTTGGTTGGGGTGGAGGGGCACCCTAGCTTTGTACACGTTTCTCCGTTAGGCCTCCCTACCCCAGCATTTATTTGCCCCTGGGGCTTCTCTATCTGCTCATTGCTTCTTACTCGCTCTTTCCCTGCCTGACCACAAGCTTAGCCACCTGCTCTTTCCTTTGCCTTAACATTTCCATTTTTCTGACTCCAGAATTGTGGATAAGAGTATGGTTGGCTCTTTGTATCCACAGGTTCTGTGGATTCAACCAATCACAGATGGAAACGATTAGGAAAAAAGTTCCAGAAACTTCCAAAAAGCAAAACTTGAAGTTGCCGCACACTGGTGACTATTTACATAGCATTTACATTACATTACGTAGTGAAAGTGATCTAGAGGTGATTTAAAGTATGCAGGAGGATGTGCGTGGGTCATATGCAAATACTGTACCATTTCACGTAGGGAAATTGAGAATTCAAAGATTTTGGTATCCAAGCGGGGTCCTGGAACCAATTCCCCCGTGGATACCAAGGGATGACTGTATTTGCTTTTTGTAATATTTACTGTTGTTTGAGGTATTTTATAGCATTTTCTCTGATGTCCTTAAAGAAGCTCTCTGCTTGTGGAGATGAAACTTCTGATAAGAAGTTTTAGCCTTTTATTAAGATATGTAGAATTGTTTAGACATCTTACTATTTTTATTGACAGTATGACAGTAAGATAGCATAGAAATAGTTTATAAGCCTTGCTGCAATAATGAAAAATAAAGGAAACAGTCAGTTAACATAATGTATAAAGCACTTTATCGTTTTCACCCTCAAGATAATCATATAAACATGGTAGAGTTAGTACTATTTATCAGATTTTTTGGCACACCAAAATCAAAGAGGTTAATTGGAAGTTAGCTCAATTTACACATTAATGAGAACCTATATCTTTTAACTCCTTGTTTCATATTCTTTTTATTATACTAAATTGCCTCTTTGAATATGACAATTGGAAGGTAATGTTAATCTCCCACAATTTTTTCACATACATATTCAGCGTTTCTTATCAGATACTCAAATATATTATGATCACTTAATGACTAAATATAAAAAGAGAATCTAAATAAAACAAAAGAGGGAGCTAATATTTATTTTGCCCTTAGTTTGTGCGTTTGCATGTGTTCATTACCTTCCTCATGGAAATTCAGTCAGGAATTAATTCCCCAATGACTTGTGTCATTAGTGACCGTTAGGTCATTTGTGTAACAAGATGGCTACATTTCTCTCTGTTCTCAGGTTTTTATGACGATAGACCTAAGCACAATCACCCAAGGCATGAGCCTTTCCTTTGTCTCTTTTTTTTAAACTGTTGTACTGAAGTATGATTGACATGTAAAAAGTTGTATATGTATATATATATATAACATATACAACTTGATGAGCTTGGGATAAGTATACATCCATGAAACCATCACCATCATCAAGGCATAGACAATCCATCATCTCCCAAAGTTTCCTCCCACCCCCTCCGTTATTATTATTATTTTGTGGTAAGAATACAACATAAGATGTACCCTTTTAGCAAATTTTAGCAATGTATTATTAGCTATAGGCACTATGCTGTATGGTGAATCTCCAGAATTTATTTATCTTGCATAATTAAAACTTTGTACTCCTTGACCATAACCTCTCCATTTCCCCCCAGCCCCTGGCAACAACCATTCTACTCTTTGCTTTTCTGAGTTCGACTGTTTTAGATTCCACACATAAATGCAACTGTACAGTATTTGTCTTTCTGTTTCTGGCTTATTTCACTTAGCATAATACCCTTCAGGTCCATCCATGTTGTTACAAATGGCAGGATTTCCTTCTTTTTTAAGGATAAATAATTTTCCATTGCATGTGTATATATACCATTATTTATCCATCATTCATCTTTATCCATCATTCATCTGTTGATGGACATTTGTTTCCATGTCTCAGTTATTGTGGAAAATGCTGCAGTGAACATGGGACTGCAGGTATGTCTTTTAGATCCTGATTTCAATTCCTTTGGATAAATACCCAAAAGTGGGATTTCTGGATCATATGGTAGTTCTAGTTTTAATTTTTTGAGGAACCTCCATACTGTTTTCCATAGTGGCTGGCTGCAGCAATTTATGTTCTCACCAACAGTGTAAGAGGGTTCTCTTTTCTCTAACCCTCACAAATACTTATCCTTTTTTTTTTTTTTTAAACTAATAGCCATCCTAACAGGTGTGAAGTGATACTTCACTGTGGTTTTGATTTGCATTTTTCTGATGATTAGTGATATTGAGCACCCTTTCAAATATCTGTTGGCCGTGTGTACGTCTTTTTTGGAAAAATGCCTATTCAGGTCTTTTGCCCATTTTTTAATTGGATTATTTGTTTTTCTGCTATTGAGTTGTAGGAGTTCCTTATATATTTCAGAATGTAGGTTGAGATTTTTTAGTTTGATGTAATCCCACTTGTTTATTTTTGCTTTTGGTGTCGTATCCAAAAAATCATTGTAAGGCCAATGTCAAGGAAATTTTCCCCTATGTTTTCTTCTAGGAGCTTTATGGTTTCAGCTTTTATGTTTAAGTTTTTAATCCAGTTTTAGTTGATTTCTTCCCTTTGTTTCTATCCATCTTATTTCTTCTCTCCAAAAAAGCAGACATAGCAGAAATGTGCATTGAAATAGAAAACATAAGGTAAAAACAAAACAAAATACCCAGCCAATTATGAAGCCTGAAACTTTTCTTGAATGCCTCCTGTGTGTTTAATTGCAAATGTTTTTAAGAGGTAAAAATATTTTTAAATACAAATAGAATTCCAGTAAAAAAATCTCTTCTCAGAGTACCCAGAAAATTTATATTTAAGCTCAGCTTAAAATACTACTAGGAGTGGAGAAGAATAAACAGACCCAAATCATAGGGGACAGAATTTGGTAATTGATCTGATAAACCAGAAAAGGGTATTCTAGGTACTTGCAATAACTACCCATCCCAAAGACCATGGGAAGTCCCATATATAGGCATATGTTTATTTCTAGGCACATTTCTAACCTTAGAGAATAGCCTTATCACAGGTAGGTACACCATTAGTGAGAACTAGAGTGTTCAAACAGAATTAGTTGCGGGCCAAAAGAACTGGTTTGGCTTAAGACACCTTGCTGTGATGTGATTTGATGACCTTGATCTGTCTGCAGTTGAGGTTGTTGACCCTGGTCTTTAAAGCATCGTCATGGCTCATTTTTACTAATTTCTATCTCAGGATGACAGTTTGCACCATCTTGCAAGCAAAAACTCTTTCTGAAGCTGCACAGTATCAGTTGTCATGAATTTTCTTATCATGAAGATGAATCTGGTTTTATAGCCTCCCTCTGTTTTCTATAATTTATTCTTTTTTTAACATCTTTATTGGAGTAAAATTGCTTTACAATGGTGTGTTAGTTTCTGCTTTATAACAAAGTGAATCAGTTATACATATACATATGTTCCCATATCTCTTCCCTCTTGAGTATCCCTCCCTCCCACCCTCCCTATCCAACCCCTCTAGATGGTCACAAACTACCGAGCTGATCTCCCTGTGCCATGAGGCTGCTTCCCTCTAGCTATCTATTTTATGTTTGGTAGTGTATGTATGTCCATGCCACTCTCTCACTTCATCCCAGCTTACCCTTCCCCCTCCCTGTGTCCTCAAATCCATTCTCTAGTAGGTCTGTGTCTTTATTCCTGTCTTGCCCCAGGTTCTTCATGACCTTTTTTTTTTTCTTAGATTCCA
>NC_041220.1:114043413-114046176 GCF_002837175.3 Physeter macrocephalus | reverse complement strand
AGTGTTGTGGTCAGAAAAGATACTTGATATGATTTCAATTTTCTTAAATTTACCAAGGCTTCATTTGTGACCCAAGAGATGATCTATCTTGGAGAATGTTCCATGAGCACTTGAGAGAAATGTGTATTCTGTTGTTTTTGGATGGAATGTCCTATAAATATCAATTAAGTCCATCTTGTGTAATGTATCATTTAAAGCTTGTGTTTCCTTATTTATTTTCATTTTGGATGATCTGTCCATTGGTGAAAGTGGGGTGTTAAAATCCCCTACTATGATTGTGTTACTGTCGATTTCCCCTTTAATGGCTGTTAGTATTTGCCTTTTTAATGAGGTGCTCCTATGTTGGGTGCATAAATATTTACAATTGTTATATCTTCTTCTTGGATTGATCCCTTGATCGTTATGTAGTGTCCTTCTGTGTCTCTCGTACTAGTCTTTATTTTAAAGTCTATTTTATCTGATAGGAGTATTGCTACTCCAGTTTTCTTTTGATTTCCATTTGCATGGAATATCTTTTTCTATCCCTTCACTTTCAGTCTGTATGTGTCCCTAGGTCTGAAGTGGGTCTCTTGTAGACAGCATATATATGGGTCTTGTTTTTGTATCCATTCAGCCAGTCTATGTCGTTTGGTCGGAGCATTTAATCCATTTACATTTCAGGTAATTATCAATATGTATGCTCCTATTCCCATTTTCTGAACTGTTTTGCGTTTGTTATTGTAGGTTTTTTCCTTCTCTTGTGTTTCCTGCCTAGACAAGTTCCTTTAGAATTTGTTGTAAAGCTGGTTTGGTGGTGCTGAATTCTCTTAGCTTTTGCTTGTCTGTAAAGGTTTTAATTTCGCCATCAAATCTAAATGAGATCCTTGCTGGGTAGAGTAATCTTGATTGTAGGTTCTTCTCCTTCATCACTTTAAATATGTCCTGCCACTCCCTTCTGGCTTGCAGAGTTTCTGCTGAAAGATCAGCTGTTAACCTTATGGGGATTCCCTTGTGTGTTATTTGTTGTTTTTCCCTTGCTGCTTTTAATATGTTTTCTTTGTATTTAATTTTTGACAGTTTGATTAATATGTGTCTTTGTGTGTGTCTCCTTGGATTTAACCTGTATGGGATTCTCTGTGCTTCCTGAACTTGATTAACTATTTCCTTTCCCATATTAGGGAAGTTTTCAACTATAATCTCGTCAAATATTTTCTCAGTCCCTTTCTTTTTCTCTTCTTCTCTTCATTTGTTAGGTCTGGTGGATTTTTACGTTGCTCCTTCATCTGCTGTGTGTTTTTCTGTCTTCTCATTTTGCTTAACTTTCTGTGTTTGCGGTCTCGTTTTCACAGGCTGCAGGTTCGTAGTTCCCATTGTTTTTGGTGTCTGTCCCCAGTGGCTAAGGTTGGTTCAGTGGGTTGTGTAGGCTTCCTGGTGGAGGGGACTAGTGCCTGTGTTATGGTCGATGAGGCTGGATCTTGTCTTTCTGGTGGGCAGGTCCACGTCTGGTGGTGTGTTTTGGTTGTCTGTGGCCTTATTATGATTTTAGCCAGCCTCTCTGCTAATGGATGGGGTTGTGTTCCTGTCTTGCTAGTTGTTTGGCATTAGGTGTCCAGCAGTGTAGCTTGCTGGTCGTTGAGTGAAGCTGAGTCTTGGCGTTGAGATGGAGATCTCTGGGAGATTTTCGCTGTTTGATATTACGTGGAGCTGGGAGGTCTCCTGTGGACCAGTGTCCTGAGGTTGGCTCTCCCACCTCAGAGGCACAGCCCTGACACCTGGCTGGAGCACCAAGGGCCTTTCATCCACACAGGTCAGAATAAAAGAGAGAAAAAATAGAACGAAAGAAAGAAAGAAAGAAAGAAAGAAAAGAAAAGAAAATGAAATAAAATAAAATAAAGTAAAATAAAATAAAATAAAGTTATTAAAATAAAAAATAATTATTAAGAAAAATATTTTTTAAAGTAAAAAAAAAAACCCAAAAAACAGATGGACAGAACCCTAGGACAAATGGTAAAAGCACAGCTATACAGACAAAATCAAACACAGAAGCATACACATACAAACTCACAAAAAGAGAAAAAGGGAAAAAATATATATCTTTTCTCCCAAAGTCCACCTCCTCAATTTGGGATGATTCATTGTCTTCAGGTATTCCACAGATGCAGGGTACATCAAGTTGATTGTGGAGATTTAATCTGCTGCTCCTGAAGCTGCTGGGAGAGATTTCCCTTTCTCTTCTTTTTTTGCACAGCTCCCGGGGTTCAGCTTTGGATTTGGACCCGCCTCTGTGTGTAGGTTGCCTGAGGGCATCTGTTCTTTGCTCAGGTAGTACGGGGTTAAAGGAGTAGCTGATCCGGGGGCTCTGGCTCACTCAAGCCGGGTGGAGGGAGGCGTATGGATGCGGGGCGAGCCTGCGGCGGCAGAGGCCAGCGTGACGTTGCACCAGCCTGAGGCGCGCCCTGCGTTCTCCCGGGGAAGTTGTCCCTGGATCCCAGGACCCTGGCAGTGGCGGGCTGCAGAGGCTCCCAGGAGGGGAGGTGTGGAGAGTGACCTGTGCTCGCACACAGGCTTCTTGGTGGCGGCAGCAGCAGCCTTAGCGTCTCACGCCCATCTCTTCTGTCCGCACTGATAGGTGCGTCTCACGCCCTTCTCTGGAGCTTGTTTAGGCGGTGCTTTGAATCCCCTCTCCTTGTTTACCCCGAAACAATGGTCTCTTGCCTCTTCGGCAGGTCCAGACTTCTTCCCGGACTCCCTCCCGGCCAGCCGTGGCGCACTAACCCCTTCAGG
>NC_041220.1:114031499-114043403 GCF_002837175.3 Physeter macrocephalus | reverse complement strand
GGCTGGTGAGTGCCGGTCGGCACCGATCCTCTGTGCGGGAATCTCTCCGCTTTGCCCTGCGCACCCTGTTGCTGAGCTCTCCTCCGTGGCTCCGAAGCCTCCCCCCTCTGCCACCCGCAGTCTCCGCCTGTGAAGGGGCTTCTAGTGTGTGGAAACCTTTCCTCCTTCACAGCCCCCTCCCACTGGAGCAGGTCCCGTCCCTATTCTTTTGTCTCTCTCTCTTTTTTTTTCTTTTGCCCTACCCAGGTACGTGGGGAGTTTCTTGCCTTTTGGGACGTCTGAGGTCTTCTGCCCCGTTCAGTAGGTGTTCTGTAGGAGCTGTTCCACATGTAGATGTATTTCTGATGTATTTGTGGAGAGGAAGGTGATCTCTGCATCTTACTCTTCTGCCATCTTGAAGCTCCTCTATAATTTATTCTTTATTTCATAAATTCTCTGTAAGTTTTCACTTCCTCTGTTGCTGATAGCTCTGCTTTTTCTCTTCTCATTCATATTCTTGAATGAGTTTCTTTTGCAGAGTCATGTCTCTCTGCTGAGAAAATTCACTTAGAATTTCTGCTGCAAGGATCTGGCCAAATTCAGTGAGTAAGAGTCAGGTTCCACCTTCTATATTTGTTCTTGCAGCTCATGCCTGACTGACACTTCTTCACTCAGTTTGGAATAGAAATGAGCACTACCTTTTTCTTTTTCTTTCTTTTTTTTTTAATAGATCTTTATTGGAGTATAATTGCTTCACAATACTGTGTTAGTTTCTGTTGTACAGCAGAGTGAATCAGCTGTATGCATACATATGTCCCCATATCCCCTCCCTCCCATCCTCCTTATCCCACCCCTGCAGGTCACCACAAAGCACTGAGTTGCTCTCCCTGTGCTATGCTGCTACTTCCCACTAGCTATTTTACATTCGGTAGTGTATATATGTTGATGCTACTCTAACTTCACCCCAGCTTCCCCCTCCCACCCTGTTTCCTCAAGTCCATTCTCTATGTCTACATCTTTATTCCTACCCTGCAACTAGGTTCATCAGTACCTTTTTTTTTTTCTCTTAGATTCCATATATATGTGTTAGCATACGGTATTTGTTTTTCTCTTTCTGACTTACTTCACTCTGTATGACAGACTCTAGGTCCATCCACCTCACTTCAGGTAACTCAATTTCCTTTCTTTTTATGGCTGAGTTATATTCCATTGTATATATGGGACTATCTTTTTCAACTACTGTTAGCTATTGTTAACATCGGTTTTGTCTGGGAAATATCTATCATTTGTCTTTTCTTCTTTTTCACTCTGGTGATCCGCCAGCTGCCCATTGTCAAATTCATCCCATGTATATAATTTTTAAAATTATTTTTGCCCTTAAATTCAGGAGCAATATCAAATTATCTCATCTGCACAGTAGACTTTTTCAAAACCTCTCTTTATTTTCTTTGTAAGCAAGATCTTTAATCTGTGTGTTACTGTGAGTTTTGTATAATTTATTAGTTCACAAGCTCAATATAATGCTCACTCCAGTCTTCTGTTTCTTATAGCAATTATAACATGCTCTTCTCAAATCAAATATTTTCTTTGTAAATCCAACAGGGTTTGGATTCCCATCTTCTCATAACTTAGTTTAGCTTACTTTTTTCTCTCAAATATATGAAATTCTTTGGAAAACCTTGTCATTTCAATAGATATCTGTCTTACCAAGTATTTTTTCAGTTTCCTTAGATTTTATTTTTTCTCAACTTTCAATATAATGAGCAAATTTCCCACAGCATTTGATTCATTTCTTAAATTGAATATTTAAGGCAGACATGTTCCTTTTTTTTTTTTTTTTTTTTTTTGGGGTGGCTATGGGATCTTAGTTCCCCAACCAGGATCGAACCTGGGCCAACGGCAGTGGAAGGGCCGAGTCCTAACCACTGGACCACCAGGGAATCCCCTTAACTTTGTTTCTTGGTTTCTTCAAAAATATCATTGCTTCTCTGATTATTTTTTTATAATCTGATATCTTTTAAATTTTTTAAAAGTTTATTTTAAATTATTTTTAAACATTTATGTAATCTATTGCTTTTACTTGATAAATTCTACTATTTAAAAGGAATATTCTTCAGGAGGAAAGTGACAAACTAATTCCAATAAACAAACAATTATAGGCTTCTAAGGCTTTTCATAAAAATCAGGTCTGGGTCCTCTGGCACCTTTGTTGTGGATGAGACAGCAGTCAGTTAGGTATCTTCCATTGTAATCTTCCCTCTGGTAGTTCTTAACATTTTCTCTTTATCCTTGAATATTTCTAAGTTTCTCCTTCTTTGTGTTTAAGTGTGATTTATTTTTACTTGACACTTGGAGTATAAGTTCAATCTTAGGTCTCCTAAGTTCAATTCTGGAATATTCTCGTCTATTATCTCTTAAACAAAGTCTTCTCTATCATTTCTTTTGAGTTCTTTTTTTTTTTTTTTTTTTTTTTTTTTTTGTGGTATGCGGGCCTCCCTCTGCCGTGGCCTCTCCCGTTGCGGAGGACAGGCTCCGGACACGCAGGCTCAGCGGCCATGGCTCACGGTGGGCCCAGCCGCTCCGCGGCATGTGGGATCCTCCCAGACTGGGGCGCGAACCTGGTTCCCCTGCATCGGCAGGTGGACGCGCAACCGCTGCGCCACCAGGGAAGCCCCTTGAGTTCTTTTATAAGTAAAAATTTTCTTCTAAACATAGATGGATACATAGATACATAGACAGATAGATGATAGATAGATAGATAGATAGAGAGATAGAGAGATAGGTAGTAGATAGAGTCTTATTCTGTTTGGGCTGCTATAACTAAATACCACAGCCTGGGTGGCTTATAAACAACAAAAATTTATTTCTCACAGTTCAGGAGGCTGGGACATCTAAGATCAAGGTTTCAGCATGGTCACCTTCAGGTAAGGGCCCTCTTCCTGGTTCATAGCTGGTGTCTTTTCACTGTGTCCTCACATAGTGGAAGGGGCTAGGGGTCTCTGTGGGGTCTTTTTTATAAGCCGCATTCTTGAGGGCTCCAGCTTCATGATTTAAGCAACTCCCAAAGACCCCACTCCCAAAATTATCATCTTTGGGAGTCAGAATTTCAACCTGTGAATTTGCAGGACATGTACCTTCAGACTACGGTGGATAGTCAGATACATAGATAGATACTGGATCTGTCTCTCTGGGCTGCATTCTACATCTTCCATGTCTGTTCCTTCTTCAACCATATCCAGGCTAGCATTTAACTGATATATATTTTTTTAAATTTCAATGATATTTTCAAGATTTATAGAGGGTTCTCTTTCATATCCACTTGTTCTTTTTTTTCCTTGTTTACATTCAAAATCCCTTGCTCTTTAATGGGTATTACTTCTTCATTTATCTCTTAAAGCATAATTAACATACTAATCTTCATCTGATAGTTTCTTAAAATTAATTAATTTTACCTAGGAAGAATTCATGATCTTATTATTTAGTACTACCTTTCTTAGCATTAGATTTCTTCATGTTTTGGAACTTTGACTATACTCATTGTGAGTAGGAGGTTTTTAGTGTGTGTGTGTGTAGTTTTCTCTCTGTGTGTGTCTGCCTTTCTTTCCTCTATACTCACCTTTTCTTACCTAATCATTTTATGTCCGTCTTTACCTGACCTCCCAGCTTTCTAGACCAGAGTTGTCTTAAAATGACACTTCAGGACTCCTGTCACAGATTTATGTTTGGAATATCACAGAATCAGGCAACAAACCAGCAGATGCTTACTGCGTTTTCTGATTGAGAGGTTATATCTATATTCCCCAGCCTTCAAGCCAGAGATCTAGATTTTTTTAAGGCTTCTCTTTAGCATTTATAAGCCCCCAGCTTTAAGAAGTGAGTCTGAATCTGATGAGAGAACTTTTGAGTATTTATTCTTCAGGGATAGAACCCATAGCCACCATTTCTACTTCTAGAACCAGAGCCGGGCAAGCTCATGGTTTATCCCTGCTCTCCACTTTCCAGTTCTGGTTCATTTCTGGCCTGTGGACATGCCCATGTCTTTTTTGAATGCAAATACTTTTAAATATTTTTCTCTTTTTATAACTGACCATGTGTTTAGAGTAGAAGGAACAAATCAGAGCACAAACTCATGGTGCCGCCTTCACAACATATACTACTAACGAATTTTTCATGTGTGTTATCTTAGTCTTTTCAACTTCTTTGCTTCTTCAGAGCAGATATACATCTTATACATGCCCTATAGTCCCTACTGTGCAGACCACAGACATCAGTTGCTAAACAGTTCTAAACACAGTTGCTAAACACTTCTTTTTTTTTTTTTTTTTTTTTTTTTTTTGTGGTACGCGGGCCTCTCACTGTTGTGGCCTCTCCTGTTGCGGTGCACAGGCTCCGGACGCGCAGGCTCAGCGGCCGTGGCTCATGGGCCCAGCTGCTCCGTGGCATGTGGGATCTTCCCAGACCGGGGCACGAACCGGTGTCCCCTGCATCGGCAGGCGGATTCTCAACCACTGCGCCACCAGGGAAGCCCGCGCTAAACACTTCTTAAAGTAATTTTGTAATATAAAAAAATCTGATTCCGAATCCAAAGAGCATTGTATATTACATATCAGAATTTGTCAATATATATCTGTGTATGTTTGAGCATGTGTATAAATGTATATTTTTCACACCTATTAAGATTCCACTGGGTTTATTTACCTATTTATATGATTCTCCTTCTGCTCTCAGGCTGGCCAAGGATAACTTGAGTGTGATGAAAATCTCTCTTTATTTCAGAACACAGAAAGAAACCTGAAATTTCGAATGACAATTTTGGATTCTGCTACAAAGCCTCTTCTCCTAATATTTTCAATCGATTTTATTGCTTGATTGTTTTTAACCTCTTACAAAACACAGATGACCAGACTTACTCTGTGTAAGGGCTGGCAGGGAAACTAACCTGACCCACTGATGTTTTTATTTCTTGTGATAGTGTTTCCATGTGGAAGTGGGTAGCTCAGGATCACATTAAGAGTCAACTGGGTGCCAAGGCCTGTGCCTTGAACTTTCTAGAGTTTAGAAGTCATCAGTCCAACTTTGCAACTCATTCTTCAAAACCAGGCAGTTCTGTATTTTCCTTGGCCTTTTTCTCCCAGCAAATATTTTAAGACCTCAATTCTCACTGTGGGCTAATTATTCTCTTCTATTTGCTGGGATCATAATTCAGCGGGAGCTATTCCTAACCAAGGAAATGAGGGCAGAAATTATATAGTTGAGAATAATGGCTTGAAAACCATGAACGTCTAGAAACTTGTGCAAGTCTGACACATACTGGCTTGGTGGTCTTCATAGGGAATGCACTGAAAAAGGTTATTTCTTCACTTTTAAAATGAGATCACCGTAAAGACTAAATATTTATTGAATGACAATAATGAGCTAGCCCCTTAGAAAAATGAGACCAATACTTACTACCTAAACACTTTCCAGTTAAAAGTGTTGTGATTTTAACTCAGCTGGTCCTTAATTAGAGAAATTCCAATAGATGAAAATTCACATTTAATAAAATAGAAATATTGGTAAAGATTATTTACATTATTAATATATACGTTTAATTAACTACCAACTAAATATTTTCAAGAGAAGCGTGAGGAACCTGGCTGAAGAGAAACTGTAATCATTTGTACTTAGTACTTTTAATTATTAATATGGGGCTTCCCTGGTGGCACAGTGGTTGAGAATCCGCCTGCCGATGCAGGGGACATGGGTTCGTGCCCCGGTCCGGGAAGATCCCACATGCCGCGGAGCGGCTGGGCCCGTGAGCCATGGCCGCTGAGCCTGTGCGTCTGGAGCCTGTGCTCCGCAACGGGAGAGGCCACAGCAGTGAGAGGCCCGCATACCGGAAAAACAAAAACAAAAACAAACAATTATTAATATGCTGAAACCTTCAGAAAAGAAATTTTCCTAAGAAACATGAAATCTCAACACCACCAGTTTGCTTAGCGAACCCTTTCTTATTGATGATACCCAGGCAGGATGAATAAAAATTCTGAATCTTTAGTGTTTCTAAGTAACACTAGTTGGTTAGAGATCTAGGACAGCTTTTATAATTAAATGAAGCTTAACAGTTATGCTGAAATGCCAGAGACAGAGTTGGCCTTTACAAATCTCTGGTCCTTTTCATGTTAGTTAAAAACAGTGACAAGATATATAGAAATCATTTACTGGCCATTTTGGAACCAAAAATTCCAAAAATTGTTCTTTTTATTTCAGGCCCTCCGGGGAAACGAGGTAAAAGGGGCCGAAGAGGAGAATCTGGTAAGTCTCTCTTTCAGCTGTTCTGTGTCATTCATGTTCTGGCTAGGTTCCCACATCTGTTCCTCCTAATTAGTAATTATATTGTTCTGTTGGATCTTGTGTGCATGTGCGCATGCGTGTGTGTGTGTGTGTGTGTGTGTGTGTGTGTGTGTGTGTGTGTGTGTGTGGTTTTTATATCTTCTCTGCTACGCATAGAATTTTTTTTTAATCTTCTTATTTCCATCAAACAGTAGGAAGGAGAAGTTTGCAAAATATTATTAATTACAGTTTACTAACCCCTGGCACCCAATTTTGGCTTATTTACTGTGTCAAGTTAAATCTGCCCTTTCAGTGTACAGCAGAGGGTTTCTTATCCACATGCAGTACGGCAGCATCACCCATCTTTCCACCTACATAGGTGATCAGTCAATGCACACTCTCTGCGGAAACATCTGCCTTGGGACACTGGGGTGCATGTCCTGGAAAGCTGATTATTATTTTATCCAACTGGTAAAAGTTTGTCGTGCTTTAACTCTCATTCTTTTCACCATTTGAGAATTTTTATTCCCCTTGTATAACCATAGAATTTTAGTGATGACAGGAACCTTAGTAATCAATACAGAGTTTTCATTTTATAGTTGAGGAAATGGCGACCCAGAGCAGTGAGGTGGTTCACCTGAGGCCATGCAATTTTTTATGAGCAGAACTAGAAGCACAACCAATTGTCCTGACACCCAGTTTAGTGATTTTTGTTTTGTTTTGTTTTGTTTTGTGCTTTCAGGCCAAATCCCTATATGCAAAGTCAAATAAAAACTATTTTTTTCTGAAACCAAGATATTCAAATGAGTGTGTTCACTTACGGTTTTACTAGTTTTATAAAGTCTAAGACTCCAAAACTGTAAATGTAAATGTGAAGTCTTAACAGGACATCAATTCTTCCTTGCAAGATAAGAGGAAGGTAACTTAAGGTTTGATTTTAGTGTACTAAGAAATGCTATTTTCCAGCATTTTCTACAAGTATTTATTAATATTAAAAACAATCTACTAAGGGTTAAAAAATAGAAATACTAACCTCTCAAAAAGAGCAGATGGCAGATTGATTTTTTTGGTCTCATTTCCTCTCCCTTTTGGAAATATTATGTCAAAGTAAAAAAGGTTTTTATGAAAACATAACTGCTTAATTCCTTTAAGAGAATTATCAAAAGTTATTTTTAAACCTCATTCACTCTAAGTAACTGGAAAGTTGTATAGGTATCCCTTTCATTGAGTGCAAAGTTTTATAATAGAGGATGTTTTATAAATGTTTTTGAGGCAAAAGAAATGATAAAGCATTGGTGGACCCAAATAATCACTGAATTGATCTTTGTGTTAAAAGAAAGAAAGAGGATTACAAAAAAAAGTGAAAATTTTGTACTTATGCAGTTTTACAGAAAATATAAAAATCAATTCCCAACTTCTTGGCTACTGAGAACTGGCGCTTTAATTGAACATATGGTATGCAAAATATTGAAATTTTCTTAGACTTTGCCTGTGTTTTGATGAGAATACATAGTTTTAAAGAAACTTATCTAAACATCAGAACTTAGTCTTTTATATATTGACAATACTACTGAATGATAAACATTCTTAGAACAAATAGCAGGTACCTTTCTGATTTAGCCATTTTACCAAACTCAAGAAATTTATATATCGATTGTCTACAACTGATCTATCATAAATGACTAACGCTCTTCCTAATTCATATTTTATCTAAATTTTTAGGTGTATAAATTAGACAGTCTTTTCTTAAAATATATGAACTTCTGAGTAATTCATAAACAGTCCTCAGGGAATATTCTTTGAAATTTTACATAAAATTTTGTGTGTACCTAGATTTAAATGCATTTTTCTTATATGGTCTCATAATAGGTTCATGATCTAAAAAATGACTGAGAGGCACTAAATTCTTAAGTGATTTCTATGTCTCTTGTGTTGTGCTGATGATTATTATGATGTTCTAATCTTTTATTAAATCTTACTATTTGTATATTCACTAATTTGTCTCTCCCTTTTTCTTATTCTCTCTTCTCTCCCCCCACCATAGGTCCTCCTGTAAGTATATTTGCTGCATTCTGGCTCCTCTACATAATCAAATCACGTATGTTAAAACTGTTAAAACATCAAAATATACTCTATATTTCAATTAGAAAAATGTTGCTGACCTTTTTAAGAGTATTTAACTGTGGGACATTATTTTTTAAGTATACTGTTTTGTGATCATGTGATATGTGGGAGTGCAATATGTGTCAATTAAAAAAAACCTTTTATTTCTAATACGATCACAAACCAATTACTGTCTTGGGAATTTTGGAATAACTTATGAAGCTCCTGATATTAAATGCTTTTCCTGAAATTCTGAGGTTTCTTTGCGAGCAAACCCTCAAGCTCTTTCACACTTCTTTTTTCATTCGTTTAAGCTTGTATCTGAAATATTTGCATTTGCCAGTTCACGAAATGTAGATGGCAACATGATCGTGGAAGTGATACCCCCGGTGGGCTTGGTTCAGCGCTCTTTCCATAAGCAACACTCCCTTTGAAGTCCCTTGGAGTTTTGCCTGCATAAAGAGCTTGAGTTGGAGCCCTTGGAGAGTTGCACTTTCTTTTTTCTTTCCTTGTGTAGGTCATGGCTGCAGCATTCCAGCCTGCTTTGTACTCACAGGAACAGATTATCTTGTCAGCTTTGAGCTAGATGTGTTTTTGAGTAATATCCTGGATATCTGTCGTCTGACCCCGGTTCCGTACTGTGCTCTGTACGTTTACGGTAGCAATGATCGTTGCCCTGGAGATATTTTCTCATCCCGAATAGCCGGTTTGCTCCAGGGTTCACAGACTCTGCATTGGCAACTTCTCTAACAGGCCAGCATGGTCCAGGGAGAGGGGCTTAGCATATACTCGTTTACTTTATTCACAGGAAGCATTGGCTTCCAAATATCTTTTGCAGTCTTCCTGCCACGTTCAAGGACGGAACATAAATCATGTTAGAAATGACTTTGCTTCTGTAACTGACTTTCAGCTCTTGCTTAATGCTAGGCAGATGGCATGCCCCAGGTCTAGGAGCCTTATTCTTTGGCTTCATATTTAAGACTCTGTCTTTAAAACTAGAAACAAACCACTACTACCCAAAGGAAACTCTGGAGATTACATCCAGAGTAGAGCGTTCAAGGCTTCTTTTTGTGGAGGTAAGTATTAGGCAGGCCAAGAGGCAGTTAAATCTCATTTCTGCCTTATGATGATATTGAGGATTCTAGTATTTCCTGTTTGGTCCTTCACAAGTTTAGACACCCATATGGCTCTTGCTTTCAGGGGGCCATCTATTAGTGCAGGTTCTCCACCTAGAACATTTCAATTGTTTTTTCCTTTTCTTATTATATACTAAAAAAGAGGACTAATATGTTTTAAGCCCCTGTGTATGGCAGGCAATATTCTAGGCACTTTACATACATTTATTTTGTCTCTGATGTTACCATCCCCATTCCCATTAATGTCTCTAAACATTACCATTGTCAACAAGGAAACTGAGGCTCATAGAGGTTAATTATCAATGGCTGTACAGCTAAAGAGGGTTTGCAAAGTTGGAATTCAGTTAGATATGTCTGACTGTAAATGCTTTCTGCTTACCATGTTATCCTTCTTCCTTGAAACTGTAAGTATATTATAATATGGCTCATTGTTACACAGGTTTGGCTAGCCATGGGTCAAATTGTATTTCTTTTTCTTATTGAAATATAGTTGATTTACAATATTATATTCATTTCAGGGGTACAACATAGTGATTCAATATCAAATTATATTTCTTGATATAAATAATTACATATAATAAAAGCATGACCAAAAAATGTAAAATGGCTAATCTATACAATAAGCGTTAATACTACGGCATCTCAGATGCATTTTAAAGAAGTAATAATGTGTTTAGCAAATTGCATCAGATCCAAGACATAAGGTATATGTAATTATGAGGTTTTCTTTTGTGTTCTTTTGTGTGTTATTTTTGTTTTGTTTTTAAATTTTTATTGGAATATAGTTGATTTACAATGTTGTGTTAGTTTCTGCTGTACTGCGAAGTGAATCAGTTATACATATACATATATCCACACTTTTTTTATACTGACTAAAAGATAACTCGAGTTAAGTTGCTCACATTTGATAAGATAAAAAACCATTGATTGTGAAAAAGTGAAAAAATATATATATTCATTGTGCTACCTTTACTAATACAATGGAGTCTTACCGTAAGTACTTGGGACCCCATAACATGGGAGCCCTTAGGGGTGAAATACCTTGTAATGAAATCTTCTTAAGCCTCCAATTTCTAAACCCCCATATATGATTTTCAAGGTATTGTATTTGCTTTTCATCAAATTTTCCTTTAGAGTAGGTGGCTTGATAAAATATTTCCATTATATTTCTTTTTGTTGTTGTTGTTATACAGCAGGTTATTAGTTATCCATTTTATACATATTAGTGTATATATGTCAATCCCAATCTCCCAATTAATCACACCACCACCACTACCCCCCACTGTCCCCCCTTGGTATCCATATGTCTGTTCTCTACCTCTGTGTCTCTATTTATACCCTGCAAACTGGTTCATCTGTACCATTTTTCTAGGTTCCACATGTATGCGTTCATGTACGATATATGTTTTTCTCTTTCTGACTTATTTCACGCTGTATGACAGTCTCTAGATCCATCCACGTCTCTACAAATGACCCAATTTCGTTCCTTTTTATGGCTGAGTAATATTCCATGGTATATATGTACTATTTGTCTGTTGATTTGATTGCAAATATTTTCTCCCATTCTGAGGGTTGTCTTTTCGTCTTCTTTATGGTTTCCTTTGCTGTGCAAAAGCTTTTAAGTTTCATTAGGTCCCATTTGTTTATTTTTGTTTCTATTTCCATTACTCTAGGAGGTGGATCAAAAAAGATCTTGCTGTGATTTATGTCAAAGAGTGTTCCTCCTATGTTTTCCGCTAAGAGTTTTATAGTGCCTGGTCTTACATTTAGGTCTCTAATCCATTTTGAGTTTATTTTTGTGTATGGTGTTAGGGAGTGTTCTACCTTCATTATTTTACATGTAGCTCTCCAGTTTTCCCAGCACCACTTATTGCATAGACTGTCTTATCTCCATTGTATATCCTTGCCTCTTTTGTCATAGATTAGTTGACCATAGGTGCATGGGTTTATCTCTGGGATTTCTATCCTGTTCCATTGATCTATATTTCTGTTTTTGTGCCAGTACCATATTGTCTTGATTACTGTAGCTTTGTATTATAGTCTGAAGTCAGAGAGTCTGATTCTTCCAGATCTGTTTTTTACCCTCAAGACTGCTTTGGCTATTTGGGGTCTTCTGTGTCTCCATACAAATTTTAAGATTTTTTTGTTCTAGTTCTGTAAAAAATGTGATTGGTAATTTGATAGGGATTGCATTGGATCTGTAGATGGCTTTCGGCAATATAGTCATTTTCACAATATTGATTCTTCCAATACAAGAACATGGTATATCTCTCCATCTGTTTGTATCATCTTTAATTTCTTTCACCAGTGTCTTATAGTTTTCTGCATACAGGTCTTTTGTCTCCCTAGGTAGGTTTATTCCTAGATACTGTAT
>NC_041220.1:114030129-114031245 GCF_002837175.3 Physeter macrocephalus | reverse complement strand
TGTCTTATAGTTTTCTGCATACAGGTCTTTTGTCTCCCTAGGTAGGTTTATTCCTAGGTATTTTATTCTTTTTGCTGCAGTGATAAATGGGAGTGTTTCCTTAATTTCTCTTTTGGCTTTTTCATCATTAGTGTATAGGAATGCAAGAGATTTCTGTGCATTAATTTTGTATGCTGCTACATTACCAAATTCATTGATTAGCTCTAGTAGTTTTCTGGTGGCATTTTTAGGATTCTGTATGTATAGTATCATGTCATCTGCAAACAGTGACAGTTTTACTTCTCCTTTTCCAATTTGTATTTCTTTTTCTTCTCTGATTGCCGTGGCTAGGACTTCCAAAACTATGTTGAATAATAGTGGCAAGAGTGGGCATCCTTGTCTTGTTCCTGACCTTAGAGGAAATGCTTTCAGTTTTTCACCATTGAGAATGATGTTTGCTATGGGTTTGTCGTATATGGCCTTTATTATGTTCAGGTAGGTTCCCGCTATGCCCACTTTCTGGAGAGTTTTATCATAAATGGGTGCTTAATTTTGTCAAAAGCTTTTTCTGCATCTATTGAGATGATCATATGGTTTTTCTTCTTCAATTTGTTAATATGGTGTATCATATTGATTGATTTGCTTATATTGAAGAATCCTTGCATTCCTGGGATAAATCCCACTTGATCATGGTGTATGATCCTTTTAATGTGTTGTTGGATTCTGTTTGCTAGTATTTTGTTGAGGATATTTGCATCTATATTCATCAGTGATATTGGTCTGTAATTTTCTTTTTTTATAGTATCTTTGTCTGGTTTTGGTAGCAGGGTGATTGTGGCCTCTTAGAATGAGTTTGGGAGTGTTCCTTCCTCTGCAATTTTTTGGAATAGCCTGAGAAAGATGGGTGTTAGCTCTTCCTAAATGTTTGATAGAATTCACCTGTGAAGCCGTCTGGTCCTGGACTTTTTGTTTGTTGGAAGATTTTTAATCACAGTTTCAATTTCATTACTTGTTATTGGTCTGTTCGTATTTTCTGTTTCTTCCTGGTTCCATCTTGGAAGGTTATACCTTTTAAGAATTTGTCCATTTCTTCCAGGTTGTCCATTTTATTGGCATAGAGTTGCTTGTAGTAGTCTC
>NC_041220.1:114006876-114029984 GCF_002837175.3 Physeter macrocephalus | reverse complement strand
CTTCTACTAACTTTGGGTTTTGTTTGTTCTTCTTTCTCTAGTTCCTTTAGGTGTAACATTAGATTGTTTATTTGAGATTTTTCTTGTTTCTTGAGGTAGGCTTGTATTGCTACAAACTTCCCTCTTAGAACTGCTTTTGTGAAATCCCATAGGTTTTGGATCATCATGTTTTCGTTGTAATTTGTCTCTAGGTATTTTTTGATTTCCTTGTCATTTGTTTCTAGGTATTTTTTAACTTCCTCTTTGATTACTTCAGTGATCTCTTGGTTATTAAGTAGTGTACTGTTTAGCCTCTATGTGTTTGTATTTTTTACAGATTTTTTCCTGTAATTGAGAGTTAGTCTCATAGCATTGTGGTCGGAAAAGATACTTGATTCAATTTCAATTTTCTTAAATTTACCAACGCTTGATTTGTGACCCAAAATATGATCTATCCTGGAGAATGTTCCTCGAGCACTTGCTCAAGGGCTGATGTGTATTTTCTTGCCATTCACTTTGACTTTGTTGTGAAATGTGCTCGTTGGTGCAAAGACAGGATTAGGGCACTCATCACAGCAAACAAACAAGTGAAAGATTGGTTTTCCTGGAGGGACATCGGCAGATCTCTTTTGTCGCTGAGAGTACGTTTTTTCATTACCCTTCTGCAGTAATACTCTCAAGTAACATTAAAGGGGTGGGGGAGAGAAAGACTTCATAATAAAATTTAATTTAGACCGTACATTTACATCTTCATTTGATATATTTTGGAAAACTTGGCAGTATCACACTAGAATTATTTGTGGCTAAAGTGTTACTTTTGTCAGTTTCTGTGTCTTGCATATTGAGATCATGTATAATTTAAAACTTGAAATACAAGTTGAATTAGATCCCACATATCGTTTTACTCTTTAGGAAGCTGTTCAGCTTATTACTCAGCCTTATCCATTTTGACAAAAAGATATTGCTACCACAGGATTCTTTGCTATAAACAGCCACAATGTAGCAATTTTATGATAATGTATGTAATTTATTTTGATGTGAATATCAGGTGCTTTTTTCTATTTTCTTTCTCATAAAAGTGATATGTATTAAAACACTGCTCTAAAGAAATCCATGCAAGTGCTTTGAGCGCCTAGCTTGGATTTTACAAATGTATTTGCTTGAATGGTTTGACCATTGTGTTACCTGATTCCAGATGGCATGAGATTGTACCTTCTATTTTGGATATCTCAAAAACACATTTGTGTTTCAGTAGGAAGCAAATAGGATGATCAACATTTACAAAATAACTTCAGCGTTTTTAGTTGTAGCAAATTGTGCACTAGTTTTGACCTTTTTTTAGAGTCAATGGGGGATGCCTTCTCTTTGTCCTTTCGTCCCCAAAGGCAGTGCCATTCTACTATACACAGGTAACAGAATCAAACAAGTCCCATAACCATATCCAGAACAGACTCAGGAGATCTATTTTAACTGGCTTTTTTATTTGTATCAGTCTATCGAACCCTATAATTGTGCTTGACTGACAGAGATATGATGTTATTGTTGGTAGCATAGAACCCTCTGAGGTGTGAAATACAACGCCATGGTGCAGCCTGTTCTGTTCTGTCCACCTTCAACAATTGTCAGCTCGATTTGAAGCCCAGAATCTTGTTGACAGATGAATGAAGCAGACTTAGCCAAGTTAAGCTTACAATGCTATTTCTGCCAATGTGGTAGATGAATTAGGAAAAGAAATCTCTGTAGAACTTTTAGATGAGAAACTCTGATATCTTTACTTTATATGGAAAAAAAACAATACGACTTTTAAGCCAATAGTAAATCTTTTCCAGATACTTTCATAACTACAATTTATAATAACTACCTAATATGTGTGACTTTACATACCAATTCTCATTCTAGCCCTGTGAACTAGAGATATATTATACCCATTTACAGAGGAAGAAACCGAGGGTTAGGCAGATCAAGTAAATTAGCCCACCCAAGGATTCACATTTAGTAGGATTCAGAATTGGAACTTGAACCCAGGTCTATCTCTCTTCAAAACCCATTTCCCCCCCATATTTCTACAAGTTGTTTTTTAGGCAGGTAAGCTTTAAGTGTTACCAACTTCTTTGCAAGTATCTTCTTTGTTGTATCTTATCTTACCTATTATCTAAGGTTCATTTTAGGTTTTTCTTAGCTATCTGTGGATCTTACATCTTGTATGTGATCTTTCATATTGCTCTTTACTCAAAACACACTTATAAATCATCTAATTTTCATCTAACAGAAGTAAATTGTGTGGAGATATGAGCTTTGGCTCTTGAGTTGAGAAAACTGAACATAAAATAGTAATGGAGTTTTTCAGCAAATATTCCTTTAATTGCTTTTGCTATATTCTTGCTTAATTATCAAAATATTTTGATTTCTGTTTGGGCTCAAAGAGTGTGCTTTTGAATGTGTGGTTACTGTTATTTTTTTCTATAATAATAAGATATTATTTTTGATGGAGGGAGAAGACCACTCATCTTGCAGGAAACGGTATCACTATAAAATACCAAGATGGCTCGATAAATTCAGATGTAGTCACCATAACAAACCAGATAAACAAACAAAACAAACCTGGAGAATTAATTTGTGTCTAATGGCTGTTTGGGAAGAGAGTTATAATAGAATGACCATAGGTTGTCACAGATGGGTAGTTCATTTTGGAACCCTGCATACAGCTTTGTGTCCTGGAACAAAAGGTAGAAAAAGAGACATAACTATAATTCTTACATAGAATAGATTCCACAGTGTCTATTCACATCTTCTGTTTTGAGTGGTTCAGGCTGCCATGTTTGAGCATTGCCGTGTTCAGTGGCAATTTGTTTCAGTGCTTCTTTTGATATTGTTTATGTAGATTTAGTGCCAGATTAAACAGAATTTTGGAATTCTTGAAGGGGCAGAGATAATGGAAAAATACCCCCCAAACTGAGATAAGTAAAGGTGCTAAAGTAAAAAAAGAAAAAAAGGAGGAGGAAAAGGAGGAGGAAAGAGACATACCAAAATATTGACAATGTATTTTTTGCAAGATTATTCTTTCCTGTGGTCTATTTCTGGATACCATCTGTTTTAGAAAGACTGTAGCTGTTTTAACAGACAAACTCTGAGATGTTACTGGCTTACCACAGTAGACATTGATTTCTTATACATGGTGAAAGGCAAGACTCTGGGGACTCTGCCATCTTCCATATGTGTGTTCTGTGGTTACCCTGGGCATAGGCATACAGCCACTGGATAAGATAAAGAAAGAAAGAGAATGGACAGTCAGGTGGGAGGATTTTTTTGGCCAGCACTAGAAGTACAAGAGTTTATGGTTTATATCACTGCTGACCACATTTCTTTGGCAAGTGTCAAGTCACATTTTCACACATAACTGCAAGGGAGAGAGTGAAATGTAGCTGTGGGCTTAGAAGAAAAAGTAAACAAAATTGGTGAACAGCCAATCTCTGCTACCCTGATTGGATATAATTCCTTAAGGAATTGAGAGAACCAGAAATCTCCAACGAGGTGTGTATAGGTATGTCACTTGGGGAGTAATGTGACCTCTGACTTTGTAAAATTTTAGAGAAGAAAAAAAATTTCATCAAAACTGTTATCACTAGAAACTTTGAACAGAAAAAGAAAAGGGAAAAGAAGTTTTTTGAAAAAGAGCAACATAAAAGTTAGGGAGTGCTTTGTAAGAAGAATAAAGTATGAGTACCAGGCTAGGAGCCTCAGGCCTCCCAGGTTACTTCATAACTTCATTGATAATGAAGGTTTTTTGTCTTTAAGCACTTACAAAATCTTCAAGCACCAACAGACACTGCTGTGGCTTTCTCTTTCTTCTTACTATTTCTCGTGCCACTGAGTGATTTCAATACCCTGTATTGGATCCAGGGTGATCGTCTCAATTGGAACAGTTCTGGTTATCTTGTTTCATATTCCCAATTGTCTCATGTGAAAGTTTAATTTTTAATAATGCTTCTGTGAAAAAATGACATTTTTAGGCTCACTTTCATAAGGTTTGAAGAGGGAGCAACTGATATTCTTATAGTGGGAAACATGATTAAAACAAAAAAGTGGGAGTTTAGGGATGAATCCTCTCTCTTCCAAAGAGGTAAAAGAGTGTTTCATTTTACACTAAAAAATAAAAAAGCAAAACAGATAGCACAAGGCAGTCAGAATTATTAAAAATGAATCTCTCAGTTGTAAAGTCTTTGCTTTTGGTTGCTGATTGGACACCTGCATATTTTTCTAATATCCAGTCTGTGAACAAATGGAGTGTCATGTCCCTTCTTCCTGTTTGACTTTCTTGTGACCAAATACTTAGATGTGGGGTTGAATTCCTAGGGCGGTCTGCTTATGCAGGCCTGTAATGCCTTATGGGACAAATTAGGGAAGTCATAATTATATGACTTCTGTGGATTTGTGAGGCAATACCTAGCCATAGTCAAGAAAGCCACACTAAAATAAAGTGCTATGAAAAAAGCAGTTTGGAGACATTTTTGAAGGTAAATATTTTGAACAAAGTCAAGTGAGTGACTTAAGGGTATATTATTGTTTCCTCATGAATGGCCAAGCATTTAGTAATCTTCAGCAGCATGTAATTGCAGAGAAGACCTCATTGTCCCCATTCTTCCAAACTAGTTATGTAAAATGCTATGGTTTCCTCTTACTCAAAGAGTGGCTCCTGCTTAATTTCTGATCATTTGGACACCGTGGTGTTGGCCTACATTTGGCCTAAATTAACTAAGTATGACTTGTTTGCTCTGAATTGAGTCCTGAACCATAATATAGAAAGAATTCCCTCCTTATTAAATGAACTTTAGTTCTTGCTTTGGTGGAATTAAAAAGACATCAAGCCTTGCAATCTAAAGTGTCCCAGATTGGGCTTCCCTGGTGGCGCAGTGGTTGAGAGTCCGCCTGCCGATGCAGGGGACGCGGGTTCGTGCCCCGGTCCGGGAAAATCCCACGTGCCGCGGAGCGGCTGGGCCCGCGAGCCATGGCCGCTGCGCCAGCGCGTCCGGAGCCTGTGCTCCGCAACTGGAGAGGCCACAACAGTGAGAGGCCCGCATACCACAAAAAATTAAATAAAATAAAATAAAAATAAAGTGTCCCGGGTTACCTAAATGTTCTTTTGGGGTTTTTTTTTAGTCATTATGAATGATATATATATATATATATTTTTTTTTTTTTTTTCCACAAAAGTCAGAAACAGGACAAGGCCACCTACTACCAGTTTGATCACTTAACATATTTCTTTTTTTTTAAACATCTTTATTGGCGTATAATTGCTTTACAATGGTGTGTTAGTTTCTGCTTTACAACAAAGTGAATCAGTTATACATATACATATGTTCCCATATCTCTTCCCTCTTGTGTCTCCCTCCCTCCCACCCTCCCTAATGAATGATATTTTTAATGCACTTTTTATCTTCACAGTCCCCATGCTTTCTTAAGATTTACTTAGGGTTAAATAAAATAAAACTTTTCTTGTTTCCTTACTTGCTAATATTTTCAGTCTCAAAAATACACATATACATCTCTAGCTTGTATTTCTGCAGAATGTCTTATTAACAAGTATCTCTATATGCTCAAAGAAATGAATAAAGGTTGGAATCATGGGATATAGAGGCAGGAGGGACTTAAAGTGTTATTAATAATTAGTTCATACAGTTATCTAAAATATAGTGCCCACTTATTCAATGAGTCATTCATCAAACTCATATGGAATGCCTAATATGTGCCATGCCCTCTGCTATACATGATGGGCATACAATAGCAAATAAACATAGCCCCTGTCTTCAAAGACCTTAGAGTCTACTAGGAGCAAAACAAAACAAAAACATAGCAACATTATATGAGAAATATGCTCAGGATATGTCGAGGTACAACGGAAGAACCATAGCGGGGTAAATCACCCAAATTCTGGTGGGAGGGGATCAGGTTGCCTCTGGATCTAAGTCACGGTGTTGTCAACGTGAAAAGTCTAAGATTGTGCGGTGTTTTCATGGAGGCTAGCATGTTCAAAACCTTTGAGATACACGAAAGAATGGTATTTAGGAAAACTGCTTATTAAGGTTGAAATGTAATGTTCAAGGAGGGGATGAGGAAGTAAATAGAAAGCAGGGATTGGGGTAGGATGAGGTGAAGGACCTTGCATGCCATGCTAAGTAATTATCCTAAAAGTATAGAATCTGCAGGATTTAAGAAGTGGGGTAGCATGGTCAGACAAACATTTTAGGAAGATCAGTCTTGCTAAAGGACAGGAGGAAGACAAAGGGGAAGAGAGAGATGGTTAATGTATTGTTGCAGTTATTTGGGTGAGAAATAAAATGACCTGGAGAGATACAGAGAATGGGATAGATTCAGGGTGTATTAATGAGGTAGAAATGGCAGAATGTGTGACTAGGTGTAAGGATGAGGAGGAGGGAGAAGTGAGGGTGATTCTCAGGCCTTGCTCTGGCGAATAATAGTGCAGACCGTGGGATAGAGACTAAAGAAGGAAGAGCAGATTTGGGGAGGAGATGATGCTGAGGTTTGATTGGAGCCCACATCCAGACTGAGGGAAAGGACAAAATGGACTGTCCAGGGACTGAGGTGAGCAGGAGTCAGGAGGTCCAGGGGGAGGTAGCCTGGGCTGCAGACCAAACCAGAGAGGCAAGGGGCTTGCTCTTCCTAATCGCAGCTGCACTGCACTCTCCCCTCCTCCTAGCTTTGAACTGGTTACATTTTACCGTGCTCTGTGGAAGGAGAGTAGAAATAGGAAAACTGAGGCATCTGTACAAAGCGTCTGAGTCACCACTTCCTTCTATTAATAAACAAATGAAATCCATATTTGTGTAGCTAACCCACAGAAAAGGAGGGGGAATGTTTGGCAGGCACAGTAGAAATCCAATCTGGAAACTACAAATTTAAAAACAATTATTTTAAATTTTATATCACAAACTTCCTCTTGGAGGCTTCTGTTAGCTACATCTATGTTAGGATATTCTTCTGGGAGTAGAAATATAAGGGCTCCAGAGCTTTGCTGCCCAGAGCCATGGAGTTCAGAGGACACATGAAAGCATACTTTTCGTCCTGTACTGCAGACACCATCTTCTGTTCTGGTATATCATTTCACTCAACAGGAGTAGACGCACATAGTTTGTCTCTTGATTTGCAGTTTGGGGAACAATTTCAACTCGCTCCCTCCCAGGGCACATTATTAACAACCAACTGGCATACAGTTTCAGACTTTTTCGCAGGTGAGAGTGAAAACTGAAAGAGTGGATTAAAGGGTTCCCTGCAGGCACCCTGGATAATTTATCGCCCTTTTGCTGTAATGGCTGGATGGATATATCTTTCTCCATATGTAGCCTTTCATTTAGACTTCTAATCAGTGGTAAAGAATAAGAACTGATTTTTAAAAACCATCCCTTGGAGTGGAACTAATCAGCTTGTGGTTTCCCTTCAGTTAGTCTCACCATTATCCAATATGCCCTCTATATCCTCACATAGGAAATGACCTAAACTTCCACTTGCAGTTGTGCGGATTATTTATCCTGTTGCCTCCCTCCATCTCCATCCAACCCTCTACTTTGCATGTTAAAGTTAAGCCTCTAATCATTGAATCTTAATGTCTGGAAAGTTGATCTGGCATCGCCATTACATACAAACTTACTTTGTACCTTATACGGCGTGACTTGAAAAGAAACTATTTTGAATTCTTGTATTGTTTACCAGTTTGAAAGTTGTGTGAAAGATGAGGATTTATTCCTTTGCCTGACTGGATCCCCTGGGCTTTATTTGTTAAGAATGTTATTTTCCCATAGGCATTAACTCCCCTGTTTAGAGGGAAAAAAATCCTTATTTAGCTTCAGTTTGGTAATGTTAATAGAGTTTAGAAGGAGAGACTTTGAAGGGTGTAAACAAACTGAAGGCGATTTCAGATCATTAGAACATTTTGAACAAAATGAAAAATTGCTTGACCCTGTACCAAATATTATAATTCATAAGAAACTCATACAGAAATTATATATTTCCTATAATATGAGGTTTCCTATGTGCATATATTTAATCAAAACCACAAGGCAAATGAATTTGGATTGGGAAACCTCCTGCTATTCACCATTGTGAGGAGGAGAAGCTTTTATTTTGTCATTAAAAAGTATCATTAAAGGGTAGACAGTTTCTTTCATTCCTATTCATTTCTGTAACTTCCAGTACTTTCTAAATACTCTAATAACTAGAGCACCTAGATCATTTTCTAGGCTTGTGTTCTGTTAAAAGTAAATTAAATAGGAAGCTTTCATTTTGGTAAATTATTACTGGAAATTGACCCGAATCATCTCTCTGTCGCAGTAGGAACTCAATCTATTGCCCTAAAGTACAGTGTTTACCAAGATGTGACCTACTTTAGTACTTTCAGTGATTTATAGTATCCTTTTATATTGTCAGTAAATTAGACTCCATGGACAATGTAAGAATTTCTTTCGGGAAGAGTTTTGATCGCAGTCAAAGGGGATGGTTTATAATAGAACGTTTCTTATTTGGGAACTTGAAGTCAGCATCATTTCAGGTGTGAAATGTTTCCTTGCTATATCCTGCTTTGCTCGCTGACAGTAGCTACAGCAGGTGGCTTACTATTAAAATCAGTATGATAAACCTCTCAGAAAATGACATCTCTTTTGTTACATATTTGTTCCCACCTTATCTCACTCTGTGCTGGCTAGCCTTTTAAATACCTTTGCATACCAAGAATGGTATTTTAAAAGCATCCTAAATTACAGATCTTCAAACTTCTTACTTTTAAAACTATAACCAAAGCTAGTTGAATGTTTGGCTTTATCCACCAAGGGCATCATATGAAGCCCAGTAAATGAATGTGTATACTTATGTAAAACTAGCTCCTTGTCTAACATCCAAATATATATGTAATGGGATACTAAAATAATAGTGAATCATTAAAGTTCTTATATTTGGCATTTACAGGCTTTTAATTTCTTTCTAACAGATGTAGAAATAGTTCATCTGTAACAATTAACCATTACATTGACTCTTCATTCAGAATGTTTTGTAGCTCAAATGTTTCTAAGTAAAAAATATATATATTTTTAGAAGAAGGATCTTTTCCTGAGATTTTTATCTTCAAATTATGGAAAGTTTCAGAGTGCATGAAGTATGAAAGTTATAGAATTTTAGTTGGTGGGAACCTCAGAGATAGAGTCCATATTTTCTCTTTACTTTTTAAATTAATTAACTAAAAGTGGATCCCAAACATGAATTTTAAGGAAGATGTTGTCACACTGACATAGCTGTTCTGCAGCGATGAAAATGGGCTTATGAATAATGGCATACGGTATGTTTTATCTAAATTAGTTCATTTCTAAGGGGATGTCTTTTAAAATGCTCCATGTTTTTAAAAAGTTCAACTCATCAAAGTCATCATGTCACATCTGTTACAAAGATTTGTCTGTTGCTGATCTACAGCTAACTAATTTTCCAGAAATGACACTTCTCATAGTTTATTGTGTTCTTATCATCATGGCACAAACTAACATCAAATGTGTTTCTTGAGTGATGCTTAAGATGAAGTAGCCTTGTGCATTCTGTTTTTGAACATGGAGGTTTCGGTTTCTTAAGAGAAATAAGAAATTTTAGGTAAAGATGCCTTTCAGGTTTCAATCAGGCGCAAACCCGGTTCCCCTGCATCAGCAGGCGGACGCGCAACCGCTGCGCCACCAGGGAAGCCCCAAATGTGTTTCTTGAGTGATGCTTAAGATGAAGTAGCCTTGTGCATTCTGTTTTTGAACATGGAGGTTTCGGTTTCTTAAGAGAAATAAGAAATTTTAGGTAAAGATGCCTTTCAGGTTTCAATCAGCCATAAACTTGTACATTTTTGTTTTTTAAATATTTGTGTGGTTAAGAAATAGAATAACACCATGAAGAAAATCTATTTCCTACTTTTAAATAATACTGTCTTCCAATGACTTGAATTAAACCTCAAAACTTTGTTAATCTTTAATTGCTTGTGTTTTTACTTTAATTTAAATTAAAATAGGGTTAAGAGAAAGTTTGAGAATCTATTTAGTATCAAGTGGAAGTATTTGAATTATTGGCATTATTTATAAACTTTTTTTTTTGCTCTTTTGGATTCAGATCTTATTTAGACAAGATTAATGTTTATGCAAGTGAAAGAATAAAAACTTATTATGGAATGACATGAGACGGAATGAGATGTATGTTTGTTGTAAAGAATATTGCTGCAAAAACAAATTCGTTTTCTTCCCTACAAAAGTTAGAAGAAAACATGATTCTATCCCATCGTTAAATGGGTTTGCTATTTCTCATTATTCTTTACTGCTATGGGCTCTTCATGAAAGGGAGATGTTGAAAAGAATTTAGAACCCTGGGAAATGTCTACACCAGGAAATAGGCAGGTGAAAACTGTATTCTCTAGGATCACAAAGCAAAGAGGTTTCAAACGTATTATTTCCTTCAAAAATTTGAAAATGAATCATGGTTTGGTTGAACTGCTTGAGCTCTCTCTTCTGATTGGGACTGCCTTTAGCTGTGCCTGCCTGCAGTGACAACATGACTGTACAAATAAGGGGGGGCAGATTCCGTTGTAGTACAGATAGTGCATGTGGGAATAGACCCAGGAGCTAAAGGAACCCCAAACTGCACTACACCTGCCCTCTAACATCAGAGAAAAATCCTCCCTTGGCTTAATGGCAGAACCAGGTCCCTTGACTTCCTTTGTGAATACGGACAGTGCTACATAACTCTCATGTCCTAGTTCATGCTTCATATACCTATACTGTGCGTGTGCGTTTGTGTGAACTAAAACTTCTCCCTGAACTCTCCTTTCAGTGAGAAAAAAATAAATGGCTAGGGTTTGCAGTTTGTCAAAAGCTTTGAAGAGATGGTTTTAGCAGACTTTATTTCTGGAGGTTTGTACCGCCTCTCTACCCCTTTAGGAAGGACCTGGTGGGTTAGCCTAATTTGCTTCATTCACACCAATTATTAATGCAAGCGTCTACCTGGGCCTACTTCCTTTCATTTACACAGTTTCAAGGATGGCCAGTCAGCATGATCCAGGCAGGACATAGAACCATTCATGCATGGGAACTCGTGCTTTATTCTCTCCCCAGTAGGCTTCTAGCATGCTGTGGCTGCAGCCCATGGAACACCATCTTCTATCCGTCAGCAATTATTTAGAATCATTCAGAAAGAACCTGCTGACCCTCATCAATAGAGGTAATTTAGCCAGTGGCTCTAAAAATGGTGTTACATTCCTTGTCTCAACTGAGAACATTCATATTATAGAAGAGCTGAATGTATTCAGTATACTCTTGGTAACGTTACAGCCTCTAATTTAGTCCCAGCATCACTAACTGTATAACGTTATCTGTTAAATTGAGGTAGTTTATTTTTCAATACAATCATTTTTATCACTGTGAGAAGAGAGAATTTTAACTAGTTTTCACAGTTTAAGTCTTTGTCAAAAGGTCTTCCAGTTGCTTGGGAAGATAAAGCCCAATAAAATATGGGAATCTGAAAATGTAAGAATTTCTCTGTGTCACTTGTGACTGCAAGTTCCCCCGCTGAAGGGTCCCTGCCTTATTTTTCCTTGTTCCTCTATAACCACCACAGTGCCTGGCATTTAGTAGGTTGATTGAATAAAAATTCATATAAAGATAAATTTTAAAAAATCAAATATTTATTATATGCCTGCCACTGTCCAAGATGCAGTATAGTATAATAGTTTAAAAAGTATAGGGCTTCCCTGGTGGCGCAGTGGTTAAGAGTCCGCCTGCCGATGCAGGGGACAGAGGATTGTGCCCCGGTCCGGGAAGATCCCACATGCCGCAGAGCGGCTGGGCCCGTGAGCCATGGCCACTGAGCCTGCGCGTCCAGAGCCTGTGCTCCACAACGGGAGAGGCACAACAGTGAGAGGCCCGCGTACCGCCAAAAAAAAAAAAAAAAAAAAAAAAAAAAAAAAAAATATATATATATATATATATATATATATATATATATATATATATATATATTGGCTCTGGAATCTGACAGACCTGAATTCATATCTCAGTATTTCCCCTTACTAGCTGTGTGATCTTGGGCAAGTCACTCACCCTCTCTGTCTCAGTTTCCACAACTGTATAATGGGGCTAATAATGGTACCTACTGATGTCTGCAAAACAAAAGGCACGGTGCCTGGCTTATTGTATCAGCACCGTAAGTGTTAGCTGTTCAAGGAGCATACCATTTAATAGGAGAGGTAAGATACCAATAGCCATAATTTAAGGCAGAATATAATGTCATAAAAGAATTAAGAAAATGATCTGTGGCTATTCAGAAGAAATAACGTTCCTATCTGCTGTGGGAAAGCAGGCAGATCTTTGAAAGAGATGAAAGCCCTAAAGCCTGGATGGGATTTTGACAAGTGGAATGGGCGGGAGGGCACGCAGGCTGGGTGGATAGCAGGAACAAGGTGTCTGAGGGGTCAGGAGCCTGAAGCAATTGGAGGCCATGGGTCTCTCCAGAGGTTGAGCTGAGAGCTTTGACTGCCAGGTCTAACTAAGCCTTGATTTGGTCAGAATGAGATGTCATTACCTTTGATGGAGCAGAAGTGAAGTTTTGAAACTGGGTCAGTTACTGCTGGGACTGCCTGAGTCCTCCAAGTGCCATATGTCTTCCTCTGACATTTAAGCAGCACTTTGTTTACATAGCCACTGTAACCCTTAAAGTTTTGTGACTTACTTGGTAAAGTGGCTCTGGAATCTGACAGACCTGAATTCATATCTCAGTATTTCCCCTTACTAGCTGTGTGATCTTGGGCAAGTCACTCACCCTCTCTGTCTCAGTTTCCACAACTGTATAATGGGGCTAATAATGGTACCTACTGATGTCTGCAAAACAAAAGGCACGGTGCCTGGCTTATTGTATCAGCACCGTAAGTGTTAGCTGTTCAAGGAGCATACCATTTAATAGGAGAGGTAAGATACCAATAGCCATAATTTAAGGCAGAATATAATGTCATAAAAGAATTAAGAAAATGATCTGTGGCTATTCAGAAGAAATAACGTTCCTATCTGCTGTGGGAAAGCAGGCAGATCTTTGAAAGAGATGAAAGCCCTAAAGCCTGGATGGGATTTTGACAAGTGGAATGGGCGGGAGGGCACGCAGGCTGGGTGGATAGCAGGAACAAGGTGTCTGAGGGGTCAGGAGCCTGAAGCAATTGGAGGCCATGGGTCTCTCCAGAGGTTGAGCTGAGAGCTTTGACTGCCAGGTCTAACTAAGCCTTGATTTGGTCAGAATGAGATGTCATTACCTTTGATGGAGCAGAAGTGAAGTTTTGAAACTGGGTCAGTTACTGCTGGGACTGCCTGAGTCCTCCAAGTGCCATATGTCTTCCTCTGACATTTAAGCAGCACTTTGTTTACATAGCCACTGTAACCCTTAAAGTTTTGTGACTTACTTGGTAAAGTTTCTTTGGCCTTGTTACAGAAAATGTAGGAATGGATGATTCATGGAAATTCTATGGTAGCTCATCATGAACAATGTCTAGAAACAAGAATTGTAGGGAAATTCAGTCTTTTAAGCAACATATTTTGCATAACTCCTCTATACTTCCAAAGATTTTTGAGTCCTTATTGAATAAATATAGATAATATTATCTTTATTATTGTTAGAGTATATGTTATTGAAATGGTATTCCTGCAATTAAGCCTAAAGAGATAGGAACATAGCTAAAATAAATTAAGTATGGCTTAAAAAATTGTTAAAACATCACTGGTTAAAAACTATAATAAAAGATTACACCAGACATTCTAGTAATTGAACTTATTAAAGATAACCTACTGGGTATATCACAAACATAATATGGAAAGAATAAAAAATTCATCTGACAAAAAAAATGGAGGGCTTCCCTGGTGGCGCAGTGGTTGCGCGTCCGCCTGCCGATGCAGGGGACACGGGTTCGTGCCCCGGTCCGGGAGGATCCCACGTGCCGCGGAGCGGCTGGGCCCGTGAGCCATGGCCGCTGAGCCTGCGCGTCCGGAGCCTGTGCTCCGCAACGGGAGAGGCCACAACAGTGAGAGGCCCGCGTACCACAAAAAAAAAAAAAAAAAAAAAAAAAGGAAAACACTCTTCCGCAGACCTCCTATATCCCCACTTCCCTCCTTAATTAGGTGTCTCATTGCATCTTTATACTCATGCTCTTGTAGCTATACACCTGTAACTCCTCTCCCTCTGTCCTGGCCTGGGGAGACCTCAAACCTACTTAAATCCAACTCACCCTCTGCTCTGCACCTGCATCCACATAGCTGAATACAGATGGAGAAAAACAACTCTGCTAACTGGTTTCATTTTCAGCTCACAACCACTAATCTCAAGAGGATGCGTGGTGCTGTCCATGTCTGTAATCCAGTCCCTCTCTAACTTTCTTAGCTATTTCAAACATTTTTCTTGCTCCTGAATCCTCCAGCATCTCCTTCCCATTTACTTTGTTGAAAGTATTGTTTGTTATTTCTCTGAGAAAATAGAAACCATCAGAATATAATTCTATACACTCCCACCACCAAATCTGATAATTTACTTAGATCTGTACCCGCCTTTCCTCCTGCCACAAGGGATGAACTCTCCCTGACCGTTAATCCCTACCACTCTGCTGAAGCGTTCTTGTTAGGGTCGCTGATTACATTCACCATGACAAATTCAGGGGTCAGTGTTCCTTTTAAATTTTACTGGACCATATTCAACACAGCCAATTGCCCCCTGCTTGATGAAACCCTTTTCTTGCCTATCTCCTTGCTGGGTATCACTCTTCCAAGGTGCTTCTCCTACCTCGCTCCTTCTCAGCCTTGCGAGTTCTTTTACTTCTTCATGGTCTCTAAATGTTGTGCTGGAAGGTTCGGTCCTTCCTTATTTACATTCACTTGTTGCTAGGTGATCGCATATAATCGCATGGTTTAAAATCTTATCTATATGTCAAAGGCTCCTAGATTTATATCTCCAACCTGGACTTCTCCTATGAACTCTAGACTTGTATATCCAAGTATCTACTCAGCATCCCCACACGGCTCTTTCACAGATCTCCCAAACATGTCCAAAACCACATTCTCCAAAGCCGCTCCTCTTAATCTTCAGCACGGCAGTAAATGACGTCTCCTTCCTTTAGTTGCTCCAGTCAAATCTTGGAGTCACTCCTGACTCCTTTTTTCTCACACCCGGCGTTCAATCTATCTGCAAATCTGGCACCGCTTTCTTCACAACATAGGCAGGATCTAACCATTTTGTTTTCTGCCACTACTATCCTGGCCCATCCAATCATTTACATTTTACTTGGATTATTACAAAGCCTCTTAACTTCCCTCCATACTTACACTCTTTCCCCCACAGTGAACGCTATCCTTTTCGAATATAATTCAGATTATGTCACTTCTCTGTGCAAAAGCTCCTCTCGAAGGCTTTCTATCTCACCCCAATTAAAAGCCAAGTTCTTATCATGACTTACAAAGTTCCACATGACCTGGATCTTCCACCTCTATGACTGCACACCTTGCCCCGTTCCCATAGCTCCCTCCACTCCAGACCCACTGTCAGTGGCTGGAAGACTCTATCTCCTTATAGGGCATTCCTCTTGCTATTCCTTTTCCCTCTTTTCCTCGGTTCCTTCCATGACCACCCTATAAAATGGTACCCTCCTACTCTACGCTCCTTATCTTCATATATTTTTCTTCTTAGCCATTATGGCCACCTGCAGCATTATTTATAAACATTCTCTTACAGTCTGTCTCCCCCCCCACAAGCAAGTGGGACTTTGTTGGCAGGGACTCTCTTTTGTTTATTACATTTACCATATTCCTAGTACTTGGAGAATGGCTGGCACACTGGAGTAGCTTAACAAATATTGATTGAATGAATAAATAAATAATCAACCTTACTTTTCCCACCTCCATCCCACACTCAGAAGACTTCTACTTCAGAGTGTCTTGAGATTTAGGGCTAGGAATACTTCCATTTTCTGCCCCTGTACCTCCAAATGTATTTGCATCTGTCTTCACTTTCTTTCTCCTCTTCTTAGACAACAGGATACCCTTTCTCCTCACCCTGATTCTCTGACACCACTTCTTTTTGTGTTCTCTTGTATATTGATTTTGCTCTGCAAGCCATTTCTTTCCTCTCTGCTAATAGTTTTGTCAGTTTGCAAACATTTTCAAATCCTTCCCACCTACTGTGAAAACAAATAAACAAAAAACTTTTCTCCAACTCTATATCCCTTTTAGCTACTATCCTGTTTCTGTTCTTCCCTTTATACACAGATACTCAAAAGAACTGTCTACTGAGATTGGCAAAGAGTTGGTACACGTGCTTTCCACGTTTTGCCTTCTGTAGACGTTGCTGATTAATCCCAGTACCATTTCCCCAACTCTATAACCCAACCTCAGAATCTTCTTTTAACACATTATTCCAGGGGGCCATTCGCAACCAGAGTTGCCACTTGGCATGACACCTGCTTGCCACCTCTGGAGCTTATTCTTGCCTTAATTTTCTCACCTCCCTGCTCAAACAATTATAATAAATATTCTGACTTCCTAATGGTTAAATGCAATGGACTCTTTCCAATCCTCATTTTAATTTCTCTTTTTGAAATTCTCTCCAGTATTGGCTTTATAAACTCATGTTTGTTGTTATTGTTTTTAACTCTTTTCCTCCTCGGTGTCCTTTGGAGACGCTCTTCGTCTCTTTCTCCTAAAATGTTTATCTTTGTCTACCCAGGGATTCTTGACCTGAGATGAATGATTTGCTAGAGAATCCATGGATGGACTTAAGGGGTTTGTTGTGTGCATGCAAAATTAAGTTTTTCTTGTATGGATATTTCTAGCTAGAGCAGCTATAGCTCTTATCCAATTCAAAAGAGGATTAAGGATGACTGCTGCCTGTTCCTCTGTGTAATCTTGCCCAAGCTCATGGCTTCAGCCACCAGCATGATACAAGTGAGAGCACGAAAGGGTTCAAGTCAGACAAACCGATGTCCATATTCCACTTTCCCCTTTTTGAAGCTGTGTGACTGGGAATATTACCCAACCGCTCTGAAACTTGGTTTGTTCAACTATAAAATGATGGAAATGAGCCCTAATTTGTAGAGTTATTGTAACCGAGATGTCATTTGTAAAGCCCCTGGTGTCTTGTGGTAGTCAGTAAGTGATAGCTGTTATGAGGCAGTCCTAAACATCTTGGTCTCTAAAGCACACAAGCTTCTCAGCTTGCAGAGCCTCTCGGCCCAAATTTTGTGATAGGTTTCCATTTTTAGGGTTCTGTTTCACTGGAGCAATAAGTATTATGCAACTCACACGTTATCAATTGACTCTGCTTTTATTAACGCATTTATTAACACAAACATCTAAGACAGCTGCAGAGAGCACTAAATCCATTTTTTTTGCACAACATTTAGAAAATTGGAATTGGGCACTTATATAAATTTTAATCAGACTGAGAGATGTTTATAAATTGGCTTCCAGTATTTATCTGGTGCAATCAAAATAACACACTTTCAAAGATGTTAATAAACATGGCAGAAACCAAATTATTCATTATATACAATTTAAGAAAAATTCGTTGGGCCGTAAAAATGGTTTTTGCATTCTTTAAAAGATGTGTGTTTTCAAAACAGTGGCAGCTGAGCAGGTGTCTCTACTCATGTGTATTCCATGTGTTTACTGTATCCTATTAAACGTATGTTTGTAAACTTATTGATTTACACCTTCCTGATTCCATGCCACTTGGTGAAAAGGCTTGGAGATGTAGTATGTTTTAGAAGTTTGATACACATTTATATCCAAAAGCATAAGTCCTTTAAATCAGGGTCCCCCGGATCGGTACCGGTCCGTGGCCTGTTAGGAACCAGGCCGCACAGCAGGAGGTGAGCGGCGGGTGAGCGAGCAAAGCTTCATCTGTATTTGCAGCCGCTCCCCATCGCTCGCATTACTGCCTGAGCTCCTCCTCCATTCAGATCAGTGGTGGTATTAGATTCTCGTAGGAGTGTGAACTCTACTAATTAACTGTGCATGTGAGGGATCTAGGCTGCACGCTCCTTATGAGAATCTAATGCCTGATGATCTGAGGTGGAGCTGAGGCAGTGATGCTAGCGCTGGGGTGTGGCTGCAAATACAGATTATCATTAGCAGAGAGGTTTGACTGCACAGAGACCATAATAAATCAATTGCTTGCAGACTCATATCAAAACCCTATCAGTGAGTGGCAAGTGAAAACAAGCTCAGGGCTCCCACTGATTCTGCATTATGGTGAGTTGTATAATTATTTCATTATATATTACAATGTAATAATAATAGAAATAAAGTGCACAATAAATGTAATGCGCTTGAGTCATCCCAAAACCATCCCTCCACCCCGGTCTGTGGAAAAATTGTCTTCCACGAAACCAGTCCCTGGTGCCAAAAAGGGTGGGGACCACTGCTTTAAATGGCTTTATAAAATAATACAGCTAAATCCCCAAACCCAAATATTTTGGCCTGCAAAATTGCAAAGATTCCCAGCAAACTCAGCTGAGCAGGGATCCCCAGTGTATGTGGAACCATAACCTCCTATAGGTGGTGCTTGACTCTAAAACTCTCCTGCCCCTGTCTCTATCCCAACCCTACTCCTAGAAATGATGTGGGGCATACACAGAAGGTGAATTAAAAAACCTTACTTATTGAATTTTAAAGAATAGTTTTAAGAATTTTTCAGATTCTTCCAAGTAACTAAAAACACACTGAATTGGGAGAAAGTTGGAAAATGGAATTCAAAAATCACTGACCTAGATCTTTGAGTGAATGAATCTAGTATGGAAAAAATTTAACTTAAGGTTCTGTTTAAAAGTTTTCTGCAGTGAATTAGGTACCGTGCTAATAAATATTTTTATAATCAAGACATGAGGCTAGTAAAATTTTGTGAAGTCTAGAAAACTCTAAAGATAGAAATAGTTACTCATAATTCCACCACCCAGAGATAACCACTATTTTCATATATTTTTTCTCTCTTCCTCCCTCTCTCCCTTTCTGTCTCCCTTCTCCCTTCCTTCTCTCTCTTTCTTTCTTTCTTCTTTCTTTCTCTTTCTCTCTTCATATAGATAGATTTACAAATATATGTCTGAATAAATACGTATGTATACACATGTAGGATTATATCCTAGAAAATATATATGATCTGTATTTTATATACTACCATATCAACAAATAAAATATATGAAGTTTATAATTGGAATAACACTGCATTACCCATGTTGTATCATAAGGAAATAATCATAATAGTCAAATATTTATATAGTAATATGTCAACACTGTTTATAATACCAAAAATCAACCTCAGTGGAATATTAGGCATCCAGTACAATTTAATATTGTAAATTAATGCATAAATGGAGTCTTTATCTTTCTTATGCTCTCTGTATGTGAAATTTTTAATGACAAAAAATGCACATGATAAAATTCTTTACTTTTCTTATGTTTCCATTATGAACATTTAATCATAAGAAAGCTAAAAATAGTATGGGGTTAGAAAATATAATAATATTTTAAAATTATTGTGGGAAGGACTTAATTTACTTAAATATGAGTAAATCTTTAAATAAGGCATGTTATTTATTTACAGAAGGCAAATATCATGGAAGAAATCTTCCAAGTTTTGAATGAATTTTTGTTTTCTTTACATTGAACCCAACAAAACCATCTCCATGTTTTCTCTCTCTCTCTTTCTCTTTCAAATTAAAAAAAAAGACATCCACCAGGCTTGCGACTATAGCTATTTATTTTCCTCTTGAGTAGAATATGACTTTTCCTTCCCAGAATTAAAACCACCAAGGATTAAGTATTTCTCGAAAGAAAACCTTAAATTGAAATAGTCTAAGTCATATTATGTGACCGTGGCTAAGGTAAGAATTATTAATATCTATCCTATAGGGTAACACAACAGGCAATATAAATTATGAATAATGTTTGTCTCAGTCAAGCGTGTAGGAGTCTTTGGAAGCATGAGCAGCTTATAGACGTTGAGAGATTATGCGGTCTTTGCAAAGCCATTTTTTAATTAACACACATAATCTGTAATGCTTTATTTCTTCAATTGCTTTCCTCTGTAGTTTAGCATTTGCATATTAATTTGTTTTTAAAATTAATAGACACTTTTTATCTAAATTTGAATTAGTTGAATGAATTGTTGGTGTTGGTTTTATAGCCTACTTTAAATTGCCATGCTATAATTGTGGAGCCTTTTATAATTTACAAAGTAATTTGATATAATATTATCACGTTAGTTAGATGTGGAGGTTTAATCAAACTAGGGAGTGATTTTTTTCTTCAAGATAGCACTCTCATGCGTTTTGTTCTGAGGCACATATGTAGGTATCTAAATCCTCCTCTGATGCCTCTGCAGGCTTCTGCCTTAGTTCCATCTCTATTATCTGAAGAAGATTCCGCTGAGGGAGGAGACCTCCTCTTTGACATAGAAGTGTTTACTCTGCAGTGAGCAGAGCCAAGAGATTAAGAAGCTACATGTTGAAAATACAACCCCGTAATGTAAGGATAGTCAACTTTCTAATGGTTCTCTAAAAATATTGTAAATCATTTTTGGATCAGTCAAAATATTCTCACCTTTCAGCAATTCCATGATTGTTTCTGAAGCACCTTATAACTCGGGCACTGGGGTATTAGGAATTAAATGGGAAGGGAGGATGAGCAAAATTCCTGCTTCCTGGCTGCAAGTGTAGAGTACATCTGTTCTATCTACTGGCACAGACGTTAGGTCAAACTGCGACTCTTGAAAGGTTCGGTGATCCCACTGAGATGGTTCCATGATAGGATCCCTGTTGGTCCTCAGAACCTCTGCCACCAGAATAATCCCGTTGCTACTCAGAGTTTCTGTGATGTCATTCTAAAGCTTTACCTGGGGGCTTACTTCAGGTGCTATTTTCTTCTGAAAAGAAAAATAAGCTTGACATCTGAATATGTGAATTTGAGAATTTTCAAGAGATAATAAAGTTATGGTAATCATCGTCAAGTGATCTTTTTAGACAGGAAGGGTTCCAAAATGCAAAATCATAGAAATTATTATTTTGACGTATTTTTTCTTTCGATTCAAGACAATGAAATAAATCTGAATCTGGGGGTACTAAAAGTGGTAGTAAAGGTTGAGTTTCTTAATGGTGAGTTTCTAAGTTATTGAAGTGATCTCTTTCTAATTACCTTGAAGCAGAGGTAGCACCTTTTAGAGTTGCATGAACAATACTAATCAAGTTTTTGTAAGTGAAGGCAATTTTATTTTAAAAGTATCACAGTAAAGTAAATGTATCACAGCCCTCAGTCATCAGGGAGTTTCTGAGATGCTCCTTATGGGCTCTTGTCTACTCTTCCTCTATGCTCTGCTCTCCTGCGGGGGAAGCTAATACTTCTACACCCAGTGAAACCACTCCTCCATCACTTCACTCATTTGGCCAGATGGCTCTACTACCATGACTACAAGACTCCAGCTGCTAGACTGTTTTCTTACAGGTATTCTGGGTGTCTCCTAGTGAATAGTTTGTTTTATCACATGCAGTGAGAAGACTTGGTGTAGGCAGTCCTGGAATCTTGTGTACGATTTGTAAGTCTTCCATTGTGTAATCCATGTTTTAGGGAGCATTGCCACATTTGCCATGTTGTATGCATCGTTTTTCTGGGAAGCCTCTCTACCAATCCACTTCCATCTCTCTTTTTCACGTTCTCCACCCTACACATACACACATACATGTACACACACCAAACACACCTGAAATTCATATCACATGTTAAGGTAATCCGAGTTCCCTGGTAGTACATACTTTCCAATGCCTATGTAAAAGTCAACTTTTTAATCTCACTGTCATTTACTATTTGTTCGCACTATCCTTAACATAAAATTCATAATACAATGTATAGTTGTATATAATAACATAGAAATTTATACACACATTGTGCTAAAATCATTTGTTCAACGTAATGGCAGAAATGCCACTTTTTAAAGGCAGACAGGAAAAGCCTATAATTTGTAAAACAACCATAGGAATAAAAAAATCTCAGCAATGATGCTAAAATATATTCCTTTGAAGAAATTCTTTCTGATTTTAGAGAATCCTATGTTTTAGTTTTTACCAAAAAACCACAAAACCAAAAAACCTAACACAGGTAATGTATTCTGAGGTTCTTAAAAAGATGCATGTTCACATTTCTGAGTTTGCGTTAGTTTAACAGTTTGGAAAGATCAGAAGCTTAAAGTATCCAGAGAGAGAGTGAGAACGCAAGTGCGAGTGAGCACATACTATCATTTCATCCATTACATGAATCTGGGAAGATCCATATTTACATGGAGGTGAACAGCCCTGCACTTGTAGGTTCTCCATATTTAGAGCTGATGTTAGGGCTGTCTGTTGCCCTCAAGAAGCTTTTTTTTTTTTTTTTAATTTATTTAATTTATTTATTTTTGGCTGCGTTGTGTCTTTGTTGCTGCACATGGGCTTTCTCTAGTTGCAGTGAGCGGGGGTTACTCTTTGTTGCGGTGCACGGGCTTCTCACTGCTGTAGCTTCTCTTGTTGCAGAGCACGGACTCTAGGTGCACAGGCTCAGTAGTTGTGGCTCATGGGCTCTAGAGCGCAGGCTCAGTAGTTGTGGTGCACGGGCTTAGTTGCTCTGCAGCATGTGGGATCTTCCCGGACCAGGGCTTGAAACCTGTGTCCCCTTCATTGGCAGGCGGATTCTTAACCACTGTGCCACCAGGGAAGCCCCCTCAAGAAGCTTTGCTGGCCTGGTTTCTGTACAGGTGTCAGTTGAGAGGCTGGGTGCCTGCTGGTCCTAGGTCTGCATCTGGAGGCAGAGATTCACACTGTTGCAGCCCAGGAGTGGCTGGGAAGTTTAGTGTCCACTAACGCAAAGAGTGCCCTGGGACCACTGTTGATCTGATCAAGTCTGCATATAGCTGTGAGTTTAAACTTCCAGAGTGAAAAGCAAAATGGTCTGGTATGAACTTTGGAATCAGTTTTGGGTTTAAATTCTGGCTTTTCCAAATATAGGCTGTATGATTTTTAGCTTATTTCTATGAGTTTCAGTTTCTTCATTTATAAAATGCAA
>NC_041220.1:113854204-114006213 GCF_002837175.3 Physeter macrocephalus | reverse complement strand
GCTTCTAGTGTGTGGGAACCTTTCTTCCTTCACGGCTCCCTCCCACTGGTGCAGGTCCCATCCCTATTCTTTGTCTGTTTATTCTTTTTTCTTTTGCCTACCCAGGTGCGTGGGGGGTTTCTTGCCTTTTGTGAGGTCTGAGGTCTTCTGCCAGCGTTCGGTGGGTGTTCTATAGGAGAAGTTCCACGTGTAGCTGTATTTCTGATGTATCTGTGAGGAGGAAGGTGATCTCCGCGTCTTACTCTTCCGCCATCTTGCCTGCTCTGAGTCAACTTTTTAATCTCACTGTCATTTACTATTTGTTCGCACTATCCTTAACATAAAATTCATAATACAATGTATAGTTGTATATAATAACATAGAAATTTATACACACATTGTGCTAAAATCATTTGTTCAACGTAATGGCAGAAATGCCACTTTTTAAAGGCAGACAGGAAAAGCCTATAATTTGTAAAACAACCATAGGAATAAAAAAATCTCAGCAATGATGCTAAAATATATTCCTTTGAAGAAATTCTTTCTGATTTTAGAGAATCCTATGTTTTAGTTTTTACCAAAAAACCACAAAACCAAAAAACCTAACACAGGTAATGTATTCTGAGGTTCTTAAAAAGATGCATGTTCACATTTCTGAGTTTGCGTTAGTTTAACAGTTTGGAAAGATCAGAAGCTTAAAGTATCCAGAGAGAGAGTGAGAACGCAAGTGCGAGTGAGCACATACTATCATTTCATCCATTACATGAATCTGGGAAGATCCATATTTACATGGAGGTGAACAGCCCTGCACTTGTAGGTTCTCCATATTTAGAGCTGATGTTAGGGCTGTCTGTTGCCCTCAAGAAGCTTTTTTTTTTTTTTTTAATTTATTTAATTTATTTATTTTTGGCTGCGTTGTGTCTTTGTTGCTGCACATGGGCTTTCTCTAGTTGCAGTGAGCGGGGGTTACTCTTTGTTGCGGTGCACGGGCTTCTCACTGCTGTAGCTTCTCTTGTTGCAGAGCACGGACTCTAGGTGCACAGGCTCAGTAGTTGTGGCTCATGGGCTCTAGAGCGCAGGCTCAGTAGTTGTGGTGCACGGGCTTAGTTGCTCTGCAGCATGTGGGATCTTCCCGGACCAGGGCTTGAAACCTGTGTCCCCTTCATTGGCAGGCGGATTCTTAACCACTGTGCCACCAGGGAAGCCCCCTCAAGAAGCTTTGCTGGCCTGGTTTCTGTACAGGTGTCAGTTGAGAGGCTGGGTGCCTGCTGGTCCTAGGTCTGCATCTGGAGGCAGAGATTCACACTGTTGCAGCCCAGGAGTGGCTGGGAAGTTTAGTGTCCACTAACGCAAAGAGTGCCCTGGGACCACTGTTGATCTGATCAAGTCTGCATATAGCTGTGAGTTTAAACTTCCAGAGTGAAAAGCAAAATGGTCTGGTATGAACTTTGGAATCAGTTTTGGGTTTAAATTCTGGCTTTTCCAAATATAGGCTGTATGATTTTTAGCTTATTTCTATGAGTTTCAGTTTCTTCATTTATAAAATGCAAGGCAGTTATAAGGAATAAATGTAGTAATATATCCAGAGTTGCCTGGGACTCAAAAGGAATGAATGAATGGTATTTTCTTTCTCCCTCTCCATCACTAAAGAGTCAGGAGTGGGGTGAGTAACATCCACAGTAACTTGGTGTAGCTCCCCTTCCTGGTTTGATTAGATAAAATCTAGCCAACCACATTTTCAGACAAAGCTCTTGGAAATCATCTGTTTTATCCCCAGTTAGTTAGAAGGCAAGTACCTAGAGAAATTCCAAGCCTGCAGAGGGACTGAGAGAGAAAGAGAGTCTTCTCTGGGAGTTGGATTAGGTCCATGCTTTTTTGTGTAATACCCAGTGACATACAGCTGATAGAATGATATTATACATCATTTATTTTTTAAGATTCCCTAACTTGGTGTGAACTTTTTCTTTCATCTCATCTTACACAAAACCCAGCTGGAGATTTTAAGAAGGTGATATGTAATCAATACTTTTATTCACAGGTGATTTTCCTTTAGTGAAAAGCATTTGCAGTTATGCTGCTTGGAAATTTTTATCAGCTTAAGCAACAAAAAAGTAACATTCAAAGTAAATCCGATTGACCAGAGGTTACATAATCTGTTGATTGTATGAGGAGTTATGATGCACTTTAATTGAGCCAAAGACCTCTCATATCTGTTTAAAAATGCCCTTAGGCTAGATTATGCAGAGCAAAGGATAGATGTTTTTTTTTTTTAATTGATGTAAAATATTATTGAAACAATGAGAAATTTAAAGTGTCAGTGAATTCTAAAACTAAAATATCTGCCTCTTTTTTCTTCACTTTGTGCCATCTCTGAATATGCAGCTCATAAAAATAGTCTGTGCTGGGCTTTCCTGGTGGCGCAGTGGTTGAGAGTCCGCCTGCCGATGCAGGGGACGCAGGTTCGTGCCCCGGTCCGGGAGGATCTCACATGCCGCGGAGCCGCTGGGCCCGTGAGCCATGGCCGCTGGGCCTGCGCGTCCGGAGCCTGTGCTCCGCAAAGGGAGAGGCCACAACAGTGAGAGGCCCGCGTACCGCAAAAAAAAAAAAAAAAAAAAAAAAAATAGTCTGTACTAGAAGACCTTCCCTTTATGTAACCCACTCATTATTATAATGTGAGATGTATTTCACGTTTTGCCTTCCCTTTCTCCATTTTAATTCTAGAGCATACTAAAACTCTTGAGTCATTTTGGAATTACACAAAACGACCATAATATCAAGATTTTAGATAAATAGCATAGAGTGAAAATATTAAGATATAACATAACTTTTTTAAAAACACAAGTGAAATTTGTCAGTAGTTAGGTATTATCTTCAGAAATATTTTGAAAAGATATTCAGAACTAGTTTAAATTTTGGTACTGAAACTATTCACTTAAGAAACAATTTTGTAATTCTTTTTCTTTTTTTCTTCTTTTCAATTTCAGGGTCAGCCTGGTCCTGAGGTAAGTGAACTCTTTTTCTTCTAACAAATCAATTTCAGTTAGGATTTTCCCAGCATGGAGGTTTTTCTGCAATTCTTTTTAAAGGATATAAAAAAGTTATGAACAAGTAATCATGACACCACACAGTAGACCAAATATTTCCCAGGAGTAAAGCTTCAGGGCCTCTTAAGGGTTGTATGAGCCACATCAGCTGTTGGACCAGATGGCAAGTTTAACAATGTACTATCATATAAAGCAAAACTCTTAACTGATCTGAGACAGTGCCACAGGACTTTCATGTAAGATAAAATGATTTAGTTGTAGATGTTGTAGATGTCAGGTATGAACTTGTTTGCGTGAAGTACTGATTAATCATTACTATTAATGTTGTTGTAAATACACACAGACTGATTATTTAGATTGTGATCCTACCAGCTACTTTTGATTCATTATAGACAGATATTGAATTCGTTCTACATTTCAATATAAACTAACTGCTGAAGATATGGTCTATAATTAAATGTGAATGCAGTCAACAGACAGTCTTTCGGCCCTAAATCATAATGAAGAAAATGAGGAAATATTAGGGAGGGGAGGAATGTGTAAAAAGATGAAAGTACAGAAGAAGGGAGTCGTCAGAAATGAAGAGTCAGTAAAAAACAACAAACTCACTTATTGTAGTCAGTAGGAATCTAGAGAGAAGGAAATGCCATTATTAATGTTTTACCTTTAACACTCTAATACCTGTAAATGACATAGTTATTTATTGAGTTCCCTTTACGTCTCTTTCCCTTCGATATAATGAATGTTATTTCTGTCCTAGATTATTTCGTAAATAAATGATTTTCATGATATCTTTGTTAATCAATATCATAAATTGTCTATCGTGTGCTAATTCTCATACTAGACCATGATAATATTATTTATAGTTTTTATGAGCTCTGAATTTAAGGATGGCCAATGAAATAAACAAAAATGCCTTCAGGAGAACAGTCCTTTTCACACTACTCATGAGAAATATCTTGAAAAGTAATTAATTTATATTCACATCAGAGAATACTCTATTTATAATTTTCACCCTTATATTCTAAGTTATCTCAAGCTAATTATTGGAGGGGAAAAAAACCCACAGAAGAAAGTTGTAGTTTATTCCCTAAATTTGAAACTGCTACATTATAATGAGATGAAGACAAAGTAAAAGGTGCTTTGCATGCTTTATCTTATTTAATGCTACAATAGCCCTGAAAGTATTATTATCCTAGATCTAGATCTAAGAGATATGTATTTTTAATCCCTTCTTATTCTGTATATATACATATCTATATATATCTGTGTGTGTGAACCTATAAGAATATATATATATATATAATATATACTCATATATAAAACATATGAGGAACCTAGGAGAGACAGTGTAGAGCTTGCCTCAGAATCTCCCCACTGAGGGTAGGGAAATTGATGCATTTATGCACTGATTTCCTGTCCTTCATTGGTAAGAGTCGTGCCTGGGGGTTAACTCCCTGGCACTTCTGGCCTGCCCCAGAAGGTACAGCACACTCCAGCTACTCGAGGAATGCAGGAAGCAGTAGGAACATACGGGACCTTTATTCTAGCACCGTCTTGGAGGGAGGCAGTGGTGTGTGTTGGCACCTACATCTGCTACAACATCCAAGTGCAAGTGTCCTGTAGACAAAACGGAGTGGAAAACTCAGATATGGATATAAAGACTTGGAAAACTGGACAAAAAACAGCATTAAAAGCATATTAATTAATGAGACTTTAAAGAGGATAACTGTAAAAGGAAGAACATGGTCATAATAAATCTTGACTACACAGCCACAGTCAATGAGCAGAAGAAAGATGATAAACCAGCACAGGAAGCCAAGAATGGTCAGGACCAGGAACGCCGATGGATGGGTCACTGTAGCTAAGGTTTGAAAGTATATCATGGCACTTCAGAATACCTTCACAGCAAGTCTGATCTTTACTATGGCTCTTCAGAAAAATAGTCTACCTAACTGCCTATACTTGAACATTTTGGAAATTTTGAAGGAGGATAGGACTGGCATTTTCAAAAGGTGATCTGCTCTGGTTTTCCTTCATTTTGGCTACAATTTTGCTTTTAGTGGACACGCAAGTCACATGATCATTTCTTCCAAAATGCCTTCCTCGTGTCACAGCAAAAGGAAAGCAATGGATTCAGGAAGGATAGGTATGAGGGGAAATGAGAAGACAAGAGATACCCTCACACTGTCCTTCTATGCCATGAAAAATAGGCAAAGAGTTTTGTTGCTATGTCCCCAAGGAAAAGGCTGACCTACCTCTTATCCCTACATCATTATAGTATTTTTTAGAAGAAACTTCCGATTTTAGATTTTAAATTAGAGAATTCTTAATGAAGTTTTCATTTAGTACTAGATGATTGTTAACTTTGTTCTGCTTGTTATTCGTATGCAAATGTTTATGTCAATGAGTGTTTTCTTGCATAGGTTGAACATCACCACCTCATCTTATTCACACTGTTATATGATGCAAAACTCTTCCTTAGACAGTGAAACTCAATTCTGCTTCTTTGATATCACACATTATTTAGTAAGGACTTCCAGATTAATAGGGTTTTATTTTGCAGACCAGTGGGAAAAAGGGAAAATTTCTTATAATCAAGGAGTTCTGATCATCTTCCTAAAATTGAAGACAGCTTGGCTGGACTTAGCTTAAATTGCTAAAAAATTGCGAAGACTAGAAAGCTAAATAGCAGTGAACGCTGTTACAGTGACAGTATGAAATTGAATACGAAAATAGGCCCTAAGGAAGAGAGGTAAATCTATGCGTTTACCTAAATGGGTGAGAAAATGGTTCTTGACGAGGGAAATGAGATGGTGAAAGGATATTAGAAAGAAAAAAAGGCAGTTCTAGCAGCTGTGGTTAAGATGGGAAGAAAGGCAGGGGAATGAATGGGGAGAATATTGCTGTGAACCCACTGAATCAGAGGAAATCAAATTCTTGGAGAGGAAAAGGGATGGGTTAGAGTAAATAATGTCACAGAGACTTGAAAAAATGGTTGGGTAGAAAGAGAAAAAAGAACAAATGGCAACAGAGAGTAAGGAAGGGAAGAAAGAAAGGAAAGAAATTAGAAAAAAAAGACAGATGAACATTTGTATTTCAACCTAGAGGTAATGGGAATTATTCAGGGGGTGGGGCAAAATTAATCTATTGACATGAAAGTCACCCTGATATTTTTTTCATAAATTCCTATTAACATAATTCATTTCAATAGCTCAAGTATCTATTTTGCCTCTATTAGGTACAAGGCACAAATGGTAAGGCTGTGAAATTGTGAACAAGACAGACTCAGTCTCTGTTCTTTTAATATTAATAGTCAAGTAGAGTGTCAAAGTTCTGTCAATTCTGCAGACCCACCATTCCAAGGATGACTTTAACCACACGTGCAAGACCTGCTCTGTGTCTGTACATCTGGTTAATCCCCAGGTTTCCTTGGGATCTTGGACATGAGGCATTTAAGGAGACCTTTTTCCAACATGCAGGTGACCCAGCATCCATGCCATTGCTCTAAGTGTAGTCCTGGCGCCATGCCTTTGTTCTAATAATTGGGTTTCTGCCCAGATCTAGGCACCCCTGTTCTGATGACTGGGTCCTTTCCTGGTTCCTCATGCCTACGCTCCCTTTCTCCGTTACCGTCTTCCTCCCAGGTCCTCCTTTTCCTTTCCTCTCTGCCACCGGGCATTACAGCCTTGGTGCGCATGCTCTGTGCAGCCTTGTTAATGGCTGACCGGCTGACCGAACAGTTAGCTGCCTCTAGCTCACTGCCTACCTGACAGGGACTCTCCATTTCTATTTCTCTTGACCATGACTTCTCCATTGCCATTCTGCCCACTGTGAACACATGCCTGTTGCCTGGCCAGTCACTGCTGCAAGGGAGCTGAGCCAAGAAAGTGAACATTTAGCCTTTTCCTGTCTGTATAGTGGAGACATCGAGGGTTGGGACTGAGTGTAGCATCAACCAATATCAACCTATCTATGTCTTTTTCTATCACGGTTCTGATTATGTCATTCTTCTGACTCCCAAACTTTGAATCTCAATATGACTACCATTTAGTTCCTTACCTGACATTCAAATCCTTTAATTTGTCCTGTTTTTCCAGCACTATCTCCCACTGATTTTTCATTAAATTTCTTTCTGGATGTCAGTTTGCACAATGCTTCATCCAAACTGAGTCAAAGCATTTACTTTTTTCTCTTCAAATATGTTTTCCTTCATTTGTCTTTTCTTAAACCAGTCTTTTCTCCAGAACTGCTTCTCTCCCATCCCCTAGATACACTTAGTTTCCACACACCCAAATATGATAAGCCTTCATGCTTACATGTTACTTCTTCCATCAAGATGTCGTTACTCTCCTTTAGCTGAATGTAATTTCTTCCTTTTGCTGAATCCCCACAGCATTTTATCTGTACACCTTTTTATATTACTTTACGCTTAAAACAGAGGGGGCATAGACAGCAAAGCCAGACAGCTCATAAGTCAAACCCTAGCTCTTCCACTTAGAAGCTCTGTGATCTTGGGCAAGTTACTCTGAGTCTCATTTCCGCCATCTATAAAGCAGAGATGATCATGTCTTATCCCAACAAAGGTGTGAGGATTGAAATAACACATGTATAACTTCTAACACAGTTTAGTACATGACAGGCACTCAGTAAACATTAATTCCCTCCCTCCCTTTTCCCCTTTCTATTGTATCATAGTTATTTATAAACATCTTTTCTCTCTTTATTACTAGCTTTTATGATCTTCAAGAGTGGGATCTATGCTTTCTTCAATCTTTACTATCCTCCACAACACCTAACTGAGTTCCTTGTATGTAGTAGAAGTTCAAGAAATCTTATTGAGCTGCAAATGGTATATACAAGAGCTTAAGGAAAAGGAAGCTGAGGAGCAGAGAAAACTATCAGCTTTTCATAATTCTAAATGCCCAGTCAATAATACCATGAGTCATCAATAATACCAAGTAAAACTGGCCTGAGGTTTCTAAGTTCTGAGATTTTTCCGAACAGGTATTAATGTTAATATCTCACACCCACATGGTTTGGAGGGTTTGGATGCCTTCGTTTCCTTTCATGATAGTAGTTTATTCATGTTGATATTTAATCTTTGGTGAAAATAAACAAATAGCATTAGCCCAGGACTATACTTATGATGTATTACTTTATTTTGTAATAATTTATCTGTAGGGTTCAAAGCTTGGATTTGATTTTTAACAATCAAGACAGCTATAGAAAGTAGTTCATGGTGGTTGTAACACCACATTGCTTAAGCAATAATATTCTCCCACTAATAATTTAATACAAATTGTAGGAACTAGTCGTTTTTTAAAAAAAAACCTCCTCAGGATTCTATCTTGCACACTTTATAAAATATATTGGCCTTCTCTTCACCCCAATAACTCCATCAGTATATTCAATAGTGAAACCATTGTATTAATGATTGGTACCATTATATTAATGATTGGTACCCCTTCTATACCAAGGGCACTTCTTTTGCATAAAATTTTTAGAATTTTAAAGCCCTCCTCATAACTCCCCTTTGGAGTTGCATGTGAACATAAAGGAGATATAGTTCCCTTAGGAATTTGGAGGACTAAAGTTGCGTGCATGGTGTAATTCTGTATTACTCAGTGAGAAAAAAATGCAAGAGAAAACCACAAGCAAATACCACCAGACAACTGCACATGGAGGCGTGTGCCTTCCATTTGTACTTGTTCAGAGGCACTTGAAAAGAAATGGAAGATGTCACTTTGCCTTTTTTCCCCAAATCCCTTTTTACTTTTTGTTGTTGTTGTTCTGATATTGTCGTTGCCATTTCACAACGTTTTACTAAAATTTACAAAATAAAGCTGTGTGTGCCTTGTAAGGAATTATTCCTGAAAAGAATACTATATTTAGGGACAGTATTTAGCTTTCCATTCATGTGTTTTTAATTATATATTAAGCTCCTTCTAACCTAACACTTTAGCAATTCCCATATTTCATGTTTGTGTTCCAGCCTTTGTCAGATCCATATAACCTGACTTGGGAGCAGGGGGAGGACATATACATTCTCCAAGAAATTTGAAATGCATGTGTCTGTGACTGCATGCACGCGTGCGTGTGTGTGCATGTGCGTGTGCTCGTGTTTGTGTGTGTGTGTGTGTGTACACAGAGTCTTTATTTTACTCACTACATAATAGAACTGTCATATTAAATTAGTAATATAGTCTATTCTGGATAAATCATGTTAGACCTGATAAAGTATTATCATGCCCCATTATCTGTACTTTATGTGGTGGTTATATGATAAAGAGAATGATTATAAAAGTCTTAATGTTTTAGTTTTTGTGGTATTTTATTAAGTAAATGGTTAACATGACATGAAAGGCTCCATTGTACTCGAAATAGCTTATACCATTAAGAGTACATACAATACAACAGCTTATTTATTTTACTATAACCGTATCTCTTTATTTTTACATGGTCATTTGTGTATTGAATTGGTGTAACATTATCCCAAAGTTTAATTTTACCTTAGAATTCTTTCCTACTGGAACTAATTGAAGAACTTCTCTTGCCAACTTTATGCTTTGTTTTCTACCAAATATATTCCTTTTAATTCTATCTGAATAAAGGTGAGTAACACAAAGCCTTTCATGAATAATTAATCTGACATTGATTTGCATACATAGAAGCTGTTATCGTTCCCCAAACTTACTCATTTTTATATCTCAATTTTTTAATACAGTGTTGATATATAGAAAAAGCACAATCACGTTTTGTTGAATAAATGTATATATTTAATAATTTAGATTTAAAGCTAATTTTATATTCATTTGATGATGAAATGACTGAAAGAACTGAAAATATCGGCTTTAACAGTCCACTTTTTAAATTTTATTTTATTTTTTTAATTTTGGCTGGCTGGGTCTTCGTTGCGGCATGTGGGCTTCTCTAGTTGTGGAGCGGAGGCTTAGTTGCCCTGCGGCATGTGGGATCTTAGTTCCCCAACCAGGGATCGGACCCACGTCCCCTGCACTGGAAGGCGGATTCTTAACCACTGGGCCACCAGGGAAGTCCCAACAATCCACTTTAAAAGGAGCATATGGAATACATTGGATAAGGTTAAGGAGATGGGCTCCATGGGCAGACACCTGGGTTTACAGCCTGGTCTACAACTTACAAGCTGCCTGACTTTGGGCAAGTTATTTTTTCCTTCAGTTTTTCAATGTAAAATAAGGATGGTTGGTTTGACTTAATACATGATTTAATGAAGCACTTGGAACAGGGTATGGCACATATAAGTGTTATTATTAAATCTAAACACCTACATACATACCTTCTCACATAAGCATTCACACTGAGACAGAGCCATGAAGATATATTACCCTTACAGTGATACTTCTGCTGGATAAACATCCAATAGAATAATGGCCTCAAAAGATAGAGGTTTAGGATAAGTAGTTTAATCTTAAAATTAAGAAATTCATGAAAAATGATTATCATTGTTAGATATACTTATTGTATATATTCTGTATCTAAAACAAACATTTATGTGTCTAATTCTTTCTAAAGGTATCGAAAAGTTTTAGTTAGAAATATTGTTCTTCATAGTATATTATGATGTTAATTTTCCCCATCCAAGGGCAAGGCATATGCAAATGTAAGAATATCAGTTGTATCTCATAATACTATATAAATTTAATTCAATCCAAATCCAAAACCCAAGAGGACTTTTTAAAGGAATTTAGTAAGCTGGCTGTACAATTCATATGAAAGAGGAAGGGAGCCAAGTGGCCAAGAATGTTTTGAAATAAAAAGAAAAATGAGGGAAGACTTTCCCCACTAGATATTGGAACATTGAATCTACAGTATAAACTTAGTTTACTAACATACTGTAAGACTTCTGCTCCTAGAAAAAAATATGTAAAACAACAGTTTTAAGGCATTGGACAACAGGCAGCACAGAGAAGGAAAACAAACAAGATGAACCCTAAGATTGCCAAAACCTACTTCCTGGAGAGAATTTCTCAGCTGCAGCACAGCCAGGAGCACCTAAACAGAGTGGTCTCTGACCCTTGAGGAGGTCAAGGCAGCTGGAATTTGTGGGGCAGGTGAGAGAGCAAAGAGCCACATGGAGAGAGCTCAGAAGGTCCGCAGAGAGTCCCCCTTGATAGCTCAGCACAGTACTCATCAGTACATGTGTGTCTTAGCTCAGGCTGCTACAACAAAATGCCGTAGACTGGGTGGCTTAAACAACAAACCTTTATTTCTCTATAGCCATTATTTTGTAATAACTTAAAATGGAGTATAATCTATAAACATATCGAATTGATATGTTGTACACCTGAAACTAATATAATATTGTAAATTAAATATACTTCAATAAAAAGTTTTTTAAAAAAAGAAATATTGTTCTTCAGTGAATTAAAACTAATTCAGTTTGAAGTGTTTCAAACTTTAAAAATTTTATTTATAAATTTTCTCAAGTTTATTATATATGCACATGTAATTTCTCACATATGTTTTTATGGATTTCTTTGATAATTTTGATATCCTATAAGAATTCTTAATAGGCTAAATTTATTTTCTCTCTAAATATCTCCAGTCATATTTCAATTGATATGATATTTTTCATACAAAATATATTCTTTGGATCGTGTAGAGATTACAATGGAAGAATGCTATTAAATAATAGGTAGAAAGATAGCTCCAGAAACATTTTATTCTATCTTCTTTCTTTTGGATAGACCTCATTTAAACCTAGTTTAAACAATGGCTGAAGTGACTCAGTATTGAAAATGTGGGGAGAGAGAAAATAGAATATACTCTTTCTAAAAGCTTGGAGTCGAGTCACAGGCAGGAGGGAGAAGAGAGCCAAAAATATCTGCCCATGTTTGAGATGTGAGGAAAAAAAAAAATCTTTCATTGAACAGAGTTCATTTCGTCTTCAAGAGACCGTGCAAAGTTGTTTATTCCTTTTGCTATTAACTCTTCTGGAACTAGAGTCATGGGTCCACAAATGAGAAACGGTAGTGACCTTGAAAGGCACAATTTCTAGCTGAAGTCAAACATATCCTCATAAGCATTAATTGGAAGCGTGTTGGACATACAGTTATCTGTGACTTTTTGATTGTCAACAGGCTATTCAGAGAATATTACTTTTGGCCCTGATGTCCTGTTAGAAACCTCTGTTGCAGGAAATCTGCTAATATATTTATTGGATACTTACCATGTATAAGGTACAAAACTACACATTTGAATTAGTAAGAGAGGAGGGGAAGGGAAATACTATTTACAGAAGACCATACGTTCTTTTAATTACTTCCTACTACTCCCATATGAGCTAACTATTGTTTGTTCCATCTTACAGATGTAGAAACTGAGGCTCAGAGAGGTTAAGTGACCTGCCAAAGGTCCCATGCTTGTATATATTAAAGCCTCCAAAGTTAGCATTTGTTACATTTCCCTCTCTTACATATTGATCTCTTCCTGCCCTCAAGCGCCCGCATGAAGCATACCTCTTATACCTAGTGAGCACGGGCTAAGTTTTATAAAAGAGTTACAAGAGCTTTAGGAGTTCAAGACTAGGGAAAGAACATATCCAAAAGAGGGTCAGGTAAAGCTCAGGGAAGAGAGGTCACTGAGATGAGCCATCAATGACTGGCAATAATGATAGTTGGATTGTAGAGGAGGCAAAGATGGGACTTTTACTGCAAGGACTAATGTTTCTTTCAGAAGCTCAGATTCCTACTGTGTTTTTTTCCAAGTAGCTCCATAGCTCAGGTTGCCAGGTAAGAAGTTTCAAGAAAGTTGTGCTATCGTTATTCTAAGCAAAATGATAACTGATGATGTTTATTCAGCAGAAAGAATGGCATAAGCAAAGGTACAGATAGTGAGGAGAGTGAGGGGCATTCTGACAACAGCTGGTATTCAAGGCTGACTGGCGGAGAGGATCCTTAAGGGAATAGCGGCAGAGGTGGCATGGGGGATAAAGCAGAAAAGGAAAGTTAGAAGCAGATAATAGAGGACTTTGGAATAAAGATGCAGACGTAGAGAATGGACTTGAGGACACGGGGAGGGGGAAGGGTAAGCTGGGATGAAGTGAGAGAGTGGCATGGACATATATACACTACCAAACGTAAAATAGATAGCTAGTGGGAAGCAGCCACATAGCACAGGGAGATCAGCTCGGTGCTTTGTGACCACCTAGAGGGGTGGGATAGGGAGGGATTCACTTTGTTATACAGCAGAAACTAACACACCATTGTAAAGCAATTATACTCCAATAAAGATGTTTCCAAAAAATAAAAGATAAATAAATAAAATGAGACAATAGAGGACTTTGGACACAAGCAGAAGCTAACACTATTTGGTAGGGATCAGAAAGGTCATCTAAACTAAATTTTTAATTATATAACTACTTCTTTGGGGAATTCTCAAGCTTATTTAAAAGGAAGAGAAAATAGTGTCATAAACTGCCCTAGACCCCTCAGCCAGCTTCAAGAATTATCAGACTAATCTTGTTTCATGAATCCCTTCCTCTCGTTTATTTTGTTTTGCTTTGTTTTTTTGATGATGTATTTAAAAGCAAAACCTAGATATCATGTCAGCGCATCTGCAAATACTGAAATATGAATCTCTAACTGATAAGACCTTTCTGTAACATATCCATCACTTCATTATTGACCCTAATAGAATTAATAATAACTCTTTAAATATCATCATACCCAGTCCATATTCAAATTTCCCAAATTATCTCAAAAATGTCTCTTTATAGATGGTTTGAATCAAGATGTAAAGCCCACACTTGGAATTTAATTGCTATAACTCTTCAGTCTCTTTTATTCTATAGTCATCTTCCTCCTCTTTTTATGTTTTCATGTTATCAATTTTTTCAGGGCATTCATCCTATTTATAGAATGCCCCACATTCTGACTTCCTTATGGTGCTTTTGAACTTATTCTCTTATCTTCTGTATTTCTTGTAAATATCTTTTGCAAGTTCTATTTAGAGGTTTGATTAGGTTCTGGTTCAATTTTCAGAAAGAGTCTCTTATAAAGGTGTAATATGCTTCTTATTTCATCATACCAAGAGGCATAAAATATTTGGTTGATTGGCAGGTCAGTGGTATTGGCCTGCTTTCCCAAAACCTGTCGCCTAATAGCTTTTGCATCCATGGAGGCTCATTGTCTATAACAACTTTCTCAGAGTGGATTACAAATGAGCCATTGATGTTTTTTGAGCTGAAGAATGATATGTTTAGAAATGCACTTTAGAATACATAGCCTGCCAAAAGAATGTAAGAGGAAGTAGAGTAAAGGAAGACCAAAGATGCTTATAGACTATTCTTGTTTTCCAGGCACAAGGGTACTAGCAACAAACATGGAAAGCTCTATTCAAAGGATTTTGGGGAGAATGAATATAGGACTTGTCAATAGATCCTATTTACTGAATCAAACGTAACACTGAGCTTTTAGACTTGCAGGAGTAGCAGTGTGTTAAACAAAAATAGAGAAGTCAGAAGTCATGATTGGCTTGCGGTAGAAACTGAGAAGTTTGGTTGGAAAATGTTGAGTTTGAGCTGATGATGGCCTCTCTTGGCTTAGACATCTGGTGAGCAGTTGAGAATGCAGGATTGCATCTTGGAAAAGAATTTAGGACATAATTCAGGTAATAGGTAAAGCCAAATAGTATATTTGATAGCTGATGAAGGGAGTAAAGTGAAAAGACAAAAGGTTTAGAAACAAATCTGGGCTATCTTGACATTTATGGGCTTTGTCAACCCTCCCTCCTCAAAGCCGTGGTTTATTTAGTTTTAGTTTAGCCCAGGGTGACTCCTTTCCAGGGCCCCAGTGACTGGCTCAGCAGTTTCCCTTCCCATAGCTCAGCTTTCTTCTTCCTAATGGAAAGAAATGCCCTCAAGACGAATATGTATTTCAACTCATGTTACTTTATTTTTCCCAAAGCTAGAATGTAAAAATATGCCTTCTACTCTGCTACTTATTTTCTCTTCCCTCAAATTCAATTTCCTTTCTTTCTGTGACCAGTCTATTACTTAGGGAAGTTCAATGGAGATGGTAAGAAGAAGGCACGACCTTAGAACGGGGGAATGGAGGGCAAAGGCAACTTTTCTTTCCTTTGACTTTAGGAGAGAGGGAATGAACGTGTTTGGAGACCAAAGAGAAGAATCCAAGGGAACTGTAATGGGGTTTATTTTGTTGTATTTTATTATTCTTTATTGAAGTATAGTTTATTTACAATGTTTTTATTAATTTCTGCTGTACAGCAAAGCGATTCAGTTATACATATATATACAATTCTTTTATATATATATTCTTTTCCATTATGGTTTATCATAGGATACTGAATATAGTTCTCTGGGCTATACAGTAGGACCTTGTTGCTTATGCATTCGATATATAATAGCTGACATCTGCTAACCCCAAACTCCCACTCCATCCCTCCCCCAACCCCCTCCCCCCTGGCAGCCACAAGGCTGTTCTCTATGTCCGTAAGTCTGTTTCTGTTTCATAGACAGGTTCATTTGTATCATATTTTAGATTCCACATATAAGTGATATCATATGATATTTGTCTTTCTCTTTCTGACTTACTTCACTTAGTATGATAATCTCTAGTTGCAACCATGTTGCTGCAAATGGCATTATTTTGTTCTTTTTTATGGCTGAATAGTATTCCATTGTATATATGTACCACGTCTTCTTTGTCCATTCATCTGTCGATGGACATTTAAGTTGTTTCCATGTCTTGGCTATCGTGAGTAGTGCTGCTATGACCATAGGGGTGCTTGTATCTTTTTGGATTAGAGTTTTGTCTGGATTTTTTCCTAGGAGTAGGATTGCTGGATCATTATGGTAATTCTATTTTTAGTTTTCTGAGGAACCTCCGTACTGTTTTCCATAATGACTGTACCAACTTACATTCCCACCAACAGTGTAGGAGGTTTCCCTTTTCTCTACATCCTCTCCAGCATTTGTTATTTGCAGAATTTTTAATGATGGCCATTCTGACCAGTGTGAGGTGATACCTCATTGTAGTTTTGATCTGCATTTCTCTAATAATTAGTGATGCTGAGCAGCTTTTCATGTGCCTCTTGGCCATCTGTATTTCTTCTTTGGAGAAATGTTTGTTTAGGTCTTCTTCTGCCCATTTTTTGATTGGGTTGTTTGTTTTTTTGCTGTTGAGTTGTATGAGCTATTTGTATGTTTTGGAAAGTAAGCCAAGAGAACTTGTTGAAGAGACAAGTGAGAGCAACAATGAAGAGCAGGGTGAGGGTGGGGAGAATAGGTATGATAGTCCCTTCACTCCCAGGAGAGAGGAGGTGAAGATACAAGAAAATCTGGAGATGGAGAGTGTCGTAGTTGTAGAAGCTTACATTAAAGCTTTTGCTCTGTTTAGTCCTCAGCTGAAAATGAGGGATATTGAGCTTCTAATTTACATAGGAAGCTCAGGAACCCTGAGATTGAGGGTCTCCCAGACTCATCTGACAGTTGTTTTTTCCATCCCTTCTGTGTATCTCGTTAGACTCAAAGAGGACATCCTACCCTCATCCCTGGATTGTATTCAGTTGCCCTGCACAAAATCAATATTGCTCTACGAGATACTACAAGTGAAGTCAAGAATCAAAGTGACCTTCAAACCAGGCTTTCTTAAATAGTCTGGGGAAAATGATTTGGGGACAGTATAGTAGGCAACATGAAGAAATAGATGATTGTAAATTAAACTCCAGGTTTAAAGATGGATGTTACCACTGAATACCTTTGAATTATATTGAGGACACTAAGAGTATTATAGGAGAGTTTACACCATTAGCTATAAAATCACAGGGGCTACTGTGGGCATTTAGAGAGCAAGTTGATACTTTCTTTCGACAAAAGGAATGTTTAGGATTCCAAGTCTTTCACCATGGAGTTCATTTTATTTGACCTCTTAAAAATAAGTTTAAAAAAAAAAGCAAAGTTAAACAAATAAAAAGTTTTAGCAATCTTTTAAAATATTTAGATGTAAGGAATGATTCTAGAAAGAGGGGACCTCTTGGTTATGATTGGCAGGAGCAGTAATTTGGGTGTCTTTGATTTGTATTGCGTTAGAAAAGAAAGCCAGAGTGAGCTTCCCTGATTTCCTGCTGTTTTTTAAGCCCTTAACTCCATTGAGCTACATCAGCCTAACTTTCAAGAGTCCTTTTTTAATGTTTGGTTTTTCTAAATTTTCTTTTAGTGCTAGACCTCACTAATTGTTTCCTTATGGCAGCTGCTTATGATTTAAGACTGATCATGGGTACGTATAGTCCCTCGTTCAAGGCTCAAGCTGACATTACAAAAGAACTTATAGTTAACATCTTACTACAGAAAATGCCCAGAAAATAAGAGCTGTAAAAATTAGGTTCTCAATAAGTGGGGCTGGTTTCGATATTTTAAATTTCAGTTTATACCAACCCCCTTTTCTGCTTGGTTTCTTTTAATCTTCAATGCAAAACGAAAGGTGTAAAGTCCGAAGCTATAAATCTGTTTATAGCTGTAATTCCCTTCCCTGGCTTAGCAGAGTTTGACACTATAATAAACACGGTTCTTCTGCAGCAACATTGAATCTGGTTCTTGTATATTTCTTTTATATGTTGCTGCTTTGAACACGGAGAGTTTTATTGCATTCTTGTCTTTCTGGGTGTTTTGATTCAGTGAGAATTGATTATCTACTGTATGCTAGGGGCGACTAGGTAGTTCCAGGGCCTAAAGTTTAGTTTTGCTTAGTCATTAAAGTAGTATGGTTAAAACAACAATTAAGTGTTTTTGTTTTGCTTTGTTTCGTTTGGTAATATTTCCTGTACATTGAAGTAAACTATATTAAACCCACATATTCTTAAAATGTTTTCAACCTTCCACCTAATACATTTCTCACCGCATTGCCTTTTGATTTTAGGAAATCAGTATGTTTACTTTCTTCATCCTCAGGTCAAGTATCTGAAAAAGAAATTTAATTTTATGTTTAGCATGGTTAAAATATTGAAAATATTGAGTGTGTGCTTCAAAATTATTACCGTTAGTAGATCAGGCATTCTACAAGTTGCTCTGTGGACAGTGTTTCATTTAAGCAAAGAGTAAGGATTGTTTTCCCCATTCTTCAGATGAAGAAACTGAGGCTCAAAGAGGTTAATTAATCTGCTAAAGATCACACAGGTGATCACAACCAGGATTTCAGTCTGGATCTGTTTGATTCTAAACCTTGAGCTCTTAATCACCAAGATAATTTATGTATTTTATTTTAAAATAATTCCCCCGAATTATACTTTCCTTTTTATTTTTTACTCTTTTCTGTAGCATTTGAAAAGAAATTATACGGAAGCGCACACACACACACACACACACACACACACACACACAAACACACACACACTGATCTATACTTATGTATAGGAACTCCTACATTTTCATGTTAGGTTTTCCATAAAAAGCTTTAAATTTATACATTACTAGCTGAAGTTATTTGCAAAGTTGGAAGTCTGTGAAACAAACAAACAAAAAAATTGGTGATTTGAGAAAGAAATGTCCCTAAAAATATATTATGCCAGTAAAGCAGAAAATGATATATATGAGTTCAAGGTTGAGGTATACACTTGGAAGAACACATGTTCACATTTTAGTTAGAGGTGAACCTATGCTAACTGCAATTTATTCAGAAGCAAGGTAGATTTATCTACATGTTAATAGCTAGGGTCCCTATTTTTCCACTAAATAGTAGATTTTTCCATTGCTAATACTATTTGCAGTATGATTTTGTGCAGTTTCAGATACATGCTAAGAACCAAGGTACCAAATTCAGTTTCTTCGTGCCTATATGATTTGAGTATCTATCTCATTGGCACAATGGACAAAGTTAATGATACAGTCAGGGACGTATCTTGCCATCAGTAGAACTGAGGCTTCTATCCTACTGTTCAAGGGAACATTGGATACTTTGTGTTTCCTTCCTCCCTGGGAGACTGTGAATATTGATAAAGTAATGTTTGCAAGGGTGCCTGAGCACACAGACGTCAAACATGCAGTGGCTACTGAGGTTGTGCTGTGCTTCTAGAGAACGGCCGTGCAGCAGACTCTGTCTTCTTTATCCTTAAAAGATTAAGGAAATTATGGCTTTTAAAATATAGTAATTCCATGTTAAGTTTACAGTTTAAAAAGTAGAGGAAGGGAATGTACTTTATTTATAAGTTAACATTAGAAGAAGGATGGCTTCTGCATGGTGGCAGCACAGTATGGCCGCCATATTATATTATCACCCATACTCCTTTTACCCAACAGTGATGATAGAGAATTCTGTCTTTCTCTCTCTCTCTCTCTCTCAGCTATTTCTGATTATGTCAGCCAAATCTGCTAATACTCTGCCTGGATTTGAAAAACATCCCTAAAACTAGATTTCACACTTTATATGGTTCACTTGGCTCTGGAGCTGCTGTGTTTATCAGGATTGAATCAGCTTAGACCAACACTTTTCTTCAAATGCACTAAATTGTGAACTTCAAGTGAACAGAACTTCTTCAACCATGTTGATGATCTGTCAATGGCCCCCATGTCCAATCAGTTAACTTTGCTGTTGGTTCTGCCTCAGAAATATCTCGTAAATCTAGAACTTTTCCTGTGTCCTGATTGTCGTGATCTTAATTCAGATCTTTGCCATCTCTCCCTTGGACCAAGGCAACAACTTCCTAAGAAGGACAGCATTCCATGCTCTCTGAGTTCCGTAAGGCACACTTGATCTCGGCACCCCCTTGTTAAATCGATGACAGTATCCAGCCCAGGGACCTGGGTATTGTTAGCCGGTCTTCCCAAATCTCTTTCCTGCTGTTCCCCATCTCCACTCTCCACACCACATATGTTCTTACCACTCTGAACTCCTCATCTGATGGCAGGATGTCCTCTCACACGTCTGCACATTCACCCCTTCTGCCTGAACAGCCTCACTCCTCCCCAGTCCCCCTTATCCCGGCCAACTTTAAAGAGCCAGTTCCAATGTCATCTTTTTAATTCCTGCTCTCCTACCTTCATTCCTCTCTGTACTCCTACAACACAGCATTTATTCTACTAGTTATAATTATATTTACATGTCCATCCTCCAGACTCAGAGCACATTGCCTGACTGATAGTTGGCCATAAATGCTTAGAATATGAAACTTGCATTTCCTCATAATTCCACAGGAATGCAAAGATTCATCAGAACAAGAATTGTTATATTTCAAAAATACAAATGATCTACACTTTTCTGGGATAGAAATCATAACTTCATTCATATTTCAGCAGCTCTGGCTGCCAGGAATTTCCATGGTTTACTCCCTTTCCATTTTTCTACCTTTAGCGGAATTTAATTTTGTTTTCATGATTGCCGTCTTGTAAAAGTCATTCCCTTTTTAGCTGTTGCCGGTTCAAAGTAGACAAAATTTACAGTTCTAGTGAGTAAAAGTCCTTTATTGGGCCATCCAACCCCTATGACTATATCTGTCTTTTCCAGCTATATTTCAATTACTTTTATGTGGATTGAAATCCAATATTTTCCTGAATCTCATTTATTGTTCCTCTAAATTCCTGTACTTTTAATTTGGTTTTTATCATTTAATTGAAATAGATAATAGTGCATGGAAAAAGAGCTAAAGCCTTAGTTGTTTGGATAGAAATAGAATTCAGGAGATCAAAATTATTATAGGCCCACATTAAAGGCTTGATACAAATAGGTTGCTACTAAGTTCTGTATTTGAAGTCATTTGAATAGGAGCTAATTTGAAGTTTGCCACTGAAATTTATAAATACTTTGGTATTAATAAATTAATACCATTAATTTACTATTAATTAGTAAATTAATAACACTTTAACAACACTCTAAAAGAAACTCTCCAACTACTAACAACACTAATAATAAAGACATTGTTAGCACCTTTGAAATTTATGTAATTAGAGCTAATTAAGTAAAACTAATTAGAAAGATCATTTCAAGTATTCTTATTTATTTATTAAAGTGGACATTATAAAAGATCTGACTCCAACATACTAGACCAGACCAGAAGGACAGGAGTCCTAAAAGAAGCCTCATATGAGGCTGTGACTCACTATTCACTTAATTGTGACCAGTAATTTTACCATATTTCCTTCCCATTGACCTCAACCTTGTTTTAGCAACAGGCTTTTACCTTCAAATAGTTAATAACCAGCCACTGATACTGATACCTGGACAACATATATGCCCACTGAATATTAGATCGTTAACTTGGTGTAGTTAGTTGGAAGCAGCAAAATGCCAGTGTAAAATACTCTCTGATTCAAATAATTCATTAATTTATATTGCTGCCTATCCTGTAGTTAATACCAGAGAGTTTTGTTTTGCTTTACTCTAAAGACAAAAAAAAAATAACTTAAATCATGCCCAGCTTTAATTTTAAAAGTTAATAATCAAAGAAACCTTTCTTTCAATTGTAATGTTTTGACTTTAAAAAGAATCATGGCTCCCCAATTTTGAAATACTATCTGTGCTTAGTAAGGTAGCTCACGTTTTCCTACATATTTAACCCATGTTTGCAGTGAAAGGGTCCAACTTAGAAATAAGAGTGGGATTTTACTCAGAGCAGAAGAAAACACCTGCCATTAAACCCGAGAGCACAAGTGGGGCCTGGGGTGTCCGAAGCAGCCGCCACAGCTGTGGATGGAGGTTGACCTCTGCTTCGGTTCTGCATTGAGCTGGCAGGTGCCAGGACGCCATTCTGTCTACTCAAAAATACCCCCTTTTGAAGCAGCAGTATTTATTACTCAATTGTAAATGCAAATTTTCATGTGTTCATGAAGTAAGCATCCTTGCTTATGGCAAGCTGTCTAAAGAGCTCTAGAGGACACATGTGGCTTTAGCATTAGTAATTGGACTTTGGGGAAAAGACTCATCTCTCTTCCCCACTGTAAAATAATTTCATAAAAGTTTTGATCTCAAACATGCCATATCACCTAACAAAGTCCCTTTGGGGGACTGGTACAATGAGAGCCTTGGCCTCTGAAATCTCACAAGCAAAAGCAAACTAAACTTTAAAGAGGAGAAGCTTTTGATGGGCGTGGGGGAGAGGGGCTGGGGACAAGTCCACAGTAATTGTAAGTGACCTTACAGTAGCTGGATTTTCTAGGCGTCATTTTTCTTAACACCAGTACAGGAGAAGTGTTTGACTTTGGCAACGGGCTATTTAGCTTTTCTAGAACAGCCTGTTTAGCTTTTCTAAATCAGCATGTCACACCATATCCTCTACCAGTGCTTAGAACATTGCCAAACTCTTTGTAGGCATTCACCAAATGTATATAAAGATCTAATTAGAGTTAAACAACATGCTACTTAATTAAATCAAGACCAGAATCTCCACTGCATTTCTTCACTTGATGGTAGGTGTCCTCTCATTCTTTTCTTTGGGTTGACTCTGCCCCACCGAAAATAAAATCCTACTTGTAGAGCATTAGTGAGCATTTTGTGTGTGTCAAGAATGACCAATAAATTTCTTAAACTTAATTTTACAGAGTTACACAGACAGACTGTACTCATGACTCACTGCTTGATTCGCTGAAAACATTAAGAAAAATAATTCTCTTAGCTCCCCTTTTTAATGGCAAAATTATTTGGGGGGTTAAGAAAGAACAGGATTTATTTAGTTGATTCCATTATCTTGGCCCCCTCTCCCTCTCCCAGATGCTCTACAATTCCTCTTTCCTGCATTTTGAACTTAAGATGTTGAGGCCACTGTCCATGACACTATGAAAAAGGCAACTGGGGAAATTCCCTGGCGGTCCAGTGGTTAGAACTCCGTGCTTCCACAGCAGGGGGCATGTTCGATCCCTGGTTGGGGAAATAAGATCCTGCAAACTGTGCGGCTCAGCCAAAAGAAAAAAAAGAAAAGAAAGAGAGGGAAAAAAAGAAAAAGAAAAAGGCAATTGGGAGGCATTCAAGAGGGCACCTGTTGAAAGCAGGCACCAGATACATGGCCGTCAGTCTTCCTGAGAATCTAGTTCTAGAGCTGTGCCCTAACACTTAGCATCACGATCCACTGCATTTAAAGTCACACAGACTAGCTTAAAGTCCTGGCTAACTCACAAGGGGCGTAACCTTGACAATCTTTGAGTTTTATTTCTGGCATCTGTAAAAGAAATATCATAAAACTTCGCTCATTAGGTTGGGAGAAGATTAAATGCAGTAACAGGTGAAAGTTCTTTGTTGATGGTAAAATATACAAAATATAAGACATGATATTCCTGTTATTGTTAATGTCATGATAACCTCACAGCTGTTAGAATTGCTGCAACTGAGAATGGGAATTTGGTACAGCTCCTCTGCAACTGATGTTTAGCAGCAGGTATTTTGGTAGGTGGAATATTCTTACATTCCCACCTGAAGTGAGATAGCGTCCCCACTGGGACCTCAGAAGGGGTACTTTGTTAGGACCTTGGCTTTACTCCTGTCTAGACTTGTCCTTGTCTCCCAACCTTGCTAAAAAGGAAGGTGAGAGAGTGAAGGTAACTCTGAAATGCTCCACTTCCGCAGGTGGGCTGAGCCCTGAGACATGACTTCATCTTTAAGAGCTAGGAAAAAAAAATACTGATGCCTCTAGAATTCATGTTTCCTGCTAGTATTTTTGTTCAAAAGTAAAGAAAATCTCAGTGTGGCTTAAGAATAGACGGCTGTCCAACAAAATAGAAATTTCCTAAAAGACCCACATATATATGGTCATCTGATTTATGACAAAGGTAACACTGTACTGTGATGGGGAAAAGAGGCATTTTCAATAAATGGTATTGGGTTAATTTGATATCCACACGGGGAAAAAAAACATCTTGACTTTAACCTCACGTCATTCACAAAATCAGTTCTCCATGAATTCAGATCTAGATATGAAAGATAAAATAATAAAGCTTTTAGCTTTTAGAACAAACATAGAAGAACCTCTTTATGACCTTGAAGGAGGCAAAGATTTCTTAAGTGGAACAATAAAAGAGATAATCATAAAGAGAAAAAATGTTAAATTGAGTTGAAGAACTTCTATTCATCAAAAACATCTTTAAGAGAATGTAAACACAATATGCAGCGTGGGAGAATATGTTTGCAATAAATATATCCTTTTCTGACAAAAGACTCATATTCAGAGTGTGTAAAGAACTCCTATCTGTCTATCTATCTATCTATCTATCTGTCAATACAATGTATAATATGTAAAGAACTCTAGCAAATAATAGGAGAACTCAATAGAAAATGATGTGAACAGATACTTTATGGGATAGGATGCAAAATGGCCAATACATTTATTAAAAGGAGTTCAACTTAATTACTGGAGAAGTACAGATTAAAACAGTGTGTGAAACTACTACACCTCCCACAAGAATGTCTAAAATGAAAAAGATGGAAAATACCAAGTATTGGTGATGATATAGAGGAACTGAAAATTCTCATACATTGCTAATGGAAGTATAATTGTTAACCACATTGAAAAACTATTTGGCAATATCTACTAACTAATAATCCAAACGTATGTATTGTCTAGAATGTAACAATTCCACTCCTAGATATACACCCAACAGAAATGTATTCAATTTTTCACCGAAAGACATATACTAGGATGTTTATTGCAGCACTATTTGTGATAACCAAGACCCCAAAACTCCTGGAAACAAATGGGCATTAACAGTAGGATAAATAAATAAATAATTGTTTATTCACACAGTGGAATATTATAAATCAGTAAAAACAAACAATCTACAACTACACACAAAATTTTGCATGAATTTCACACATACTAAGCAAAAGAGGCTAAACACATAATGGATGATTCCATTTATATAAGTACATTTATATAAAGTACAAAAGCAGGTAAACTAATCTATTCTGCCAGAGGTCAGAATAGTGATTACTATTGGTGGCAAGCAGTAACAAGGAACATCACAACAGGGGCTTCTGGGTTCCTTTAGCTGGGTTCTACTTTCATCAGGTGCGTTTAGTTTGTGAAAATTTACTCAGCATATTATATACTTATGATATGTATACTTTCCTGTTTATGTATATAATACCATTTTCACGTTCCAACCATATTACAAGTATAGTTTAGAACCTAAAATTCCTTGAGAAACCTCACTGACAGGTACAACTCTGTGCCCTTTGCATGAATCTTGTGACTAACCCTAGCCTATCTATTTAAGCTACAATATATTTTGAAATTTATTTAAAATATGTTTTTTTTCTCTTTATTTCAGGGCCCTCCTGGTCCAAAAGGTGATAAGGTAAGAAAATGTGTAGCAGGAACAAATTAAATTAGTGGAAATCCATACTGGCGTGACTTATACTATGTTACATTTAGATCTTTTTAATGAGCATCTACAGACTTTGTTCTAAAACTATCTTCTCATTTTCCTACTCTACAGGGAGAACAGGGCGATCAGGGGCCTCGGGTAAGTTATACTCTTCCAATCCTGGGCAGAAAATTATTAATAGTTTTCAGCTCCAAACTCATTGAATTAAAGTAGCCCCGGCTTCATAACTGCCTTTGTGTCATGTGGTTTAGTAATGGCTGACAAAAATACCATACCACTTATAACTGAAATAGCCTTAATTGTAAGTAATGTTTGTATCTTGTTGCATTATCTTAACTTGATACCTGTAAATAGGACACTCTACAATAATGATTCCTACTGATTAAGGGCCAGAATCACTACTAAAAGTCAGCAACCATCACCCTTCCATTGACTATTGGGTCCTTCAGATTTGTATGCGTTGTTTTGTAATATAGAGGCCATGTGGATTCCTATTGAATTTGGCCTTTTTCTGCAGTTAAACTTTATGTGCTATTGCATAAATATGTTGTATTATAGATGAAAATATTAATGCATTTTATATTTTTATTCATCATAAGTTTGAAAATACTTATTTGAATTTCTTATTCTTTATAGATTTTAAGTAGATAAAAGGTGTAATATAATTTAACATTCCAGGGAGGAGGGGCATTCTTTTATTCTTCTCAAATGTGGCTCTTTTAACCATTATAACACAATGGTGAATGCTTTGTTGTTACCTTGGTAGTGCCAAGTCCTCTGCTTCACATCTGTGCCTTATTACCCAAATGTTCAGACATGCTGTTCCAATGATGTAGTGGCTCCGTGCAGACATACCTCTCAATTTTCTCGTGTCACTATGCACAAAAGCGAGTATTTGGTTGAAGAGAGTCATTTCTTACAGTGGAAAAGCACATTTAAAACTTTCAGGTTGAAAACAGACACTGTGTAGGTTTTTTGTAAAATGCAGTCTGTGAAGTTAATTATTGAATTCATTTACACCGCAGTAGAGGTTTTATTGCAAAAGATGTAGTCAATGCAAGCTTGAAAAGTTTGTAGTCTTATCCCTCCTGTTTATTAAACTAGATGAAAATTATGCTATGATTTACTTCCCTTTCTATTCTTCTGACATTTCTTCATATAGAGATAATGACTATGTCTCAGCATAGTCACCATGGCAGCTATTCTATCTGATGACGAGTTCAAAGTTTATCTTAATGGTCAAGGAGATTAAACATCATGATATCTGTCATGGATGTGAATGGAATAAAATTCTCATAACCCTAAATGATTAGAATGTAGCCACTTGCTCCGTACGTGGTGATTATTTCACATGGCATGTCTCCATGTATTGAGTATTATTTCTTTCTACATGCAATATCAAAATCACTCAACTTGCCCTTTCCAGGTAAGAGGGAAACTGTTTCTATTCTGAGAAATCTTCTTTTGGCAAAGGAAGTGAAAGGGTGGTTCACAGCTTAGCTGTCATCAGTGCGCACACAGTCCTTGGTTTCAAAAAGGTGTGTTGGCTTTCATCGTTCCAAAAAGTGATGATTGATTATAAAGCTAGGCCAAATTTTCAGGAGGAAACCCGAAACCATGTGAAATTCACCTGGTTTCATGTTGCATTACAAACTCAGACTTGGACCAGGTTCCTTGCAAGTGTGGCCAAAGTTCATGAACTACTTTGACGAACCCAGACTGCCTTTCATCCAGATTTCAGCCAGTTTTCACACTGACTGGGGCCAAGTTTCACACGATTCCGGGGCCACTTAGCATTTTAGCTGGAAAGTGGCAAAATTGATCCCATTTTCATTTGGATTTTGGTTTGTATTGAAGGAATTTGGATTGAAGTCATAATGTAGGATGAATCTTTATGGATAAAAATTTAAATGTCCTGGGAGGCATACATGAATGGGATCATGAGAACTTACCGAATTGCCTGTCTTTTCTCAGATTCCTAATTTAGAAACAAGGCAGGTCACATTCAGTGCTCTTAGAATTTTAAGATAAGTAGTGTCAGCTACCTGTTAGGAAATTCACATATCAAGAGGGCAAAATGAAGATTTTACATTGCCAGAAAAATCAAAAGTTAGTTAGAACTGGAAAAGTCTTCAATTTTAATGAAAATTAACTTTACCCACATCCTCTTTGGGCACACTGTTCCAGCTGATGCTGACAGAGGCTCTCTTTTTTAAAATGTAGATCTTGGTATTTGAATACCATTTCCATTTTCATCCTATCATAGATTTTTGAAATCCACTTTTTACTAACTTGTTCCAAGTAATTTATTTCTTTCCATAATTAACTTAACAATAAGATCTTACATCATTTTAGTTCTTTGTTAACTGACTTTCTACCGGGATCTATGCTGTTTTCTTGAACATGAGGTCCTTTTTTTCTCGTTTCTTTTTTGTTTTGTTTTTGGCTCGCCAAGTGCCAGACAGGAATATATTAAGCCATATTATGTGAATCAAAGCAGGAAAAATTTGAAGATAAAATGCAAATTAAGAAGGTGAAACTATCTTGAAACACTTGGACATATATTTATCAATATATATTGAGCGTCTACCATGTTCAAGGTACCCTACTTAATACTATAGAGACTATAAATGGGTCCACTTGCCTCTCTCTTCTACTATCAGCAAATTCAACCTATTCTCATCTCATGTTCTTGATCACTGCAGTAGTCTTCCAAATAATCTTGCTTCCATTCTTACTGTGTACAATCCATTGCCTAAACAGCAACCAGAGACCATTGTATGCTGTAAATTAGATTATGTTGCTCCCTGTTTTAAACCTTAAAATGAAATCCAAATCACTTTGCTTGGCCTCCAAGATCTGGCCCTTGCTTACCTCTATAACCTCATCTCGAACTAGTCTTCGCCTCCACCCACTATGCTCCAGCCACTCTGTCATCCACGTGTTCTTTAAACACAACACACTCCCGACTTGATGACTTTCTATTTGCTCTTTTCTGGTCTTGTGATTGGGTTCTTCTTATCATTGAGATTTTTCTCTCAAATACCTCTTTGGGGAGAACTTCCCTAACTACCCAATCTAAATCTGAGATTATCCTATTTTGTTTATTTATTTAGTTGCTCCTTATCTGTAAAACATGCCTCTCCTTAAAACAAAAACTCCATGAGAGCAAGGACTTCTGTCTGTCTTGTTCATATCTCCATCACCAGAACAGTAAGGACTTAATGAATATTTGTGGAATGTTAGAATAAAATATTATCTCATCATTCCTGCCTTCAAGCAGCTGATAATCTCATGGGTGCCTGAATAAGAAAACTACGTGGTTTTATGTTATATTCCTTAAATAGCCATACTAAGAGATGTTAGATAATTGAACATTCTTCCACTTTAAAAAATAACTGCAGAAAAGGTGACACTTGAGCTAGGACTTGATACACGGGTAATCTTTAAAAGCTTAGATGAAGAACAAGACATTAAACATTCCAGGAAGAAGAAATAGTTCATACAATATTATACAAGCAGGAAATGATAGGATTCATTTAAGGAAAAATAATATTCCATTTGCCAAGGGAATAGGTTAAATATGGAAAGATTGTATCATATGAGGCTGAAATTTTTTTATTGAAATTACATCATGGAGCATTTTGAATGTCTAGTGTGGTGGGCAATAAGGAACCACTGAAGAGTTTTGAGTATATCATTTGCTGTATATTACCACTAGACTATTTAGTGTAATTACCAATTTTTTGTTTTTCTTTTCCTGAATCCCAGAGAAGAGAGGAGGCTGGGATTCTGTTGGGGTTTTTTGGGGGGTTTTTTTTTGGCTCCATCTGTGCGGCATGTGGGATCTTAGTTCCCTGACCATGGATCGAACCTGTGTCCCCTGCATTGGGAGTGCAGAGTCTTAACCACTGGACTACCAAGGAAGCCCACCAGATGTTCTTTATGAAAATGTATAAGGTAATAGTGTCCAGGATGGAAAGAAATTGGAAGAGACTGAAAGCATGGAGACCAAGTAGACCAGGAAACTATGTCAGTCATCTGGACAAGGTCATAAAAGTCTGGGCTATGAGAATAATGTCCAGTCCTCAGTGGAGAGATAAGCAGAGGGGATGGGCTGGCTCAGTCTGGAACATCAGGTATCACTGGAGGTACAGGGCCACACTGAGCAGAAAGTTCAGTATCAGAATGAGAAGCTCAGCAGTGGAGAGGGGCTAAGTTGGTGAGCCAAAGCCAAAATTCCAAAGGGGTCACCAGAATATTGGAGAAAGCTGTATGTCTGCAATGGGATTCAAAAGGAAAGTTGCATCATGTCATCAATAGGGTTTGCCACAAGCACCAAGCAAAAACCTGGGCGGACAAAGAGGGAAAACCAGGGTTGATACTAGTAGAGGAGAAATGGACAAAAGTGAAGTCTTGAAGCAGAAGGTGAGAGATGAATTTGATTTACGTTGTGTTTACATCCAAAATCTGTGACCATGGCTGAAGTTGTGATCATGTTAAATTTTTTAAGAAAGAAGAAGAGAAGCAGTCAGGGAGTCAAATTAAAAGGTACTGAGGTGAAAATTTAATACAAGTCTTATAGCTAATTGGGTGTAAGAGCTGAAGTTGACAAAGAAGGTAAAGCTAGAGGTGAGGTTTCTGGCTTGACTCCTCGATAACGTTGGCCAGAAGAGAGTCAGTAGGATAAATGATAAGTTGAATCCTAGTTATGCTGAATTTGCGATCTTGACGAATTATTCCATTGGAATAATGTAGCAAGCAGTTGGAAATATGAGACTAGAATTCTGAGGTGGTGTTGCAGCTGGAGGTAACAGCTACGTAGCTGAACACCCCCAGAGCAAGAATTGAGACCCCAGGGAGCAAAGTGGAGGGTGAAAGAGTGAACATAGAGCCACTTTAGAAATATCCACACTGGGGCTTCCCTGGTGGTGCAGTGGTTGAGAATCCGCCTGCCGATGCGGGGGACACGGGTTCGAGCCCTGGTCCGGGAAGATCCCACATGCTGCAGAGCAACTAAGCCCGTGCACCACAACTACTGAGCCTGCACTCTAGAGCCCACGAGCCACAACTACTGAGCCCGCGAGGCACAGCTACTGAAGCCCGTGCGCCAAAAGCCCGTGCTCCACACCAAGAGAAGCCACTGCAATGGGAAGCACGCGCACCGCAACGAAGAGTAGCCCCCGCTTGGGGCAGCTAGAGAAAGCCTTTGTGCAGCAACGAAGACCCAGCGCAGCCAAAAATAAATAAATTAAATAAATTAGTTTTTAAAAAAATCTTAAAAAAAAGAAAAAAAGGAAATATCCACCCTGAGGGAGTGGGCTGAAAAGGAGCATCGGAAAAAGAGAGTGAACATTCAAAAGAAAAACCAGGACATGCAATGTTTGAACAGTAGGCAGAACTACTTTATTTATTTATTCATTTATTTTTGGCTGCATTGGGTCTTCATTGCCTGCGGGCTTTCTCTAGTTGCGGTGAGCAGGGACTACTCTTCGTTGCGGTGCGCGGGCTTCTGATTGCGGTGGCTTCTCTTGTTGCACAGCACGGGCTCTAGGAGCATGGGCTTCAGTAGTTGTGGCATGCAGGCTCAGTAGTTGTGGCGCACGGGCTTAGCTGCTCTGCAGCATGTGGGATCCTCTGGGACCAGGGCTTGAACCCGTGTCCCCTGCACTGGCAGGCGGATTCCCAACCACTGCACCACCAGGGAAGTACCCTAGAACTACTTAAAAAAAAAAAAAAGTGAGGGTGGCCCACAAAACATTCTTAATTCAAAGAAAGCCACAGGGATGAAATCTATAAAACTTTTGGACTTGGTGTTCTGGAATCTTGGGATTGTAAGAGGGTGCATTTTGTTCAGTAGTGAGAGGGAGAGTCAGATTGCAAGAAGTTAAAAGTAAATGGTAGGAAAGTTGACTATCTTTGAATACTGTTGATGGCGTATGATTGAATGCAGAAGAAACGGCTAACGTTTTTGGCATGAGCTTTCCATCAGGGTACATTGAACCAATTTCAAGCCTACAATTTTAGGTATAATACAGTAACCATCGATATCCTTTGGTTTTCTTCTACAAGACACTGAGGGTTAGATTTCCACGGATGGATGCATCCTGACATTAGAATTGCACTTCCCCCCTTGATTCTTGGGGAGACGTCATTACAGATTTGCTCTTAATCTTCAGTTCATTTCTGCAGGCAAACATTGCACCTCAGCAGTTAGGCCTCTCGGCTATATGGTTAGGAGGGTGCTTTTTCTGTGCTGTCAGCTACCATGTCCATGCTCAGTTTTCTTCATTTCATCCTCCTAGGTTTGTATTACAGAGTTTTGAGGCTAAGCCTTTATTCTGTATTCAAGCAGAGACTGAAGACCCGCCGTAAGGGAGTTGTAGGGGGATTCCTAGACTGAACGAAAGTTGGACTGAGAAATGATACCTCATGAAATAATTACAATTGCTCATTACTTAGAGTCGTACAGCTCGCAGAACACCTTTCCAGGCAAGATACACACATCATCTCTAAGCCTTCCTACAGTTCAGCAAAATAGATTATCAGGGAAGAAAATATAGGAAAAGTGAACACAATAGAGTGAGATGATTATATCCACATGGGCTGGAGTCAGGCTGGATAAGGATCAATTCTAACTGCCACTGTCTCCATGGTTATGAGAAGGATTAAATTAAATAATGTATGAAAAATCTATAATAAGCCCTCAACAGATCATAGTTGATTATTCTCCTCAAGTTTCACATGAAGAATCTGGGTAAAGTAAATTGCCCAGTTCACATGATTTGTTAAGTGGTAGAAATGGGATTCAAACCCAGCTCTCTCAGCCTCTGGTTCGTGCTCCTGCCACTGGGTCACGCTGCTTCCCTATCAATAAAGTAGTTGGTATAGTCATGAACCTCAATGGGGAACAATCGAGTTTACCAAAATATCCATGGCTCAATTTATAACATCAATAATAATGATAAATAATTTTTATTGAGTTCTTAAAATATGCCAACCACTCTGTGAAGATATGTATTATTTCAGCAACTCTATAAAATAGTTACTTTTATTATTTCCATTTAATAGATGAGGAAACCGAGATTCAGGAAGTTTAAATATTTCATCGAAGAAAACAGAGCCAGCCAGTGGCAGAGCCAGGATGTAAGCCTCAGTACTCACAAATTACACTTTCCATGTATCCTCAAAAGTAACTCAAAGGTGATTTAGTAGCACAAATTTTAATATGACCTTTTTTTTTTTTTTTTCTGGTGAGGATTGAGCTCACACAGATTAAGTGACTTGATCTAGTTCTTTCACACACATCTACCAAAAGACAGTGCTGGGACTCAAACACAAATGTCAAGTTCTGCCCTCTTTCCACAATGCCAAGCTGCCTCCAAATGGTTGCTAGGACTCTTTTCAACTTTAAGAGTTCATGCCTTTGTGAATCAGCTTGAAAATGTTAGGGAGCACAAATGAAAACAGGTGCATCTTTTTCCTTTGCAAGCATGACAGTCGCAGTCTTTACAATTCATGCACTGCCAGCCTTCCAAAAACCAAAGGAATGGACGAATGCCACTTAGCAACAGCTTAGAATCTCTCCTCATGGAGCATAGGGAGGCAGGGCAATGCTGACCCTTGTCCAAGGCACGTCAGGATACCCAGTAAGCTTGCTGTGATACAATTTCACTTCTCAGCTCAAGGGCACCAATTTGAAAATTGTATAATAGCAAGATCCTGGTGTATTTGCTCTTAGTGCCCTTTTTCTTCAGGATAACCAAATGAATGAAGTCTGTTTTCCTCAATTCATAATGCTGTGCTTACATGTTCTACAAGGTATTTTGTTGATTCTGCTTTTATTCTGAGCTTCTCTTTGCAAAAGAGATTGAGTTATATTTCTTGATCAGTAGCCAAACCTGAATGTCAAGTGTAAAAGACTCAGGACTCTCCAGGATTTTCCCATTGTCGTCTGCACACCCTAGTACTATCCCTCTCTCCTTCATTATTAAAGAGGGCTGGTTGCCCAGTTCATTAGGGCCTCTGCCCTCATCATGAACCACAGCCCTGGGCTTTGATGTTAATGACTCAGATTTCTTTTCTCTCTCTTAGTGACTTAAAAACATAGCCTTAAACATAAGCAAAGCTATTTTGATGTTTAATACTGTCTTTTTAAATTAAGGTATTATGTTGTTATGAAATTGTGGTAAATTAGTTAGTCAAACTTAGGCAATAAAATGAACAAGCATCATGAAGTTATCTTTTGACTATAAATTAATCTTCTAATCAGGTGGTTACCATCACCTTGCCAAATAACACAGAGGCCTGATAAATAAAAGATTTAGTGGTTATTGGTCTCAGTATCATCAGCCAACAGCTGGTTTTAAATGATCCTGAGCTCTCACAGTTTCAATAAGCCACCCAGGAGCTCTGTTTAACTATTTTCTTAAAATTCTTTTCTCTTCCCAGTGTATTCAAGTAAATTTTCATAACAGCTGGGACTATGCAAAACTGATAGCATCTTAAAAACATCTTCAGCAAGACAGATTAAGTTCCAGAAAAGGAAAGCATTTAGAAGTTTATTTTATTATCTTAACCTTTGTTGACTTGAATGATTAAACAGATTCTTTGGCTCTGCTAAAGCATTTAGGCCTGGATATTAATTTGATGTTCTTATTTACTTAACCCTTGCCTTTCTCTTTAGCCCTAATGAATATACTACTCATTTGGTACTGAATGTATTGCCTGTGAAAAGGGAATGGATATAACACAATGGAAAGAAATAAATTGTGAGAAAATGATTTTAATGATTTCCAGATTTGGGAGAAGTTGGCATGGAAACAGCAAGCTCGTTAAAATTTGCAAACGTTCTTGTTATATTTTATAATCAGAGTTCTCTTTTAAGTGTTCTGTCATACTTCAAACCACTAAGAGCCCAGGAGCGTTTGTAAATTTGTCCTAATATAGGTTAATTTAAGCGATAAATTATTTTTGCAAACAACTGTTGGTATGTAGACAATATTTCCCTTGGAATTCAGTGTTGCAAATTATATCTCAGTTATTGATTGTATAGCTGAGCCCATTAAGGAAAAAAAATAGATATTATGAAAAGTTGAGGAAGTGACTTTACCTATTTTACATCACTTTAAATCTTAAAATTTTTCTCTAATGTAAAGTCTTATACAAAGAAATCTATATATATAGTAATCCAGTGGGATAAGTTTTTATACAGACTTTTGGAAGTTAAAGCGAGTATTTCACAAAACCCTTATAATTACACACACACACACACACACACACACACACGCACGCACACTAGTTGAAAGCCTGAGGTTTGAGCCCTTAACTGAAAATTCTATCAATGACCATAGATGTATTACAATAAAACCAAAATCCATTCCTAAGTATCTCCTCTGACAAGGAATTCTGGAGAATGATGCCAGCCAGTTTAAATAGCTGTTGGATTTCCTTTTAGTTGCTTTTAGCGCAGTGACCTTCATATTAAAATAGCTACTCATTATATTTCATGAAGTAAAGATTTCATTTGTCCACACTTGTACTCATTGCTCATATCAAATGCAATATTCTTCTTTCTACTTATTTTACTTTTTTTTCATGGTTTATGTATCTGGACACATACCTTACAGTCTTTTCAGGCTAATGTGCACCATTTCACATTTTTCTTGAAAATGAGTGGAATGAAAGATTTTAAATGAAAAATATATGTATGTATATTTAATATTATTACATTTATATTTCTTTTGTTTGAATTTTGCAAGTGCTGCTTTCTGTGAAATGTTTTCTAAATAATTCAAGGAATTCCTTGATAAAAAATGATCTTTTCTGAACCTCAAAACTATACAGATGATTTTATTCTCTTTGTCTTATATTTAAGCAAGATAGTTTTCACATGAATTCAAACATAAGAGTATTAGGTTTATTAATCCATATACTATGGAGTTATGATTTGCATTAATGCCTGCAACTGAAGCATATAATAAAATGTGGAGGGGAAAAACAGATTTGTGGTTGGTGACTTTCAATATTATATAAGAAAGAGAAAGTAAGCCTTTAGGTAAATATATTAAAATCTGTATTTGAAATGGACAAAAAACCCCCAACATACTATAGTTGGTAATATCTATAAATAAAGAGCATATTGCAAATAGGAAATACAGCAATTTATAAGCAATTTACACCAGCAAAATCCAACACAATTACCACCATTCCTTTTCTATGACTCCCAAATGCAGAATTATAATTGCAACAAAATGTTAGAGGTGGATTAACTAAATAGAAATCAAGAAAGTATGAAACAGCAGATTTTTAATGGTGCATCAGGATTCGCAGAAGGAACTAGAATGCAAGACTGTATTTTTGATTCATCCCTTCAGAATGGGTGGAATAATGGCTTATGCATTGACAGATCATGTTCAGGGAGGACAGTTCCTGTAGGTCTGAATGAGATGGGTCTCTGGAAAGTCATTTAGTGCCAGACAGCAGCATCCTTTCATAAGCATACATGCACTAATGTGTCCAGCAGCTCCTTGTAGCAGACACAGCCTGTAAATCACAAGTGGCAAACAGGACTGGCTTTGTAGGAAAAAGATGTCAGTTGCAAGGTCCTACTTCACATACAATTCTAAAGCTTTGGAGGGAGTCAGGAAGCTTTGATTTTCATTGCTTGGAAGTCAGTTACATTTTGTTTGAAAAGTGTTGGTATTCAGAGGAAACTTTACTGACCACTATTATTTTTATTAGCGCAAGTGAACTTTTGAATGTTTTACACACTAATAATAATAATAATAATAATGACAACAATGAAACACTATTGTTTTTATATTCCACATACCAAAGGAACTTCTGGGCCTTCTTATCATACTTTATTACCTTGTAAGTTTAGCATGAATCTGTTCATAAAGAAGCCTAAGTGCCAGGTAAGGTGGCATCCAAATCCTCCAGTGTAGCATTAGAATACCAAAGAACTAGGAACATCTGCCTCTCTTTCCAGGACAGGAACTATCGTTAGCTCCAGACCTAAAGGAATTCATTAGAATTAAGAATTAAGATAGGGAAATGGTGGTGAGTAAACAAGAGAAATTGGCATGGCAGAGTGTCACTGCTTTTCTGGCTTGAAGCCTGTGTGATGTGATGTGAAACAGAAAGAACTAACTATAACCCTAGGAAGTACAAGGGGACAACAGGTGGTAATTCCTGCCTCATTCACCATGTCTTCAAAAGGACATGTCAGCCTGAACATTCCAAGTTTATTGGCAGGTGAGGAAAAAAGCTATAGGAGACACCACCAGATTTTTAATTAAGAATAATTCGATTGTTTTTAAAAATAGCTTTATTCCTTGGGCCTTTCATCAGCTTATTTTTAGAAGCTGACTTAATCTAGTTATCTAGATGATTAAAATTGTAGCCCAACTTTGAAATATCGCTCCCAGCTCTTGACCCCATCATGACTTAGAAGAGGCCATCACCATGTGAGATTTCTGGGATTGCTGAAGAGAGATTCTTCCACTGGAGAAGTAGGAAGTATGGAATGAAGGATGTGACTGAGAAGGCTGTGCCCAAACACAGAACACACCAGAGACTCTTCTAAAACACACCTAGTTCTAAGTTACATATGCTGTGTTATTTTGTCTTTTTCAAGGTGTACAACTTGTTTCTCATATCAAACACTTGCTTTTTGCACCAGCAGTGGTTTAAGATATTATAGTGCATATCATTCTGTATGTGGGTGTTAGTACATGTATCATTCTCATTAACAGGAATTATTCTATCTGTAGAGATAGATATATACACATATGTGTGTGTGGATATTTACTTACAATTGCACTGCCTATACTGTCTTAATGAAACAGAGTTCTCCATAAGCATAGATTATTATTCATGTATACAAGATCTAAACACATACAAATGTGAACCAACCTACTCTTGTTTATACTCTGATTCCAATTAAGAAAAGTAAGGTAAATGTTCAAAGCAGTTTGTTAACTTTTTTTGGATAAAATTGATACATCTTCCTTAACTGTCTTTTTAAAAAGTATTCTTGTGTTCAGTATGGCAATTCAGAATTGTCTAAAGAATTGTCTAAAGTTAATATAAATTAACTTTTAATAATTTCAAGCTTAATTTTTCTTTGTGCATGTCCTAGCCTGCAAGGAGCACCATTCTCAATGTTCCTTTGCAAAGTTAGATGGAAAGATCTCAGTGATAGTCCTTGCCTATGACATCAGTTTGGCTCTGACTTCACAGTAGAGTCTACTGACTGAGCTTTTTCGTGATCATCTTTGAGGAACAAATACTTGCCTTGACTTTAATATTAGAGAAAAGTTTGAGAACTAATTCAGAACTCAGTTGCTGTTTCTTAGCTACCTTATTTCTTTATATTTCTTAATGGTTGAGGAAGTCAGATGTTTCTAGAATGCCAGCACCAGAATTTTCTTTTAGATTATAAACTTTTTCATATGGAAGGGACTCTTAACATGTTCCTTGAATTTAGTATAAGTTATAGCAGCACCTTGTAATTTTCCAGCCTTGATTCCTCCTTACTTTTAATTTATTTTTATCCTACTGAACTGTTCTTTGGGAAGTTAAACATTTGAAAGATTGTAAATCGTTAATACAGTTTTATCAGATGCTTTGAAAATCGGAAACTATTTTGTCTTCATTAGCATGGCTGATGATTAACATGGCATATGATACATCATGTGGGAAAAAGCCCCTAGCTACAATTTAACCATTTTTATTAATTTTTAAACATTTCTTTAATATTATGCCTTGTTGTTTAAAGAATTTACTATCTATATGACAATAATTTTGATAATGAAAACAATAGTAAGGAATTTTTTAAATTTAATTTTTATTTTATATTGAAGTATAGTTGATTTACAATGTTGTGTTGGTTTCAAGTGTACAGCAAAGTGATTCAGTTATACATATACATATCTCCACTCTTTTTCAGATTATTTTCCCATATAGGCCATTACAGAGTATTGAATATAGTTCCCTGTGCTACACAGTGAGTCCTTGTGGGGGTTTTTTCTCAATATTTTTTAAAAAATTGGGGTGTACAGCTAAGTGAAGCAGAGTTCCCTGTGCTATGCAGCAGGTTCTCATTATTTATCTATTTTATACATATTAGTGTATATATGTTTGTCCCAATCTCCCAGTTCATCCCACCCTCTTCTCCCCCCTTGTTGTCCATACGTTTGTTCTCTACATCGGTGTCTCTATTTCTGCCTTGCAAACCGGTTCATCTGTACCATTCTTTACATTTTATATAATTAACAATATAGTTACCATTTTGCAATGTTGTTTATTCTGTTCTTTGTTCCTTCTTTTCTCTTTCCCTGTCTTTTTGATTGTATATTTTTCAATTATCCAGTTTATTCCCACGGTTCGATTATTAGTTTATTTCTTTGCTCTTTTCCTCATAGTTGATCTAAGGTTTAGAAGATATATTATTTACTTCTCACAATAAATATTACTTTCAAATACTAGTATAGCCTTACATATACATATCTCCACTCTTTTTCAGATTATTTTCCCATTAGGCCATTACAGAGTATGGAATATAGTTCCCTGTGCTATACAAGGAGTCCTTGTTGTTTTTTTTTTCTCAATTTTTTTTTAATTGGGGTAGAGTTGTTTTACAATGCTGTGTTAGTTTCTACTGTACAGCTAAGTGAAGCAGAGTTCCCTGTGCTATGCAGCAGGTTCTCATTATTTATCTATTTTATACATATTAGTGTATATATGTTTGTCCCAATCTCCCAATTCATCCTACCCCACTTCTCCCCCCTTGTTGTCCATACGTTTGTTCTCTACATCGGTGTCTCTATTTCTGCCTTGCAAACCGGTTCATCTGTACCATTTTTCTAGATTCCACAAATATGCATTAATATACAATATTTGTTTTTCTCTTTCTGACTTAATAGTAAGGAATATTTTACCTTTTCTATTATGTTATTTTTTTCTCTGCCAAGTAGATAACTGCTATGTTAAAATTAAGAACTTCACCCTTTACACACACCACTTTTATTTTTTGGCATAGATAAACATAAATTACTTCTACTTTGACAAAGTAAGTTTCTAAAGAATCATCAGTGTTAGGAAATTCTAGAGTATAACATTATAAAGCCATTCTTTTAAAGGCTTTTTTGTTGCCTTTTTTGCTCAGTACAAAATTTGCTCAGCCTTACAACCTTTCGTTTAGTAGTCATTCACAATTATTCAATAATATTGTAAAAGGAAATGAATTTTGAGGAGTAACAGGAAGAAGGGAATATTTGGAGATGTATTAGACATTTTGTATTTGTTCAGAAAATTAATATAGAGATTTACAACTTCATCTTTCATTTTACACTTTTAGGCAGAAAAGTCAAACAAAATAGAAATAGAAAAAGCTTTCTATGTCACCAGTACAACGTTGAATGTTAATGCTGTAACTCTATACCGGTCTTTGGTATTACTTCCACTTTGGAGCCCTGTAGTTCTAATAAAATGTGTCAGAGAAGAATGCAAGGTTTGAGTCACAGTATCTACCCGGAATTTTATATAGTAACTGTTATAATCATTCAAGATTTTCAGAATGTGTCAAATGAAATGGCATGTGCCGATTGAGAAACTGTCACAATTTATATGGGATTTCCTTTTAGGGTGGAGAGTAACATCCTTGGTTGCAGTGGGGGAAAGGAATGCAATGTCTTTATTTTTCCTTATTTTTGAAACGTGATATACTATTTTGTACAATCTTCCCTCTATGTTTTATTTTGAATCAATAATTCTCATGAGGGCTTCCCTGGTGGCGCAGTGGTTGGGAGTCCGCCTGCCGATGCAAGGGGCACGGGTTCGTGACCCGGTCCGGGAGGATCCCGCGTGCCGCGGAGCGGCTGGGCCCGTGAGCCATGGCCGCTGAGCCTGCGCGTCCGGAGCCTGTGCTCCGCAATGGGGGAGGCCACAGCAGTGAGAGGCCCGCGTACCGCAAAAAAAAATAAAATAAAAAAAAAATAATAATTCTCATGAGGCAGATTAGAGGCTACAAGCTGGTAGCCTGTGGACAGATTCCAATAGTAGACGCATTTTATTTGGCTTACCCAAATTACTTGCTAATATTTTAATATTGGGCAATTTCATACAAAATCTTGTTTTAAACTTCCTCTTGAAAAATTAGAAGATCTGACACCATTGGGTACATATTCTTTTATAATTTCAGTTGACTGAAGCTGGATGGAATCTCTCTGCTTAAGATGCATTCACACTCAGCCCACTTCAGTAATTTACATATGCGCACAGCCCCTGTTGGCACTGGAGTTTGCAATACCTGAATTAGAGATTAAGATAATTTTGTATTTGATATTACGATGACAAAGTCCATCAAAATATACAGACACAGGTAACAAAACAACGAATGAGGGCCTTCCCTGGTGGCGCAGTGGTTGCGCGCCCGCCTGCCGATGCAGGGGCACCGGGTTCGCGCCCCGGTCTGGGAGGATCCCACATGCCGCGGAGCGGCTGGGCCCGTGAGCCATGGCCGCTGAGCCTGCGCGTCCGGAGCCTGTGCTCCGCAACGGGAGAGGCCACAGCAGAGGAAGGCCCGCATACCACAAAAAAAAAAAAAAAAAAAAAAAAAACAACGAATGACAAATCGTTTATCTTCTAGGAAGAAGGCTACATTATTGCCTTTAATTGAATTTACATATAATTTGTTTTTAAATTACATAGACTTCTTCTTACCTTGGTGGTTGTCTATCTATGGTAGTGTAGGATTTTTTTATTAGTATACCAAGTCTGTTCAAAGGTCAAAATTAGGACTAGTTCAAACTTGGTAGTTTTATACCAAGATGTCAATATAATTTATGCCATCTTTCAAAATTTTGTTGAAATATGAATTGTAAATAACAGAATTTTTATTAAGTTACCCTTGTTGTATATAGAATAGTAATTAATAACATGCAAATAATATTTAAAAGATATATTTTAGTCCTTTAATTATATACTTTTAAAATTAGAAACGATAGATGTTGAAGGCTTGCTCTTCAGAGTCACTCCTTTGAGGGAAAATGTAGCCCCTAATTACAGAATTTCCTCTAGGTTTTTCTTAGCAGTATATAGGATGTTTGTTTATTACTTAAAATGATCTAGCTTAGACATCTATGTAGGTTGTAGCCAAAGTTCATAGATATTTAAAATCATAATATAAATTTAGTTCCATATGTTTTTTACTGGACCCAAAAATTTCCTTTATAATACTAACAGTGTACTTCTAGAAGCATTCATACTTTAAGGCACTATATATTTCTTCAGGGTTTTTGTTGTTCTGGTTGTATAGTTAGATTAATGGAAACATCCCACCTTGTAAACATTTCTAATGAAATTGCCCTTACAGGGCACCAATAAAAATTAAGTTAATAAATTGTTTAGAATTGCCCTTTATAGCTATGCTGACAAATCTTAAGAAAAAGAACTAATTGGAGTCAGTATTATTTGATCCTTTTTTCTCTGTATTCTCCTTGATGTAAAAATAAATTGAAACCTGATTTCTCTGAGTACAACAAATACAGAATTTGAGGGTGTGGTTCAAATGATTTTAAAAAGATAGCATAAAAAGGATCCTGTAAAGTAGATCATATTTCCCTTTATGGGGAAAGGGAAAGGAGTTGTATGCATTTGAAACATTTTTTTCTTATAGTGTTTTAAACTGTAGGATAATATAGGAACTAAAAATTTACGTTTTATTAGGATTATAAAATCTTTTGGCAATGTCAGAAAGCCTTTCTAGATAAATCTCGATTGTCTTATTCTAAAAGCGTGCTGAGGGTAGGAGATAATGTGGGTAAGAGAAATTCACTTTCTACTATGTCAAAGTTTCTCTTATAACTGCAAAATAAACCCATTTCTCAGCCACCCAATTGACTAAAAATTCATATAGGGTATCCTAACCTCATGGTTCCTGAGTTTTATTCAGACACCTTTGGTGGCAAGGAGCTCACTCTGTTGAAAAGCAAACTAGTCTAATTATAGACAGTTCTAAATATTACAGAGTAATTTAATCATTCATTCATTCGACAGATATTTATGGTTCCTTCTTTTGAATTAACATCTGTTGTTCTCTACTTCCTATCATTTAGTTTTAGTCCTGCCTTCTGAACTAATTCCTCTTCCACATGACAACCCTTCAGGGATTTTATAGAAACACTGAATGAAGTTCAGGGTTGCAATGAGCCCTAAAGCCTTGCTTGTCCAAACCCAACTCTCCTCAACAAGCAATGGCATAGCACACAACTGACTACTCCCTGCGATGGTGACAGTGATGCTCCCAGGGCAGTTCTAAGCTTATTCAAAATAGCTGTCACATCCCAGCTCACTTTCTTCTGCTCCAACCCCAGCTCCTTCCTTCATTCTTCGTGTGACACCTCTTCTTTCTCTCCTGGTTGTTCTCTATATGTGTTTCTGTCTACCCTTAAAGGGTAACACCCCAAAATTAAACACATTAATTCGGGTGGAGTCTGGCCTAAGTGGGATAGAACCTACCTGCTTATGCCTCTGTTTATGTTAATATTGCAGGGAATTAGATTAGCTTTAAGCCCCATTGACAATCATATCATACATTGATGTATACATTTATTATCAACGTAAATTCTAAAGTCTTTTTTTCACTGCCACTAGCCCTTAGCTCCTCAGCGGTGTATCATTATGGCTTGTTTATTGGATCCAAACACTGTTCTTTACTTTTATTCCCACACTATTAGTATACTCTGTCCTGTTGAGATCCTCTCTTGGAGTCTGATTCTGCCATCCAGCAAATATTACATCTCTCTTCTGCCCCATTTTCTGGAGATCTGAGATATAGATACGGAAACAGATATACAAACTGAGAGAGAAACCATCCCCAGACCCAAATTTTAAGACTAATCTAATCCATGACACAAATGTTGAATGGAGTTAAGACTGAGAACAGGAACTGTGGGACAATTTCAGCAGTATTACCGAGGTAAATTGTTCAACCAGTTATAAATCCACTTTTTTATTTGCTTTCAGTTCATATTTCTCAATTTAGTATATAAGGATAATATGACATACCTCTTGCTGTAATCCAGTTATATATGTACATCCATCTACTAATAACCTTTTTTAAAAAGACAAAAAAGATCATATTTTTAAAACTGCACTTCTTTTTCAGATTTTCACTAACAATGCTTTTAATAATCTATTCTACTCTTAAGTCAATAAAATTCTACCAATCTGTCTATATTTTGCAGGATTTACCTTCTTCCTTGTTTTTTCTTCTATTACTTTCTACAGTTCCTGAAAAATAATTTGAATGGTTTGGTACTTTTTTTGGCAAATGCTTTGTGTTTTAAAAGTCATTTCTTGGGCTTCCCTGGTGGCGCAGTGGTTGAGAATCCGCCTGCCGATGCGGGGGACGAGGGTTCGTGCCCCAGTCCGGGAAGATCCCACATGCCGCGGAGCGGCTGGGCCCGTGAGCCATGGCCGCTGAGCCTGCACGTCCGGAGCCTGTACTCCGCAACGGAGAGGCCCCAACAGTGAGAGGCCCACGTACCACACACACACACACGCACGCACACACACACACACACACAAAATTCATTTCTTCAGACTAATTTAGACTCCCAAGGTTTTCGTTTATAGTCTCTTTACTTTTCTTGGCATTTTATACTACCAATATTTGTGCCATTTTTTAATCCGAATATCTGTATTTGTCTTAACAGAGAATTAGAAACTAAATAGGAACTGCATGCTGTTGATTTCTTCTGTCAGTTATTAACCATTTACTCCCAGTTGGCCAAAGGGGGAAAAAAAGGCCTATTCTTTGATTCTCCTTCTCTTTCCGATTCTAACGGCAAATGCTCTTCTTGCTCTCAGTATTTTCCTCCAGATCCAGTGGGCCTTAGTGCTCCTGACCCAGACTTTACTGTTCCATGCCACTCTTCTATATTCATCCTTAGTTTGACTTTCACTTCCTTTTTCCTTTCCTTCCTTACATCTAATTATGATAGTCATAACAAAGGAAATCCAACAAAGAATAAGAGAGTGGAAGGGAAATTAAAGGCCTAATAATGCACAAATTGGTTAATGATTCCTTGTACAAAAGTTGACTCTAGCAATTCCTTTGAAAATAATTTTTTTTCTCAATCATATTTGTTTCACGCCATTTTCCCAACATTGAATAATTTTCCAAACATTTCACAAGTCGAGAAACATGGAGAATTGTACAAATGGACAAATGTTTATGAAGCTTCATCTCAACTGTAGGTAATGTAAGGAGCTGGAAAATGGTAAATTATTCTTCCTTATTTTGTGTTTCGTAATTGCTAATATTCCACATCACCCAAGGAGAATAGTTGACAGTGCCTTATGTGTAAATAAGTAAGTAATTCAATTTCAATAATGATAGATAGGCATACATCTTGTAATTCTTTAGCCACATATGGGAATCATAAAAGTTGTAGCTGATGAGGTGGCAGAACTGGTAACTTATCTGAGTATACCAGATGCCACCTGGTTTTTAAAATGTAAACTCTGTTCCTTATGGGTACTGAAACTGTAGACTCATTGAATTAAAATAAGACCTATGAAATACATTTTTATTTTGGAAACTGGGCATTACTTTTATCTTTTAAGACACCAGAGAAATATTTTCCTTGTTTTACTTATGTTTAATACCATCATTTCACGTGTTAAAACACAGAATACAGTTATTCACTGTTCGTTCTTTTTTATTTTTATTTACTGGTAAATAAGGCAAACATTTCATTAATGTTTACTAAGTTAAAAGGCGATGTTACACTTTGAAATAATTCCTGTAATCATAGGGAAAAAAATCTTGCTTCTGTTATATGTGGCAAGTTCCTTTGCTACATGACATATTAAGTACTTTTAAATAAAGAGACAATTGACCCCATCAGAAATTGCAGCTACAGCTTATTTTGAGCACGCATTTTCAGTAACTTTCCAAGACAAGTTAATCTTTACTCTTAACATTTTTGGCTGGCTTATTATCATCTAAATATTTGAAATTGGAAGGTATAAAAGGAAATTTGAGGTAAAAAAAAAGAGTTTGAATATTATCAGTGTAGTTATTTCAAGTAAATTATAGGTGCACATAAATATCACTTTTAAAGAGTAGATATAATAAACATCATAGTATATCACAACTTAATGTTAAAAATGTATAGCATTTCATTAAATAACATCATCACCAACCACAGCCAGGAAATGAAAACTAAAAAGGAGAAAGTTCATATTATGATTTCTAATATCCATATCATTAAAAAGTTTAGACTTAATTTCACGGAAGTCGGGAAATTCTGAGATTCCCAAAGAAACCATGACTCTCTCATAGATTACAACAGCCTCTTTCATGAGGAGCTCAAATCATGGGACTCCTCCCAAATGGATCCATCACTGTGGGGTGTTATATCACTATAACAGTGTATCCATCACTTCCTTTTCAAAAAGGAATTACACCTTGTTCTCTTCTTCCTCCTAGAGGTCCTGTATATTTTGAAAGTTTTTTGATTTAAGAACCAGTGGTCTGAATTACAACATGTGATTGATACAATGAGAACCTATAGCCCTTTCTTCAAATGTTAATACAACAAAATAAAGTTCCTGCAAGGGATTAACTGAATTACTTCCTTTCTGAAGCAAAGCCCTTCCACACTTGTCTCGTTTCTAATTCAACATTCAGAAACACTAGATCAGAGATCTTTAACTAGTACTCTGTGGCCCAGATCATCCCCCCAAATGTATTTTTGTTTGGACTATAAAATGTTTTAAATTAAATTTGAATTGGTAGCAAATGTTTAAAATCTGAAGCATTCGTTAAATAAAAAAAAAGAAAAACCTCAGATTTCTGGCTTCTCTTGAACCATGTGAAGATGTAGCAGTACTAGGTAGGCCTTCCCCTGTGGCAAAATCAATTAAGTCCTCCTTATTTCCTTTTAGCCCCAGCTGGACTTCTATTCAGCCAAGTATCCCCACTTCCTTTTGTCTTAAACCTGCTCCCTTATTTATGTTATCTGCCTGGTCCTTAGAGCCATTTGCATTTACTCCGTGTTCAACAAGTAACATCAAATATAAATATAATTATAGGGCATTCAACTGTCCTAAATCGCATTCAGTATTTTAGGTCCATATGGAAACATGCAAATTTCAGGGATGCTTTCAAGACACAGATTGTTTTAGTTTTGAGTAGTTGAACAGACCCTGGGAAAACACTAAAATTTAGGATGTGGACTAAAGGGGGATATTAGAGAACAGGACTAGTTAACTAGTAGAGGAACGTATCTAGAGTGATACTACTCCAAGTAACAATGCTCTCTGGTGAACTCTTCCAACTACTCCATTATCCTTTTGTTGCTAAGGTCAGTTTTGAATAGTTCCATTATCCCAGAGGGCTATCAAGTGTTTGCTGTGGGCTCAAATTTATTTGTGGGGGAGGGTGAACTTCAGAGGTGGATTAGGAAATACAGGGATAGCTGTCCACTTGTTACAGCTGAGCCCCATGGGACTCTCACCAGCTCTTTTAGACGCTGGTTTCTAGCCATCTACCTCTTCTGAGGGAAGAAGAAAAGAGACTGCCATCCAGGAAGCATGCCCAAGGAATTTTAGAGTCAACTTAATTTAATATCATACAAAGGAAGTTTAGCAAATACCCATTAAGCCAGACACTAAATAGAGTCTCTAGGGAATAACAGGACACTTTTCCTTTTCTCCCAGAATGAAGAATGCAAAAAAAGTTGAGTTTTGCTCACAGAACAAATGCCGATTTTCCCTTCAGTGTAAGGTGCCCTGTCAGCAGATGAACCTTCTATTTGCTTGGCACTGTTCTTTCCTGATCCTACTGTGCCTCCTCAAATGTAGACTGTTTTCTTCCAGAAAGTGGAGAGGGTCTATGCAAGTTGAGGTGAGCCCTTGACCTGGCAGCCTCAGCTAGAAAGCACCCCTTGGTTTCAACAGAAGTATAGGTACAGAATATTATTGTCTTGTACGTTATCATGATACTGTACCATCTTTGAGGGAAAATTCCTGGAGAATTAAAAGATTATTAATCTTTTATTAAATAATTCAGAATTTTCATGCAAATTGCAGATGGGTGGAATTAAAGCTTTTGCATGCTTTATTTTTTAAAGGGGTGGGATTGTTAAGCAAATTATTATGCAGTGTTTGGTAATCAAATTGATGTTCTAAACAAGATCTCTGGATTTTTTTTTTTATTTCCTAAAAGATCAAAAATTTTCACGGGTCTGTTTTTGCATTTACTTGCAAAACGTATATGCTAACTATAATGTGCTTATTTGTTCATTAAAGCAATTAATTAAAGATACTAGATAACAATTGATCAGGCTAGTTCTGATTAATATATAAAATTGAAAACATAGGTGGAAATTTATTTTTAATTACTGTAAACTGGTATAAATTATAATATATAATTCAGATTACCATATATTTAGACAGGCTATTTGCCAGTCTAGCCTATATTAACAAGTTGTATTTTTCAAAACTAAATTCATTGCCTTAACTTCAAAACTTGCTACTCTTCTTACAATCTTTAATTCTGTTAAATGGATCTTCGTCATCAATTTTGGAACAAGCTTACAATCCTTCCTTGAGACCCTCAGAGTCAAATGTGTTTCAGAATTTAGAGTTTTTAGGTATTAGAAAGTTAATATTGTTGATACACCAGGCATTGTCTGACACCCTTAAAGAGGCCTGAGGCACTCTGTAATTAAACCATTAATTTCTGCTGTGAAATACATGCATGTTCACACTAAGCAGGATTATTAGTGAGCAGAAATAGCCTCACATCTGTTCAAATAAGTTTTTGCCACCAAATGGGTTTGCTGCAAAGTTAGAAAAATCTTTAGTTAAACTTATGAAGAATTGTTTTGTTTTCAGGGACTTTGGATTTTGGAATTGCAGATAAAGGATCCTGGACTACATCTTGATTTTTAATCTGTTCATCATAATTTGGCCAGGGTTGTCTTCCTCAAATGCACGTATGGCATGGCACGTTCATTTTATAAACACCTTCATGGTTTCCCACAACTTCCCCCTTTAAAGCTTCTTTGAAGACCTCCCATATATATATACCCTATCACCTTTTCTAGGCTCTTACCTAAAAACTGCTTCACCCCAACTAAACTCAACTTACCAGCAATTTCCAAGTATACCTTCCTCCTTTTTGCTCACTATACTTCAGACTGGAATACCTTCTTCCTGAGGCCCCAAGTCCACACCGCACCTCAGATAGCATCGTCCTTTTCATCCTTCTTCACCCATCTCAAATCCCACCTCTACAGAGGCACAACTCCAGTCCCCAGTCAGAATGTGCTTAAAAAGCATACTGCCTGCTCCTCTAACTAGCACTAATTTAGTATATTTTCTATTTGAATTGAAAATCATGTGATAACCTCCCTTCCCTACTAGATTTAAACACTTACAGCTTCTTTCGCTATATTTGGCATATTTAAGAGTCACTTGTTAGGTGAAGGAATGGATGTTTTAGTATAATCTCTCTTGATTTCATCCATCTAACCTCCTACAGGGATCCCACACCCACAGTCCTTGCCATTGCCCTTATCCTAACCTCCTCAAGTGGAGAACAGGGTCTAGATCTCAAGGGGATACCTAGAACACGACCTAATCTTTGTATTCGAAGTGTAGATTCAGCATATCTTGGGAAAAGAAAAATATACTTTCTCTTTGGCTCCAATATTCATCTTGCTGATACTGACAGGAAGGAAGGCAGCAGAGCCCTTGGAGAGTGGCCAGGCACTACAGGGTACTTCATTCTGCAGGTCTCAATTTAAACATCACTTCCCTGGGAAGTCTTCCCTGACCAGCTGACCTCAGTTAGGTCCCCTTTCTTTGCATTCTCATAGCTTTTGTTTTGCTGACAGTCATCATATTCACTTCGAGGGTATGATTCTCATCCCAAAACTCAGATGATTAAGAAATATTAATTTCTTAGTCATCTTAATGACTTAATTTTCTATAACAATTTGATTTCTGAATCTACATCTCCTCCATTTGTTGACTAAACAACAAACATCAGTCTGCTTGGGATTTCCACACTTTCTTCCTCCTTTTGGACTGACTCACTTTTCCACGGTCTTATAGCATCAGAAGGTCTGGGGGTGAGAAGTGAGAGGCACCTTGTCTTCTACTGTCGGTTCACACGGTTTGCTGCTGAGAAGGCAGCGTGGCCCAGCTAACCTGCGAGGCCCTTCAGAAACAGTGTGTCAATGCTGCATCACTGGTGCATGGGGTACTCTCTGCTCTTCTGCGCCATGCTTCAGACAGGGAAATCTTTTGCAAGGCTGCCCCTGGTCCTGTGCATCTAGAGAAATCACGTAGCCATTTCTTCTTTGAGGTATTGTTGCCTTCCTGGAAGTGCTGCCGGGCAGCAGGGCTTAGGCCCCCTCTGCTCTTGAGGACCCCAGTTCTCCTTCCTCTCTTCCAGTTTGGGGGAATACCTTCCTAGATATTTTTGGTCTCTAGCAATGTTGGCAAACAAGTTTTCTTTTCCACCCTGCCTCCTCGTACCTCTCCTGACGCAACAGCGGGTGGCCAACCAACAGCTTGATTGAGGGACAAAGGGAATGGAGGACTATGTGGGAAAAAGAGCATAGATACTTAAATGAAAAGAGATCCCAGACACATTCATAATTGCCTGGTTAATGTCTGCATTACTTCATTGTACTCTAATCTCCAGGAAGCCTGGGGTAAGGCTTTCTAATCTCAGTGTCCAAATATTGCCTTTTTTATAGTAAGCATAAATTCTTAGAGTAGTATAAATTCTTCTTGAATAAAAGAATGAATAAATGGGAATGAAATTCAGAGACTGTGAAGGATTTATGGGGTGTATAGTGGCTAAGAGGGTAGACTCTGGAGCAGATGGGTGGGGTGTGAATCTTGGCTCTGTTCCTTATCGTTAGGCGGGCAAAACCCATAACCTCTTTGTGCCTCCAATTCCTCATCCGTCGAATGGTTGTTGTGAGGACTAAAAGAGCTAAAGCTCTTAGAACTAATACGTGGCACACAGTAAGTATCATATGAGTATCCACTACTATCATTACCATCATCATCATTATTTATTATCTCATTATTATTAAGAAACCCTAACACAGGACTGATTCAATGATAGCAAAGTTTATATAAATAAAATTGACATAATTTTAATTTTGCACTATTTCCCAGACTGTGAGGCTATTTTGTTTTCTTCCCTGTTTCCCACATCTACACTGCATTCTCTGGTTCCCTTGGGCTGGGGCAGTCCTTCTTCGGGAATCCTACCTCTTTTCATGACGTCTTATCTTTTGTTGGTGTTTCTTAGCTGTCTGCCCTTGGGAAACACAACACCCCCTGGAATCCCTTCTTAGATCATAGCAAGGAGATCCTGTCTCAGTGTGTGTACTTCAGGTGGTTTTTCTTATTCTTCACCTCTACCAGTGTTGAAGTTTTTCTGCCATCTTTCTGCTTGTTTATAGATCCTTTGCAGTTTGTCTTTGCTTACTTAGCATTTCAGTGGCTATAGTATTTAATGACATGACTTTGTCAATGTAGAGATTGCATTGTTCTCTTTCTCTTCTAAATAATTTGTAAATTCACATTTATCATATACATTTAAAAGATAATTCCTGGAGTGACTAGGGTTAACATTTATGATAGAACACAATAGCATGGAACTTGGAGTATCTATAAAAAGGAAAAATTAACTTTCTGAGCCAAATATTTAATTTAACTACAGAAAGCTAGTTCTTTCCATAATTATCGTAAGACAGTCTTTTTCAGTCAGCTATAAATACTGATTTTCACAGGCTCCAGTGCTCATATTATTTGGTTGCTCAAAGGATTCTTTTAGCTGTTTAGCTTTATATGGTTGATTTTTCTATTCAGACAGATTATGCCATCTACTGCAATATGGAATGATTTAGCAGCAAATTTCTTTCTTTTATTTTTTTTTCCTTAGTTAACCTTCTAAGAGTTCCTGCTGTTAAACTAAAGTTATTCTTTTACCTAAATATTTTTGCAATCTATTATAATATTTCCCCATCTGGTCTCTCTTAGCTAGAAATCATTTTATCAACTTCTAGGAAGGTTTGTCTTTATTTATGCTGCACACATACCCACTGTAATGGTTGTGTCGCAATGCATGATATGTTTTGGGTAAACAGAATTATGATACTGTTTACATTATGGAGAAACTCAGGGATTCTCATTTCTCAGCATAACACATATCTTTTCTTCCAATACGATTTGCTGTGGGGGCCCCTTGACCACCTTTATAATTAAAATAATTGTTTATTTTTTCCTCCAGACCTCTACAACCTCACGGACACTCCCTTGTGTTTACTAGTAAGCATCCATCATCAGTGATATTGGCCATTGTTAGCCTGTTCTTACTATGGGTCATTTATGTGCATTTATTCAGCATAATGAATGATGCAGTAAACAGTGAAGTCAAGTGTATCTACCACTTTGAGTCATTTGCCTGTACAGAATTTTTATTAGAAGAGTTCACATTCCTCCTGTTTCTACAACCACTTTTTATTAATCCTATTTGTAGTTACCTCTTCCTCTGCTCATCCCTTAAATCAAAGTCTTTCCAAGGGTTCCTTCCTAGGTCTGTTCTCTCTACAGCCTCCCTAGGTGACCCCACATAGCCCTATGACTTGTGATTCCCACCTCTCTCCTGACTATTTTATATGCACATACAACTGCTGCCCCTTGGCTGTCCATATACACCGCAAATTCAGCAAGCTAACTGAACTCATCATCTGAAACCACCTGCCTGCCCCAGAAAACCCTCTTCCTTCTAGTGTTCCCTCTACCATCCTTCAGTTGCTCAAGCTAGAGACCTAGGACCATTCTCTGCTCCCCTTTCTCCCTTATGTTCTCAGCCAAGCTACAAGTCCTATGGATCCTACTTCTTTCATATCACATGAAACTATCAGTTTGTCCTCCTCTAGTTCTAGGACACAGTCCCTCAACTAGACTACTGTAACATCTTCCTAAATGGTCATTCTGTCTTTGATTTTACTATTGCCTTGCCAACCCCCATCCCCTCTTTTACCTGGCTGGGGAGTCTTCCATGGCTCCCCAAACCTTGCATTAGGTGCACGTTTTATTTCTTTTGCAGCCCCTCCATTCCTCCAATGTAATTACTGGCTGCTTATTTTTTCCTATTTCCCCACCACACATTAAACCCAGTGAGCTTAGGGTCCTTACCATTCAATCCCTAGGGCCTAGCACAGTGAAGACTGCACAGAAGGCACTCAGTAAATACTTCTTAAGTATTGTTGTATATTCGTCAATTTTTAAGCTTTCTAATACTTAAACTATAAAACAAGTAGAGAGAAATTATAAACACAAAATTTCATGATGACAAAGCCTGGAATCAGAATTCCTGGATTAAGTTTCTGGCTCTATCATTGCCTTATTGAATATTTTTGACAAAACACAAAATTTTCTCACTATAATGTAATCATGTAACACTCATCATTTCTGAGTACACAGACAATAGCATCTTGAATTTATGGCTTCCAAGTAGTTAGCACCATTTCTTATGAATTATTTATTTGTTCACCATCCCTTTGGGGTAGGCCAGCATCTTTCCTTCTAGAAGGCAATGAAGGGAGATAGACTTCCTCCTGTAATGGTGTCAGAACACCGGTCCTGGTTGGTTACCTACTTCACAGGATGTGGGGAAGATTCATGAAGTTATCTGAGTCTTTATGCTCAGCAAAATGGGTTCTATAAAGTAGTTTTATACGCTTGTATATCCAATTTCTTAAGAACTCAAAATATTTGGGGGTGAAAATGTGTACAAATTAGTTCAGTACTTCAGCTTAGTCCTGGGCTCTTTCTCCATGTTTTTCTGGAGACAGTTTTTTTCTTTTTTCCACACCCACTCAAACCATCTGTGTACCAGGCAAGTTTTCCAAGATGTAAAACCAAGTGAAATATGTCCATTCCAGTTATTTAGAAAGGACTGTGACTAATGATACTGTGGAAGAATGGCACGGGTGATGAAAAAGTGCACTCTCTGTGTGAACAGCTAGGGCAGCCTAGCAGTTATAGTCACACAAAGTCTAGCCATACAGACAAGCACTCAGCACCAGTGCTTTTCAAACTTACCCTCCAAAGACCTTCTGCAGGAAGCAGAATCAGCTGAGTGTCTCTGTGACCTGGCGATATCCCCTGTGAGATGAGGTTCTCTACCACCATCAAATGGTAACATCTTAAAAAATCTGTGCAAGTTTTACATTCTACCCCAAATATGCCAACGTTTGCTTTATATAAAAATGTCTCGGGCTTCCCTGGTGGCGCGGTGGTTGCGCGTCCGCCTGCCGATGCGGGGGAGCCGGGTTCGCGCCCCGGTCTGGGAGGGTCCCGCGTGCCGCGGTGCGGCTGGGCCCGTGAGCCATGGCCCCTGGGCCTGCGCCGTGCCGCGGAGCGGCTGGGCCCGTGAGCCATGGCCGCTGGGCCTGCGCGTCCGGAGCCTGTGCTCCGCAAAAGGGAGAGGCCACGGCAGAGGGAGGCCCGCATACCACAAAAAAAAAAAAAAAAAAAAAGTCTCAAATTATTTACCATTGGGGATTCCCTGGCAGTCCAGTGGTTAGGACTCCGCCCTTCCACTGCAGGGGGCACGGGTTCAATCCCTGGTTGGGAAACTAAGATTCTGCAAGCCGCATGGTGCGGCCAAATATACATATATATATACACACACCATTCATTAAAATGGACTCTTAAGGAAGAGGTACCATATTTATTATTGCCTTTAAACTCTCCCCAGGACACTGGCATGTGCTTTTTTTCAAACATTACCCCAGTTTGAAAAGCACAGAGTCCTAGGATATTGCAGCCCAGGCCATGGTTTTTTGTTAGAACTTAAGAGAATTCGCCCACTTGTCCCCTTTCTACTTTGCTACGTGTAAACTCCTGAAGTCCTTTTGCCTAACTCGCTGATGAAACCTTTTAAATGTTGCTCTAAGCACCTGACTGGTAGCATGTCCACTGTTAAGATGATGGAGGAATATAAAATCAGCTTCCTCAAATAGAGATTTTCTGTTGGAGAAAAAGTATCTGTCTGAGATGGGAATTACCTAACCACTTCTCTCTTTAGATCTCGTTAACACTGGAAACCAAACTAAGTTCTAAAACTTAATGCTTTTTTGTAAGCATTTAGAAAATATGATCAAACAGCAAACTGGTCATGCTCAGATATTAGTGCAAGAGGTGACTTATTTATACATGCAAATTTCAAAACATTTGTAAGGTCTACCATGTGTGCTGTTAAAAGGTTTTTAATTTTAAATTATTTTTGTTAGATAATCCCATTTAAAGTAACACTATGATTTATCGCCACTAATCAAGATTCTGATCCCTCATAGACTTCTTGTTTGTATCTGTTTTTGTTCTTTGTTACATAAATACGAGGTTTATATATAAAATTCTGACTGTGTAATATAGGGCTAATGAGTCACAGATGGAAAGATGCTGGCACATTACCATCTAATAACATTTTAAACTCATATTCCATAGTAAAACATAAGCAAACTGTACACATCTGTTTTCCAACTTGTAGCATTTCTGAATTTGTGGAGTCTCTGTTTAAAGGACTTTTACTTGAGGAGAAGAAAAAGAGGATATAGGTCACCTCGAAACTACCCAGCCACTTAATAACCTTATCAGACAGGACTTGGCAAAAGGCATAAGATTTCCTCGGCTTTGCTTCCTGAGAAGTCCCAGCTCTAAAGAACAAGAATCAGAGGCATTAGGGCTGAAGAGATGTCTCAGACTACAAACATAATTTTATTGTCTCTCTTAAGAAAAATATATCCCTAATAAGGAGGAAATAAGGGGAAAAATATACCTAAACTAATAAAATTTAAAAACTAGAAAATTTCTGGCTTTTTCTCGAAATATCCTCGAAGTAGATTTGGGTGGGAAGAGGGGAAAGGCAGTGGGGAGGGGAAAACATAGGAAGGAATCCTGCAGACACTCGAGGCCATATATTACCATGGTTGTTGTTTAATTTTTTGTATGGTAAAAGTATTCTGCGTGGGAAAAAAATTGGAATACAAGGCTCTGATATCACATGTTGTTGGAAAAAGAACACAGGCAAAATTTCTCTCTCAGACCTACCCAATTGATAGCGCCTGTGAACACAAGTTAGTACAAGCTAGTAAAGCACAGGCTTTTAAAACATCCTTTGCCCATTTTCCTTGGTTAAGGAATTCAAAACCACTTTTCTGCTTCAAGGGGGTGTGTGAACTGTCAAGTTCTTTTGGAAAAGTTATGTGACAGAAGTGATTACTGCAGTGTGACCATAAATCCCCCTGACATGAAATACACATGTTATAAGAGACAGATTTCCATCCACCACCTCTGCAGGAATTCCTGAAACAGGAAAGACCTGAGAATCATCATATGATTGGAGACAGAAATTTTGATATGTGGGTGGTAAGACTGTATTTTGTGAAGCGTACTGCATTTATTCTGAGGCATACATCTGATCTGACTGCAAAATTCTGTTCACTGTTGTCCAAAAAAGATTTGATACATGTATTGTATGTCCTGAGCTGTAAACAGAATATCAGTAGAGGGAAATTACAGCGTTGTGTTCATAACAGAGTCTGTAGTTATCTCCATTCTGTACTAACATTTTGTACGTAAGAGTCCAGAAATCTTAAGCGTATGTACACAGATCCCAATGGACCTGAGCTCTCAAGCTGACCATTCCCTTTAAGAAATGGTTGGCCTGGGGGCCTCATGGGTCTGATTTTGTTTACTGTGTCCGACAAGGTAAGACTTAGAGCCAGGACGGGGTGGCATTAGGTACATGCTTGTTGCGTTTGTCCACCAGTGGAATGTCTGTGTGACGTTTTGTGTCGTGTTGTTTTGGTGCTGTGCCCTGTCCATAGGGTCTGCCAGGCTTCTCCACAGTTGCCGCTCTGCACAGTAATCAGATCCTCACCGTCAAGGTTCGTGGTTGGCACCCATGCCTGCTCAGTCAGAGCCCGCAATCAGCATAAGAGCGAGCAACAACAGCTCAACTGGCTTTCCGAGTCCAGGCGTTCCCTTTCATCACACACACAGGTTATTGGGCACTTGGAACCTCACCTCCATCAGTGAGGTCAAACGTACATTAAGAAGGAGAATCTTGGGCTTCCCTGGTGGCACAGTGGTTGCGCGTCCGCCTGCCGATGCGGGGGAACCGGGTTCGCGCCCCGGTCCGGGAGGATCCCACATGCCGCGGAGCGGCTGGGCCCGTGAGCCATGGCCGCTGAGCCTGCGCGTCCGGAGCCTGTGCCCCGCAACGGGAGAGGCCACAGCAGAGGGAGGCCCGCGTACCACAAAAAAAAAAAAAAAAAAAGAAGGAGAATCTTGAGCCTATAAGAGAAGAGCATATTGAAGTCGAAGAAAGGCAGGCAAGCTCTCTAAGGCTGTGCCACGCCTCGGTGGTTTGATTGGCATGCATCGCAATGCTCTGTGGTACTTTTCAGTGGATTAAACAATCCTAAATACTCTGGACTTCGGGCATCCATAAAATGAGAGTCGAGTTCGTGCCGCATTATGCTGGTTGAGGAATCTGACAGAAATTGAACTGGCACTTCGTCTCTGGACTTTTGCTCAGAGTGCAGGATGCAGGTGGCTCCAGGTTACCTGCTTCTTTAATATACAACATTTTAAAAGGCCCAACGCCCGCAGCAAAAAAAAAAAGATTCATTTCTAACTAAAAATCTGGTTTCACCGTCCCATTTCAGGGTTCTGTTTCTTTCAAGAAGAGCCAGAGGGTCCGATGTCAGACACAAGTGCCAGTTCTGTTCTGTTTGACGGTTATTATAAGTCTAATGTGTGTATCTTTATTTCTTTCTTGGGGCCTTCTGATGCCTATTCTTCAACTCTCTCATCTCTGAACTCCAACCTTTGACCTCACCTGACTGATCAGATGGTGTTTCCTAAAATCAATCATGGGTTTCTCTCTGCTGATCAGCAGCTCATTAAACGCCGCCTGATTAAGGTAGTGCTTATTCTTGCTCAAGTCTGATTTCTCCTTTACATTCAATTTTTACTCTGTATACTGTTGCTTTACCATTTATCTCTCATAGGCAGAGTGTGGGTGGTGGGTATTTATTTTAAAATAGCCTAGAGCAAAATTATGTTTAGTGAGCTACATTTGTTTGAAATGTGTATGAAACTACCAAAACCAAAAGGTATAGAAAGCCAATCTAATTTCTTCTTAAATTAAAAAAAAAAAGAACGCTTAAAAATTATATCCAGTGATAGATCCAGTTTCTAAGCTCTCTAGCTTTGGTAATTTATAACTTATTACACAGCATGACAAGAGCCTTGCATGTTTAATTTTATAGGTTATGAAAAAGTAAATATTTGTCCAACTATAAATGCAGCCATTTTATTAAGCAAGGTGAATATAACTGATGCAGCATTGTCATGGATAAAGTTATGCAAAAGTTTTCTACCAGCTCTGAGTATAATGATAACATATACACTATTTCCAAGAGCTGAGAGTGCTGGTTCCTGAGCTGCTTGGATTTCAACAGCGTCTACTCAGCTCACCCAGCATGAATATTTATTTGCTTCCTACTGGCAGGCAAATTGCCTACAGGCTTTACCATTTGTGGTTGTTCTGGGTCTTTTCACAGTATGAATGTGAATTAGATAGTACAAATTTAAAGTGTTGAAAAGAAGACCTGGGTCTTTACCTTTCACGGTTATTGTTGGTCTGTTCCCTTCTTCCTTGTAGGGTGACCAAGGACAGGCTGGGCCTCCAGGCCCTCCAGGCCCTCCAGGCCCACGAGGGCCTCCTGGGGACACAGGGAAAGATGGCCCCCGCGGAATGCCAGGAGTGCCTGTGAGTTGCTTTTTGGATCAGTTGTTCTCACAGGTTTTGTTTCCTTTAAAGCGCTGAGAATTGGGTTGGAGTTGGGGACGGGGGTGGCAGAGGTCAAGAGAGCGGAGCCGGTTGAAGGACGTGGGATGATAGGAAAGTCCCCGAGCAGAGAGGTCACTGCAGGCCGGAATCCGCTTTACCACTCAACCCTCGGGGCACCCACGCAAACCCCAGGGAGACGCCTGGAGACAGCAACTGACCTGGTCTTCAGGTAAGCCTCAAGAGGTCTGCGGGTGGAGACGCCTGATCTCACTTGCGTCCTGACTGCCATAGAGAACCTCAATGCCTTTGGTTTAAACGGAAGACTAGCTTGAAAAACTAGGTGGGAGATTGATAACATTTTACAAAGGATCAAAATAGAGACAATAAAGTCCTATGCAGTTTATGGAAAGTAAAAGAGGTAAATCTTCCTAATATTTATCCCTTGCAAGTAACTTGACCCCCCAAATCACGAATAAAATAGTAAAATTAATGGTTAAAACATCAGGGGTTATGGTTTGAATATCATTTGTCCTTTGTATGTGAAGCTTATTAATAGAAATGACTTAACAGCGATCTCAACACTTAGATCTAAGTACTAATTTACTTAGTACTTAGCTACTAAGATTGGTCAAGTGTCAATAATAGAGTAGTAGCACAGGACACTAGATAAATGGTTTGGTTGGGTAGAGGCAACTCAGCAATTTAAAGAAATACATGGAAAAGGTCAAAAATGTGTACATTTATGGCTTTAGGACCTGAAATTCAGGTTTATTGCTGAATTAAATTATTTATTTAATGTATAGCTTTAACTTAAATTATTTTCATCAGTGTTTTTGTAGTACAAAAGTAATAATAAAATATTTATCCACAAAGTAGAAAAATTTGAAAATAAAGGCAACCGAAAAAACAAATCGGCCAGTCATTAATGTTTTGGTAGATTTCATTTTTATATGCATATATTTATGTAATTTTTGAGTGACTCTTTTTTTAAGACTATAGGGTACTTTAAAACTTTGCTGGGACAACCTTCTTATAAGCCTCATACCCCTCGCCAAAAGTTGCTATAAATTTGTCATGAAATAAGGAATTGACTTTCAGCGTAATATGCTGGTTGTTAGGACTGCTTTCACTGTACCATCAGAGGTAGTGGTTTCATCCTAAAAGTGTCTTCTAATGTCTCATTTGTCATATGAAATAAGGAATTGACTTTCAGCGTAATATGCTGGTTGTTAGCACTGCTTTCACTGTACCATCAGAGGTAGTGGTTTCATCCTAAAAGTGTCTTCTAATGTCTCACCTTTTCTTGAGATGAAACCCCAAAAGATAGAGAACCCGTAGCTGCTTTACAGTATAATCACTACTACTTGCTTTATTTAGAATAGCTTCTTGGCATAATTCTTAAATCTGTGCTGCAATATAGATTCGTTGTATTAAATCCTAAAATGTTTATAAAATGAATTTGAAGAAAGAACGTCAGTGCTCTTTAAATTACATTGTGTTTGCATTCCTTTCTTTAGCCTAAAAAGTATATATTTGACATTCAAGATCCCTAGTGGATATTGTGAAAAAGAAAAAAAACGATTGAAATTGGTTTTTACTGTTTACATCATTAATAAAATTATCATTATTCTTTTTTAAGGGTGAACCAGGGAAACCAGGAGAACAAGGTTTGATGGCAAGTATCTGAATTTATCTTTTTCTATACTGAAAAGAATGAAAAAACAAGTTACTCAAAACTGTGGTCAAGACGATGTGTAACAAATGTGCCTGTTGTGTGATCTGTAACAAAGAGTAAGAATTAGTAAAAGTTAAAAAGTAATAGGGACAACTGAATCACTGTGCTGTACCCCTGAGGCTAACACAACATTGTAAATGAACTATACTTCAGTTTTTTTTAATGGTAAAAAAAAAAAAAATGTATTCCTTTAAAACAAACAACCAAAAAAGAAGTGATAGGGCCTGTCCATCACATGCTAAGGATCACATGACAACACATCTGAAGAACTGATACAAGAGGAAAAAAGAGGGAGATTCTAGGTGAAGCAAGTGACAGAGGATGCTGAGGAAGACTCTGTTAGAAGAGGTTAAATTCAGGGATATGCCTATTAGCTTAAACAGAAATGAGATTTCAAAGGAACCAGGTATCACTACCTGTGAACTAGTAGAGCAAACCTTCGACAGTGATTCAAGAGGTTTTTCTTTTGCCGAAGGGAGAGAACAGTTGTGCCTTCTTGACCCCTGAAACTGATAATAAAACGATAAGTTAATGGTTAAAATATCAGCAGTTATGGTTTGAATATCATTTGTCCTTCCACCCAGAGAGAAACAGTTGTGCGTTGCTGATCTCTGTCATTAAAAAAGATCGTGAAGTGATTCCTCTTGGACTTGCCCGTAAACACGCAGGTCCCAGCTCCTCAAGTTTGTTTATGCTTTGCCAGTGAAAGAGAAGTTAGGGCAGCTTGCTGAGCCCCAAAGAGTAGAATTCCTTCAACCTACCTCTCCCCGTCACTTCCTCCCTGTCTCTGGAGCTACCTTTCTGACCTACTCTGTGACACGAAAAATATTGGGGAACACAGGATGACGCTCTAAGAACTCCAATTCCAGAGGACAGCTATGTCTCACACTTGCCCTGGATGCAGTGATGACAATCCACTTGATCACGTCCATTTCACACGATGTGTGGCGCGCAGCCTGCAGGTGCTCAGGATATAAGATGTATTTAAAAAAAATAGAAGCTAGGCCCTAGTGAAACGAATGCACAGGAACACGTTAGTTGGTCAAGAATTAAAACAAATGTGTGCATGGGCTAAAGGTCAAAGGCTTCTCCCTGCACAGGATGCCTTCAACAGCCCTCCTGGGGAGACACTCAACAAGCTGTAGTCCTAGCTGTCATGTAGCTGCCTTCAAAACATCACTGGTGAAATGGAAGCATCCTGGGACCACACCTGACCCATTGCCTGGAAATTCTCTGTTTCTGACCTACAGTATCAAGATAGATATTTGATACAGACAATCAGGCCGGGAGTACTATAATGGATTCTCTTTAAAAAGAATAAAATGAAAGAAAAACAACAACAGCAAAAGACCATACGTGAAAATTAAACATCTGTGATCCGTGGTAACTTTGCATACAAGGGCAGCATTAGCTCTCTACGTTATAGGATCAGAGGGGGTGAAGAATTTTTGGAAAACTACCATATAAGTTTTGAAATTGCTTTATGCAATTGAATGCACCTGTGATTTCTATCGCGGATAACAGTCAAAACATATTCCTCCCATACACTCTTACGTCCAAGGCTATTTAGGATTCTTAGGAGCCCTTGTTTGTCCCTGGGTGTGCAGAGCCTATGATTTTTATCATTGCCACAGGCTTTCTACCCTGATGCCCAGTGCAGCACCGTAATATACACAGTTCTAAAATAAAAATGGATGTTTAAAAAATTATAATCTCATCTTCCTTAAATTCATATACACGCTCTAGAATACACGGTGTGAATAACGAATTAGTCCCATTTCCCTACCATTCCTAGCTTAATGTCATTAAATATGAATGTTCCACCTAGTCCTAAATGAATTACGTCATTGTCTTAGTTTGCTCTGATTTCCCATTTCATATAGCAACTTTTCAGATAAAGGTGATCCTGAGTATTTTTCTCTAAACCTTTCTTCTCTCTTTAAACTCTTCAGTTATAGTTCATATTCTCATTTCAAAAAATGAAGCTGAGAAACTCAGTTGAAATCACAAATGTTCAAAGGATATGTCTAATGTAGTGATCTTCTAAAGTACAGCATTGTACTGTTCTTAAAGATGTAAAATTCTTTTTTAAAAGAAAACTTGTATAATATATATTTAATAAGTAGACAAATAAGTATATATCTCAGTGAATTTTCACAGTGAACATAGCTGTGTAACCACAAACCAGATCAAGAAATAGAAGGTTATCATATCCTAGAAACCCCCTTTACCCACTCCCCCATCACCATCTCCCTCTTCTGCCACCACAGATTAACTTTGCCTGCGTTTGAATTTCATATTAATAGAATCATACAATATGTAACTTTTGTGTCTGGCTTCTTTCATCCAACAGTATATTTGTGAGATCATCCACCTCTGTTTTAATAGCCTTCACAGCTGGTTAAAAAAAAAAAATTAAGAGGAAGAACCTTACTTCCTTGACTACCCTGTTAAAACTACATCACTCCAATAGCAGTAAATGAATGGTCTGTCTCTCTGACCTTGGGCAAGTCACTTAACCTCTCAATTTTCCATCTGTAAAGAAAGGAAAATCATACCCTCTCTGCCTCCCCTATAAGGTTGCCAAAGACAAGTGCAATAAATTAGGAGAAAGCACTTTAAAATATATAATGAAGAATTGTATGAGTATGTTATTATTATTATCACTCAGTTGTTCCCTCAACAGTAAATTACAGGTGAGCATGGATTTATATAACAGATGTACTCCTGTAAAGTTCTATATGAATCAGATTTTCATAAATCAACATAGCTTAAATGTGCTGGGAAATTTTGCTATTTAAAGCAATCCTATTCAGAGTCTTTTCATAAAGCAATACAATCCCCTAATTCCTCTTCCCAGCAAACTGAATTTTTATATATTTGCCTAAAGTGAAATATTTCTATTATTTTTAAAAGTATCATTTTAAAAAAAAATCACTATGTTTACTAACTTAAATAGCACCTGTGTATTTTAACCCATCTCAAAGACAGAAGATACTGGAAATATAATAGCAGCTTTCATGCGGAGAAAAATTTCCTTAGAAATTTTCTTTTTCCTTTCAAATATTATATGTATGTGTGCCTATGTGGGTGTGTGTGTTTTGACTCAAAGTCTGGTAGAAAGAAAAGTACATATTACCAGTAATTCTGGCCTCAGAACAACTTAGGAGTGTATGACTATCGTCTGTGATCCTTTTTACTGATCTATAAAATGTAGGCAATAATTCCTATTCCACCTATATCACTGGAATATGGTGAGAAGCAAGTGAAATAATAAAAATATGAAAAGGCTTGATGGAACACAGACTTCCACAAATGAGAAGTATTGCTGTTAAGACAAAAATGTCAGATGACATAACGTGGCATACAGAAAGACCACACTATGAGACATAAGGGCTAACGACAGTGTGATTATAGCTGTCAATTAAATTAGAGTGTGTCAAATACTGTGACTGATAATGCAACTTATTCCTTTTGTCCTGTTTGTTGCCATCATTGTGTTTGGCCTTCTCCTATATATCACATCTTCTTACCTCATCACCTTTTCATAACACACCCCTTCTCATCCACCAGTTCAGACAAGGGAAGATAATATATACCACTGCTCTCATCTTTTCCACAGCATGCAAAACCCACGACCTCTGTTGGTTTGCACCATGGAGGAGTGTTTGCTTATGTGAGGATCTTGAGAGGCACTAGAGAATTTTTTAAAATGTAAAATGTCTCTAATGATGAAATGAAAAAACTAGGAATGATCTAAAATTAGCTCTTTCAAAACTGTTTATGAGTGTGTCAGGTGGGGAATTAGTTTTCATAATCCACGCTATATATTTTATATCGCAAAAATAATCATCTGAAGATTAACAGCATCTCTAATAGAATAAAAAAGAAGTCCTGCCTCTCAAGCAGTTCCACATTTATTTAACCCTGCTGTGCACCTATTCCATAAACAAGACCTTCAGGTTTTGCGAGAAGTTCTAGAGGAGGTATTAAAAGGCAGAATCTTGAGCTAAAACAAACTGGACTCCGTCTAAATAAGGAGAGAATCACTCTGGCTTATAAAATTAGACTCAAGCATCACACCAAGAACCGACCACAGCTGGAAATGCTAAAGCTCTGAACCCCGGCACAAATGGTCTTTATTTTTCAGTTCTTCAGGAGTTTAAATAGTTGTTAGAATAGTATTTTTGAAGGTGTCTTTCCTTTTGATATCCTTACTGTTTCTTTCCTTGACAAATATAGTAGTTCTCAAAAACATAAAAGACAAATGATGTATATTCAGTATACCAACTAGTCCCTGTTTCCTGGAAATTATTTTTTTGTCCAAAGTGTCTATAACCAAGGTTTCAGAGACCATATCACGTTCCCTACACTGAAACTCTCCTGCCCCCCAAATATATGCAAACTCCATAGCGTATCCATTCATCTCTTTCTGAATTATAAGAGTACTTAAAATGTCATTCTTTGGGCCCTGGTGGTGTCTGAGAGTTCAAAACTCAGAAAAGTTTTTCTGTTATTGTTCCTTAAAGTGAAATTTGGATTGTATCCAAAGAAATTATAGATACTTTTTAGTTTAGTTTGATTTTGCCTGCAGACACATTTAATACGTTTGTGTCAAGTGAATATAATGTATTTTATGGTAGCTAATAACATAAGCATAGATAATTGCTTCTGCTTCATTTAAAATAAAATTGAATCAACCAATATGTGAAGATTTACTTTAAACATATTTAGTTATAATGCACTGCTATCCCACAGATTTGATAAAACGTATCATTTTACTTAATTGTACTCTGCTCTCTCAACCATATTGATCAGCAGGACGGCAGACATCGGACACAGTAGCAGGCTTCTCTTCATGATTTTAATCTGGTGAGGCAAACAAACCTTCAAATCACAAATAACCAAAATGGCCAAAATCATCTTAGGATATTTAGTTATTGGACTAGATATTAACAATGAAATCTTTTTTGGTAAAACTGCATTACTTCAGTTGTGCACACACTACACTGCCTGCTGGGGTGCCTTAGCAACTGTTCGAATGCTTTATTATTCTCACTTAATCTGATTGTCCATGAAGTACATGTAAATGCCACGCCGACAGAGTCCTTCCAACCCACCAGAGCCTGTAATACTTGGTTTTCCAAATGCGCCGAGGCCTGCTCCCCGGCTCTCCCACACTTACCTCATACCCGCATCTCTATGAGACTGAAGATCTCATATGTAGACATTTGGGATGCTCACAGGATCAAACTCCACCCACATGCCTCAAAATACCCACCTCTTTGCCCCATCCTCCAGTTTATTGTAGTGCACACCAGTGGTGTGGTTCACCTGCAGAAGAACAGACCTGGGAAAGAGAGAATTCACAGTCCTTGAAGGGCGCTCCAGTCATTGGGGCAGAGAATCCCAAGGTCCCAGGAACCCAAAGTACAGTCTAAGGTCGGGGGCGGGGGGCTACCACAGGAGGAGGTGTGCAGCCAGGGAAGAGATCTCTAAAGTGTGGACCCTAACGCAGGAGCCCTCTTGCCCAGGGCTAAGGGCAGTAACCGGGGCCATGTGTCTGAACGGACTCAAAAAAATAGACTTCTGCTTTGGTCACCTCCTTCGAGAAAACTTCCCACTCACTTCCTCATTCACAGACGTTCACACTCCCCCAGGCTAAGTTAGAAGCTGCCTTCTCCCCTCCTCCACAGCATTTATCACATCCCAAAATAATTGTGTCTGGTGCTTAGTGTATTCAATAAACTGAATGACTGAATAATAGGAATCAATGAATTGATAAATCAGGTACTAATGCAAGGAAATCCTGTTTATATTTTTCTCTCATCCAATATCATCGCATGCCAGGAGTAGGATTAAGCAGGATAAATCCAACAGAAAACTACTTTTTCTTCTGCATCTTCATATATTCATTCATGTATTATAGAAAATTGGAAGTATATGTGTGTTCATGAATATGCAGGGTGTAACTAAAGGACTGATTTTCATGAGAGAAAGTAACTGTAGCGATTTTTAGTCACACTCTGTGACTGTTTTTTAACTAGAGTGTAAATGATCTGGAAGGAATCTTAGGAATCATCTAGTTAACCACTTCACAGCTAAAGAAACGGCATCAGAGTGAATAAATAACTTGACCAAGCTCAGAGAGTAGTCTGTGGCATAACTAGGGTAGAATCCAGTTCACCTGATCGTCGTCTTATGCATTTTACAGTGTAGATCTGCTAGATCTACACTTTCCAATACAGGAGCCGCTAGCCACATGTGGCCATTTAAACTGAAATTCAATAAAATTTAAAATCCAGTTTCTAAAAGTGGCACTAGCCACATTTCAAGTGCTCAGTAGCCACGTGTGGTTACTGGCTACCTACTGGATTGAGCAATAGAGACTATTTCCACTATTCCAGAATGTTCTGTTGGGTAAGGCTGGTCTAGATAGAAAACAGATCTGGGCAGTAGATGAGTACATATTAGAGTACTAAAGTTAAGTCTTCCTTCTACTGGTCGTAGGATATTTAAATTTTAGCAGTTAGTGTTTCTTAGCATTGTTGATTTAAAATAGGAAAAGCACTTGCGCTTTACTCAATAGAAATAGTTTTTACTGAGCATAGTATATATAGGGTGATAGGCCTTCATGAACCATACATTTGTTTCCTTTATGGTACACTAGGGAAGTATGCTTAATCACAGAGGGCAGAGGAAGCCTGTTAATTTTTCCTTCTTTACGGGTCATTTCCATTTTGGATGCAGCAATGAGAAACAGTTTATTAAATATTTAGAAGGGATGGAATGAGCTAATTTGAGCCTTGGATATTTGGTAGAGGTGATAGAATCTCTGTTTGGGGACCTAATCAGAGCATAGATTCTCTAATACCTAGATCTGTCTTTTATCTGCTGGTGGTAGTTAATGTCCAATATTTAGTCTTGGGTCCTGGTTTCCTCAAGTGGTGAGAAAAATGTATGGCTTCTTTAATTTCCTGAGCGTTAAGAGACCTCCCATAAGGAGGTCAGGGCTTCATGATTTGGGGAAACACCAACAAATGAATCATCCAGGTTTAATATTTTCCCCAAAAAGTCAGCACATGAGGTAGAGAAGTCAAAAAGAATTTATTCTTTTAAAAAATTAATTACTGCATTTAAAACTTTTTCATCAAATATTCATGAATTAATATAATAACATGTCATCGTATTGATAGGCTCTGAAGGAGACCTGTTTTAGAGGAACTTCTTCAAATAATAGAAATTATGGAATGATATTATTGAAACAGAAGAAAATCCCAGATACTTCAACAGAAACAACTGCCTCAAATCTGAGAACTTTAAGTAGAAAAATAGAATGATGTCTAACTTCCCATAAGAAGAGCCTGTCTATGTATCTTCTAAATAGATGATGTTGGATGATTCACCCTAGTATTTTGATTCCATTAGGTACTACTGTGATGTAACCATTTTATTTCAAAATATCATTATTTATATACACTAGAAAAGTTGTGCTTTATATCTTTTTCAATTTGATTAAAAGTTTTCGATGGCCATCTTAAAAAAAAACAAAAAACAAAAAACTGAGAACTCTTTCCAGTGATTAGAAGGAAGAGAGCTAGAGTTGCAAAACAATGGAGGAAATTCGGTAAATGGAACTTAATAATTTTCATATTTATTAATTCATTGTTTCAATGTAGTCAATAATGATTTATTTGCTAGGCACTGCTATATAGGTGCTGAGGATGTAAAATATATGGCCCGAAGAATTTGCTGCCTAGTCAAGTAGATTTGATAAATATGTAAATATATTAAAATACAGCCAGTTAAAATGTGCTAGAGAAACACAGAGGACAAAAACAAGCTCTGTCTGGGTACATTGGAGAAGGTTCACAAAGGAAGTGAGTTATGCCTGCTGAGCCTCGAAGAATGATTAAGACCTTCACATGAAGGCTAATGGGAAACTGCTTGGGAAAGATGATTCAATGTGACTGAAGACAGAGTCCATGGAGGACTCGAAACAAGAGATGAGGCTCTCCCATCTCAGCTCTGTCCTGCTCTTTTCTTGTTTATGCTGTGTTCCTTCATACCCAGTTCAGCTAAATCATTGGCTTTTACGCTGAAAACATATCAGCACACTCTCTTACATTCTAAACATTTCCCAAAAGTTTCTCGTTTGGCATTTCCACACACTTAAGCTATGGAGTCTGAATCTTGTAAAACATCATTTGAATTATACTCCAGACTCACGTATAATAGTGGCTAGAGTTTATGTTTCTTGACCCTCCCTCATCAAACATCCAAGGAGAACATGGAATTTTATATAAGTACATCTTAAATGAATCCTTCTTAAGTAAGACAAATTTCCATTATTTATTTCAAAGTTCCTCTTACCCTTTACAAACCAAGTTGTATTTTCTGATCTTGCGACCAGGTTAATAGCTTTCAAAAGGTTATAATTAAAGTCTGTTGCACCAAACCCTTGAGAAAGTCTGATACTAACATTTTATGACTGCAATAAGTTAGATTATATGTGTCATCATTTTTCCCCGTGGAAACAGACTTTAAAAAGTATTTTCTTCATTTTACCTAACTTTTATTAAATCTTGGAAAAATTCTTAACTCAAAAAGGAAATAATTTTAAATGGCTTAATAGATTGGGGCTTTTATTCTCCCCTTCACAGATGGACCACCTCTTTTTTGTTCCCTGTGTTTTTTATTACAGAAGCTGGTTGTATATTCTTGTATCCAGAAATGACCAGCAGCTTTTAGAGCTTTGAATTTTACTGTTAGCCATCAGGGACAGAACAGGAACTATGTCCGCCCCCTGCTCACACAGAACATCATTTCCTAATAGCAGGCAACCAGAACTTGCCTTAAAACACCTCCCAAGAGGCATCCTAGAGCACATCATTGAGAAACTCTGCATTCTGTTTAAGTAATTAATACCTCAATCAAATTTGTGCTAACATGAGTAGTCAGAAAAATTCATTATTTTTTTTTCCATTCCATGATCTATCAAACAAAAGACTTTTTAATTAAAAAATGTTATTTTTACAAGCTGGAAAGTGCAGCCAATGCATAATGGTTATAGAAACATCCATTTCTTAACTGCCTGCTTTGAAGATGAACATGGGTTGATAATTCTACTTACTGTTTGCGTGATGCCTTTTGATATGCATTAGAGACCTTAGACCTACATCCACATCCATGACACTCTCCGTGTCAATGAGACCATGTAATCAAGATGATTTTTGCTTTGCGGTTTTAATATAGAAGCCATGAATTGAATTCCTCCACTCACTCTTGCACTTAGAGGTAATCTAGAGGCTATAAGAATAGGCCAGGGACTTCCCTGGTGGCGCAGTGGTTAAGAATCCACCTGCCAATGCAAGGGACACAGGTTCGATCCCTGGTCTGGAAGATCCCACATGCCGTGGAGCAACCAAACCCGCGTGCCACAACTACTGAAGCCCACGTGCCATAACTACTGAAGCCCGTGCGCCTAGAGCCGGTGCTCTGCAACAAGAGAAGCCACCACAATGAGAAGCCCGCACACCACAACGAAGAGGAGCCCCCGCTCACCGCAACTAGAGAAAGCCCAGGCGCAGCAACAAAGACCCAATGCAGCCAAATGTTTTTAAAAATTAAAAATTAAAAAAAAAAACAAAACAGAATAGGCCAGTAGCATTAGAATGACTTGGGTGAACGTGAGTGAAAAATCTTGTCATTCTTATCTTGAGATACTATTGTCTAAGGTATAAGGGAAAACTTGGTTTACTCTATGTGTTCATCATTCATTCCTATAATTTTTATCAACTCAAAGTAAGCACCATTGTGCTTACAAGCACCTACAAGGCCATACACATGTGACCTCCCTCCTCTCCAGACCCCCATCTTCTGCTACCTACCTATTGCCTCCTCCATGTTCTTTGAACACACTGAGCATATGCCCACCTCTTGGCCTTGTACTTGCTATTCCCTTGCCTGGAACATTCTTCCTCCTTCTATGTGCATGACGGTCTTGCCTGACCTCTTTCAGGGCTCTCTCCAAGAGTCACTTTATCCTAGGCCTTCACTGATCCCCCAATTAAAAATACCACCACATCCACTCCTCCCAATCCCTACCCCGCTATTTGCTTTAACACTTACCCCCTGACACAACTTTATGTTTTACTTGTTTATTTTTCTACTGTCTTTCTCCATTCACTAGACTACGCAGTCCAGGAGGGCATGCATTTTTATTAATTTTGTTCACTACTGTATCCCCAGTGCCTAGAACATTGCCTCACACTCAATGGGCATTCAGAAAACTGCTAAGTGGATGAATTCATGAGTGAACCCAAAAGGATTCACTGAGCAATTACTCTGCCAGCCTCTGTGTATGATAAAAGACACGTAGAGTGAAGAAAGAAATAACCTGACAATCACGACATTGTTGGTAAATTCTGGGAAAGAAGTGCCGTCATAGGGGTGCTTTGGAAAACAAAAGAAGGGGACCTAGCCCCAAGGGTGGAGGCACTGAGCCCTGAATTATGGGATGAGTGGAAGAGACAGGACCAGAGAGAAGAAGCCCATTAAAGGAACAGACAACCAGAGGTGCAGAGGTGTAGAGATGAGGAAGCATGGCTTATGTGGCAAACTACATCTGTTACAAAAGCTTGAACTTTTCTCTCAAAATCCATGGAAAGCCATGGAAGGGTTTTTCAGCTGAGGCAAGGTAGAAACCTGTAAGCCTTTTAGAAAGCTCTCTCGGGCAGCACTGTGTAGAAAGGGTTGAAGAAGACTGAAAACACAGTGGCTTTTAGATGGATGTCACAGTAGCTTAGGTGAGAGAGAAGCGGGTTGAACAAGAGCATGGCAATGCAGCTGAAGAAGAAGGCAGACTGGGGAATGTTCCTAAGTATAGTATCTGGTGGACCCGGAGCCGGAGGAGTAAACGATCACTCTCGGGCCCGAGTAACGTGCCTTTAGGAAAGGCAATCACCAAATGGGAACTACAGTATTTCTTTAACTTACTTGACTGCCATATTCTACATAATCTTTAAAACTGGAATCTAGCGGGGGTGGGGAAAACAGGAAAGAAAATCAGTGCACTGTGTAATTTCCTACCTGTTTATAACTTTTAAGTTTTCATAGCTCTCCATAGTCTTTTCTGAAAGACCATGAAAATTAGGTGTAAACATTTATCTGCAGATAAGTGATGTCGTTAACTCCACACTTAGAATTTTTCAGTGGCTCATTTGGTTCTTATCTTTTGAATGAGGTTATGTCCATTGTGCAAAATCCTTTAATGAAAAAGTAATACATTCTACATCAGCCAGAGCCTATGTTGAAATGAGTACATTTTAAGGTTTAAATTATAGTTTAACACTTCTGGAGTTAAACTTAAAGAAATATAGTTTAACATGTTGAGATTCTGTATATTACACAGTTTCCAATCTTGAGACATATACAAAGAAATGATTACAGAAAATAAAAGAGACCAGATTATTCTCATCTTAATTGGTCATCTGCAAAGTATATGCAAATATAAAAGTGCCCGCCAAGAAAATACCTAAGAAAGGAACAATTCATTGATTGATAAAAATGGACTAAAAAGATTGACTCTTTGGTTTGGAAGGCTATTTGATTCAAACTTTTTAAGACATGGGGATAACAATAATGGAATTATTTTAGAAATCTTAGAATACTAGAACAACTAGTTTTAATTTTAGGAATAATAAGATACGCTAGCTTGACAAGTGAATAATGAATATATGATATTCTTCATCCAAGTCATTATTCAGGCTGAGAATATAAATAAGTTTAAGAAAGATTAGAAAAGTCAGTCAATGGTTCTATGGCATTTACCCATTACTTTATACATTTGTATTTGTACTAGAAACTACAAAACTACTCAAATGTAGACATCTTAACCAACTGGTAGTAGCATATCCTAACTTCAAAATTATTTTTGATCAGTGAAGCTTTCATTTGTAAGCTTAAATTTATGACCACAATGTCACAGATATATAATGGGATTATTAATCAGAGAATGCTCAAAAAATATATACATGAGCAAAATATTGATCAAAATAGCTATTTGTGTGTGTGTTTACTTACTCGAATGTATGTCAGTGCCTTATATTCAACATTGCTTTTTCCCAGTTCCTCTCTAAAACAATGACACTATCTTTGGCTTGTTACCATTTTTCCTGCCAGCAAGATCAAAGGAGTATATGCACATTTTTGGTAGCTGAGGATATATCCTTGGCAACATAGTTATGAAAATTTATAAGATACGTATTCACAATTCAAAATTAATATTGTCTGAAAAACTGCTTTTATTTTTGGAGTTTAGCAAAAATGGCAGTAGTTTTCTAACAGTGAGAAAAATAATATATTTTTTATAGCCATCCTATGACTTTTATTAACTATTGTGTTAAAATATACAGCTAATATAATTTCATAGATTTCAGAGTTGTGAGTAATCTTTCTAAATCTCTGACTTACTGTGATCATGCAGCGAAGACCAGATTAGAAAATACCAGATATGTTCATCTCTAGTTAAAACATTTGGTTTAAAATTTGCTCTTATTTTAATCTGAAATATTCCCTTCCAGGGTTATATATCAATGTAATGAAATGCCCAATTTTAGTGAACAATATTTTTTCAAGTGGCAGTTAGGTTTATAGTGGGAAACAAACCTGTTTGCATTGAACATATACATTCTCAGTCTAAACATTGAATTAATGTACTTTTTGTTATATAATTTCCTTTCTAACATCAACATTTCAAAAAGTGAAATACTCTGGAGACACTAGGAAAAATGGAATCATAGGCAATGATAAAACCCAAGTCTTTTCTTCACTCTCAGATCTCCTATCACTACAGCTTCCAAATTCTGCCTTTACTTAGCATTAACATTCACTTCCCAAACAATTTACCCAAGTAAGGAAATGATTACACATGTTTATGTGCTAAGGGGAAGGAACCAGTGCAGAGCAGGAGGCTCTGGTACAGATTCAGGGATAATTGATTGAGAAAGAGCCCTGAGGGCGAAAGCAAGGATGGATTCCAGAGTCTACTGGATGCATTTGCCCAGTGGGAGGAGAGCATCTTCCTCCTCTGCTATAGTAAGGAGGGCCACATGGGTTTGAGTTGATGAGAGACATGATGTTGGGGGAATTTATGCCTGAGAGCCTCTGTTTTCTCTGCAAAATCTAAGACGGGGAGAATTTTAAATTGAAGGAGTGAGATAAGTGAGAGAAAGTCAGACCACACAGATAGATGAGATAAGCTCATTAAGAAGGTTGAGTAAATTGAAAAGGAATATATATGGCAAAATATTAACAATTGTTACATATAAGTGATGGATACATGGGTGTACATTATATTACTCTCCCTACCCTTTATTATGTTTAAAATTTTTTGTAATAAAAAGGAAAAAAGAAAAGAATTCATTTTCTTGCAGTTCCTAGGCTTGTAGGCCAGTATTAATTTTTTCATATGTCTAACATTCGATGTCCTTGCCTTCAGTGTCACCGAGTCAGTAAAACTACATCCTACATTTTAAAAAAGGAATCTATAAAGGTGATATTGCACAGTGCACTTTCAGTAACCTAAAGCTGATTATATGAGGAAATTGTTAGTCTTCCTGTGAGGATTACAAAATAATTTATGAGGAACAGATTCTCTGAATGTTCCTAAACATTGTGTATTTTTAATTAAAAAATTATGCATGGGGCTTCCCTGGTGGCGCAGTGGTTGAGAGTCCGCCTGCCGATGCAGCGGACACGGGTTCGTGCCCCGGTCCGGGAAGATCCCACATGCCGCGGAGCGGCTGGGCCCGTGAGCCATGGCCGCTGAGCCTGCGCGTCCGGAGCCTGTGCATCCCACATGCCGCGGAGCGGAGCGGCTGGCCCTGTGAGCCATGGCCGCTGAGCCTGCGCATCCGGAGCCTGTGCTCCGCAACGGGAGAGGCCACGACAGTGAGAGGCCCGCGTACCGCAAAAAACAAAACAAAACAAACAAACAAAAATTATGCATGACCAATTCTTCCTCTAATTACCACTCTAGTCCTTTTTTTATGTTACAGTCTGAATGTAAGATGCTGATTAACTGAAATGTCACACATTAAAAATAAGCTAGCCATTAGTTTAGTGTAATGGAATAAAGAGCTTTTTACATGGAATGAGAGAGTACCTATAACTTTGTTAAAATATACTGAAATTAAAAGTATTTGAAAGAATTGGAAGAAAAGTGCTTAATATTTTTATTTAAAAATAGACATCAAAAGTCAGAATTACAGCTCTCTTTGTGCTCTTTTCTACAATCCCAAAGCATGCCTCACTCTAAATAAAGCCAACAGAATTCCAGCACTGACTTTGTGGTCAAAAAATTGCTAAATCTCAGAACTGCCACATTTCCATTTTAAATGTAAATATTCCCATTCATCTTCCTAAATATTATATTTCTTCTCCTCTCCTCCCCTGCCCCAGTGTCATAGTTTATGCAACAGCTGACAGCATCTTTTGTTCCCTTTTCTGGTGCACGCTACGTGTCACAGCTGACCTTGGCATCGCCTAGTTTGTAAACAAGTTTTTGTGCAGGTCAATTGGCCACATTTCATAAGAGGAAGAATAGAGCAAAACATGTTTCTTTGTAATGCCATTCAATGATTTCCTTTGCAAATCTGCTTCCTGAAGTTTTGCAGATGCAGAAGTCATAGAACGAGTCGGTGTGCTGACAACTGCCTTGCATTTTAAGTGCTTCTAGTAGCAAGATCTCCAGCCTTCTATATGAGACTGATGTGATAGATTTGCAGGTATCTGAAGAAACAGATGCGCTGGAATGGCAAAGATTCTTTCTGTTTCGTTTTAGTTGAAATATAGTTGATTTACAATGTTGTGATCCTTTTTTTTAAAGGAAAAAATCAGAATCCTACTGCATATGCTTAATGTTCTTCAAAAGAGAACAAGAGAGAAGAAAAGACCCATTGTGCACTTCCAACTGAAAATTTTCATTTTCCTTGATGTACAAAACGTCAGCGTATTTCAGCATGACAAATATCAATAGAACCTTACAGAATAGGACAGTTTTAATCAGTCATTTAAGTTTAAATGGTTGCAATATTATGTTTATTGAATTGTTTTTCTTTTCTTAGGGTCCTCTGGGGCCTCCAGGACAAAAGGTAGAGTATAAATAATACTGTGAAGGTAATTATACTCCCATCGCCTAATGGCTAGTCAGAAAAGTGAATGGAATTAGCTACTGTAAGTCATGCCAAAGCAGTCTGGTTTGTGCATTCTGCTTTCTAAAAATACAGTCATGTAATGTTAGCCATTAGATTTCTAATTGACTCCATTATAGAAAAGTCAATAAATCCAGAGCAGACTCTTTTTAAGCTGTTTGCCAAACTTGTAGGTTATTGAAGTTTTAATTCAAATCCTTGAAACATCATGAGAAAACTTAGAATGTGAAGGGTCATAAGACATTGCAAATTAATTGCATGGTCTTGCACAAATATGTGATTGTTAAATGACTGTTAGACCAGAACAAAGGATTTTCTTGTTGCTTGGTGGCTATATTTAAGTGGTCCACTAGTGTCTTCTTTTGCTGAGGTAGCCCAAAAACTGGCTTCCTGATTGTCATTTCAACGTTATCCAGAGCCAATAGAATTGACCCTTTACATTCTGATGGAGAAAGTTTAGCACTTCTAAAATTGCATCAATACTACAGTAGTAAATACATCAGTAGCAGGTAGATGGCCCTTTGCCAATAAAATATCACTAAGTCCCCATTCCCCATCACACCTCCCACCCCATAAAGATGACAAAAAAAGATATTTAACCTGCAGAAAACTAAAGAAAATAATTGTATTACAACAGGTGGAAAAGTGATTATTCTTTATCTTTGGAATCCATCAAAGTTAGAGATGTTTTATCCCCCAAGCTTGGGCATGTGGCATCTGTTGAAACATAATCCCACAAACCAAGTAAAAGCCAATGCGTTGTGAGACAACTTGTGTATAGGAACAATTTGTCCTTAGCAATAATGTCTCTATTAAGTATGGTGTGAAATTGTAAAGCTACCCTAATCCACATGATACTAGGATGAAATTACTGCCTCAGCCTTCGGGAAGGCTGAGGCACTCAGACTTCGGGAAGTCTGAGCCACTCAATATAATCACCAAGAAAGCACTAAGGAACTTGCTATCTCAATTTGTTTTGCATGTAATGACTATATTTTAAATAAACTTTATTTTTTAAGCAGTTTTAGATTTATAATTACTATTTTAATTTTTTTCCATTATTCTTAAAGAAATTTAATATTATACAGCTACTAAGAAAAATCTGTTTTCTAGTGCTAAACAAAAAGTAAGCACATTCTATTGAAAAATGGTTTCGGGCTTCCCTGGTGGCGCAGTGGTTGAGAGTCTGCCTGCCGATGCAGGGGACGTGGGTTCGTGCCCCGGTCCGGGAAGATCCCACATGCCGTGGAGCGGCTGGGCCCGTGAGCCGTGGCCGCTGAGCCTGCGCGTCCGGAGCCTGCGCTCCGCAACCGAAGAGGCCACGACAGTGAGAGGCCCGCGTACCGAAAAAAAAAAAAAAAAAAAAAAGTGGTTTCTACGGAGCCTCAAAGGAAGCTGTGTGAAGGGAAATCACTATTTGAAAACATTTGTTAATGTTTCTGTAGCCGGTTAAATGTCAGATTTTCTCAGGTAGTAATTAGCTTTCTTATTCTCAGTTCAACCACCTATGTCCAGTCATTGTACTCACCCCAGTGCATGTGTGCACACTTCCAAGTGTGCGTGCACATACACACACACACACACACACACTTAAGATAATATTTTATGTGTAGAAGTTGTGTTGTTCCTAGCTGGTGTTTACCATTTGCAACACCCTTTCTAGTTTGCTTTGGAAGATGTATTCACACTCATGTGGTTTAAACACTTCCTGAGAGTCTCGGGGAAATGCTTTCAAATATAACAAAGTTGAGTTTACAACATGGGTTCTTTATTTGTCTAATTGTGGAGCAAGTGGGTGTTATTTTAATTACCTTTCATTTTATGTTATTTAATTTCATGAAATTCAGGAGTTACTGCTACTGCTAGGCTTTTTCCAGATGAAACTAAGCATATTTAATTTTTTAAAAATATTTGTTTATTTATTTGGTTGCACTGGGTCTTAGCTGCAGCAGGTGGGCTCCTTAGTTGTGGCTCCATATGGGATCTAGTTCCCTGACCAGGGATCGAAGCCAGGCTCCCTGCACTGGGAGCGCAGAGTCTTATCCACTGCGCCACCAGGGAAGCCCCAGCAAGTTTAATTCTTTTGTGTGTGTTTACATATTTGTTTGTTTGTTTGTTTGTTTATTTATAACATCTTTATTGGAGTATAATTGCTTTACAATGGTGTGTTAGTTTCTGCTTTATAACAAAGTGAATCAGCTATACATTTACATATATCCCCATATCTCCTCCCTCTTGCATCTCCCTCCCACCCTCCCTATCCCACCCCTCTAGGTGGACACAAAGCACCGAGCTGATCTCCCTGTGCCATGTGGCTGCTTCCCAATAGCTATCTATTTTACATTTGGTAGTGTATATATGTCCATGCCATGTTTATTAAAAGCACCCAAATTTAGAGCTATGTGGCCTTCTGATAGCTCTAAATCTCAATTTATGATGTGAATTTCTTTAAAGTCATATTAGCATTAAGAAGATATTTACAAACATGTTTACATTTAACTTAATGGTTTTTGGAAAAGCTTGATGAATCTGTTTACATTATTGTATATTTGAACACAGTAGATAAGATCTGAAAAACATAGCCTCCCAGACATGTTTTTAGCAAGGTAAAGTTATGGCTGACATAACTAATACAATATAAATTTAGAATTGAAATATTTTGTGACTATGATATCAATTTATTTCAATCATGTGTCTCCTTAGGGTTCTGTTGGAGCACCTGGAATTCCAGGGATGAATGGGCAAAAGGTGAGTTCTATAGAATATACTACTTTTGATCATTTGGAGAGGATTAAAATCACAGTTTTTCTAGTCACTAATGTTGGTAATAAGTTTATGTGCTCATAAAAATATTACATATACTTTTGAAATATAGGAATATTATGGGGCAAATGATCAAATTAGTTTAATTTTTAAACTAGTACATTAAATAGCCAGAAACTCTTAGAAAATTTTCCATTTTATTTTGATATGTATGAGACACAACTATATGTCTCCCATAAATATATTTGGAGAATGGAAAATGCTGTGTTTAACATTAATTGTGCTAAAATGCACTCTGGTTTATTCTTGTTATGGCAGGCTGATATGCATTATTTCTTTCATTAGCAAAAGTTATTCCTACAGAGGGACCCTATTGGAATCTTGTGAATTCAGAAGCAAGCTTTTTTTGCTGTTAAGCAAAATTAGGAGTTAGACTTGCTAAGCTCTGGGAGTGCACTTTTACTGTACTGTTAATAATGAGGAAAAATTTAAGTAAAAAAGAGCCCACAGCTCTACATAGACATATCTATGTGCCTGTGTACATTTATTCCTGCAAGATACTTGCAGTTGGACAAAGCAGCTAGCTGTATCCCACAGGTGGATCTGATATTCTGTGCTCCTTAACACTGCTGATTTGCTCTTCAATCTGGAACCTCGACAGAGACCAGGAAAGCCATTGTGGTGGCTACCAAAGCCGCTATCTGGGCCCATCTACCAGGAGCCAAAGAGCTGAGCTAGGGACTTTCCTGTCTCCCTCAGGGCTTTTGGACTGGCCCTTTGAAATCCTGTGACTCATCAGCTTGTCTTCCCAGAGGACTTTAAATCCAGGCACTCTGAATTGAGTTCTGAAATCATAAGGAGCCCAACCCTCACAGACTTCCTTGTGACCTCTCCCATAGTGTCCACATTGTCTTCTCCAATGAGACATAAACAATAACAATTTAAAACCTACTGAGTGGCTAAGAACATGGGTCTGCCACTTAGAGACTGTGAATTTTGGCAAAGTCCTTGAATTCTCTGGCTTCAGTTTCCTCATTTGTAAAAGGGAGACAGTAGCAATTCCTACCTAATAAGGTTAATGTGAGGCTTAAATGAGGAAATAGGCATAAAGCCCTTGTGACCATGTTTGATATGACTATTAATCTTTTCCTTCATCTCATTTTAGTGAAATTCTGGAAATTTGATGGACCTATGTTTTTGGTTTTTTAAAATTTTTATTTATTTATTCATTTATTTTTGGCTGCGTTGGGTCTTCGTTGCTGCCCACAGGCTTTCTCTAGTTGCAGTGAGCGGGGGCTACTCTTCGTTGCAGTGCACGGGCTTCTCATTGCGGACTTTCCTGTCTCCCTCAGGGCTTTTGGACTGGCCCTTTGAAATCCTGTGACTCATCAGCTTGTCTTCCCAGAGGACTTTAAATCCAGGCACTCTGAATTGAGTTCTGAAATCATAAGGAGCCCAACCCTCACAGACTTCCTTGTGACCTCTCCCATAGTGTCCACATTGTCTTCTCCAATGAGACATAAACAATAACAATTTAAAACCTACTGAGTGGCTAAGAACATGGGTCTGCCACTTAGAGACTGTGAATTTTGGCAAAGTCCTTGAATTCTCTGGCTTCAGTTTCCTCATTTGTAAAAGGGAGACAGTAGCAATTCCTACCTAATAAGGTTAATGTGAGGCTTAAATGAGGAAATAGGCATAAAGCCCTTGTGACCATGTTTGATATGACTATTAATCTTTTCCTTCATCTCATTTTAGTGAAATTCTGGAAATTTGATGGACCTATGTTTTTGGTTTTTTAAAATTTTTATTTATTTATTCATTTATTTTTGGCTGCGTTGGGTCTTCGTTGCTGCCCACAGGCTTTCTCTAGTTGCAGTGAGCGGGGGCTACTCTTCGTTGCAGTGCACGGGCTTCTCATTGCGGTGACTTCTCTTGTGGTGGAGCACGGGCTCTAGGCGCGCGGGCTCAGTAGTTGTGGCTCGTGGGCTCTTTTGCTCTGCGGCGTATGGGATCTTCCTAGACCAGGGCTCGAACCCGTGTTCCCTGCGTTGGCAGGTGGATTCTTAACCACTGCGCCACCAGGGAAGTCCCTTGACCTATGTTTTAAGAGACTCTCTTTTTCCAGAATTTCTCGACTCCCAAGTGAAATTAGTGTTGTTAACCAAATCTTATGGTAGCCTGTGGTCCACAAATCAAATATTGGGCTCTCATCAGTAGTTAAATGCCCATGTCACAGCCCTATTTTCCACTTAGTAAAATGTATATCCATTTGCTTCACAAATCCTGGTAAAGACAAGATTAACTTTCTATTTAGAATATTGCAGCTCATGGAGGGAAACATGAGCAAAAATTTGAAAGTGTACTCATTCTATGAAGAATTTGAAAATTATGTGACTCAAGATAATATTTAGAAAGGACAAAATATTCATATAACATAAATGCTGTTTTTAACATTTGGTGAAAAAAAACAAAACTTGTATGCCTAAGGTTAATGTTTTGCTTTCTCTTTGTTTCTTTTCTTTTTCCAACTTTGAGACAATTATGAAAATTCATAGAAACCTTTACCCTGAAACAAAACAACTTTAAAACTGTCAAATATATGCTTATGAAGACTGCACATTCTTTATTTTTGCAAAGGAGATATGCAATTTCCTTAGCAAGGGAAAGGAATGTGACATTTTCTTGTCCTACTCACCACGTTTAAATTATATTTCAAGGAAATAGAGAGTTAATATTTGCAGTTTTACGTCTTGTTATACATCTTGATAGCATTTTTAAAGTGTTTTCTGTAAAACCTAGGGAAGCTACTTTATGAAGGTATCAGCAAAATGTAGTTCAAGATTTTTTTTCCTACTCCATAGAACTTAACTAAAACTTTGTGTTAATCCTAGCCATTATCTAACATTTGTAATACTTGTTACATCATCTTTAGGACAATAAGGTGCAAAAACATGAGTCCACTGAAAAAGCAGATCATTTAGACAGTAAAAACAAAGCTGAAAATGGAGTAATAATTCTATACTTAGAGCTATGAAATGTATCTTGGTTCTCTAGAATTTATTTTCCAGAAAGAGAGCTTACAATGACATTAATAATTTTTTAAAGCACCTCGATGTCCTTAAACTGTCTTAAGAAAAAAAATTTTTTGCACCTCACAATTTCACTTTTTTCAAAGAAGTACTTTTGATGCTTAGAAGATCATTTTCAAGTAATGGTTAAGGATCAATATGATTTCTAAGCCATCAGAAACATGGCAAATAACAACTAGAAAATAAAAAGATTTCTCTTTTGTAAAAACAAAGAAACTGGTTTAAGCAAATATTTTGTTAGTCTATCCCTAAAATATTTCCCATCCATTCAGATTGACAAAATTGGTGATTGGCTTTGGCCAATAGCTTGGTGATGACATTTTTTTTTTACATTATTTTTCTTTAAATTTTGGTCAACTTGATTGCTAATCTGAATATTTCTTATTTGTGTAATGGTCCTCCAGTTCTTCAGATCGTACTGGGAAAAAAGACTTACATAAGCAGTAACATGGCATTCAACTCCAATCTAGCCCCTTCTGGCATCACAATCTATCAAGGGCTACTAAGCACCCTTCTCTGAAAAGTGGGAGGTGGTGTGGTATGTGGTCCTTGCAGTCCGAGGGAGAAGGCTTCAAGACCTTGTCCTCCTTTGGGCAGGTTACTTAAATGTTTCTAAGGCTCCAGTGTAAGATATTAATATAGACTTTGCAGTATTAACTAGCTAATGTATCTAAGTAAACATAATGTAGTAGGGGCTCAATAAATATTATCAAGTATCTGTAGTAGTATCACACTTTAAGAATTTCAACAAATGAGCCCTGGGCTTACCCTGAAGAAGGAAGTGAAGCCAGTTGAATTTATGATGGGAAGAAAATGAAGATGCAAAGTCACACATGAAGGTAAAATATTTCTCTCTCCCCTGACACTTTCTCCACTGATGCACCCCATTCCCAGTAGTTGGAATACAAATACTATAGATAAGGGAAAGAGAAAGAGGAAGACACATCTCACATGATTTCGAAAGCTCAGTCACCGGTGTGGGGTCCTGTAGGAGCGCTGACCTGGAGTTGAGATAGTCTGTGCTCTTTCACATCATGTGCAGCCTTTGAAAGTTCCTCTTCCTCTCTAGGCTCAAGGTGGCTTCATTTGTAGTATGAGAGAAGGGGCTGTACTAATTTATTTCTAAGTCTCTAAGAGATACTGTGCATCCACAAAAAGTCACCCATGTCTCTTTTCCAATTCAACCAGCTTCTAGCAACCTCTGTCTCCATTTCTGAAAGCAGTTGTTTCCATAATTTGGACTTCTTCCCAATAGCCAAAGCAGTTAGGGTAAATGTAATGCTAGGTCTTACCCAAAAAAGTAAAATGTTGCCTTCTTTGCCTCTGGCTAATTGCACTGGGCACAAAAATTTCTGTAATTCTCATGAACAGATCTTGTTGGTTCAGAGGTATTATAAACATTTTATTTGTGCCCCTTAGTTCATTCTCTCTCTCTCTCACACACACACACACACATGCATATATGAAGAGATGTATATCTGAATATTTGTCAATTAAATCCTACTTAGATACTGGAGAAGTGGGCTTTTAAAATTATTTTGTGGTAGAAGCATTTTTTAGACTAAAGAATCCATTGACAAAATAAATTGCTGTCTGTAATTTTTGTTTCTATGTATATTTATATATATATTATGTATATAATTTGTGTTTGTATGTATATTTATATATTATGTGTATTTAAATATATATAGGTATATATATCTATATATATATATAGATATCAACTCTTAATAGGTGTTATTAGAACCCTGCTTTTTTTCTACTCTTTTCACATTTTCACTTTAATTGACATACATAAGAATAAATCATCATTATCACAATATATTTGAATAGCAAGCAGTGCCCAGCACTGTACAAATGCCATAGGAGAAGAGATCTGGGGGTAATGATAGGGCACATTAAAGGTCTACTTTGTGCAGCTCTCACATCCTTGTCTCTGTTACCATAAAATTAATGTTAAAGAGTTTCAGGATTAAAAGCAAATTATTTTGTCAAAGGAAGGTAGAATTTTTCTGAGGATCCAGAGTCATAGTTTTGCTTCCAAAGCAAAAGATAAATATCAGATGATCTTGTTTCATGTATTTTTCAAATACTTTCTATAGTTTATTATATTTAAAACTTCAAAATAAAATATTGATATTAGTGTATCATCTTGAATCTATCCCAGATAGCTATATGATTTTTAAGTAACATTAAAATTTAATTAGTTTATAGCTATGGTATTAAGAGTTCCTTTTCATCTCTTATCCATGAGTCTTACAGTTCTCCACTGACATTAATCCTCACAGCATACTTCTAATAGCATTTTTATTGTAAGTATATTTAGAGAACAGATAAATGGAAGCTCTCAGACTTCCAAAGGTCAAGCTGTTGATTCAAGTCTATACAGTGAGCTGTATACAACGAACTCAATATTTTTTATCCCTTATTCACTTTCTGTACCCACTAAATGAACTCTTTTCTTTTGCTACCTTGACTTTATCGTTAAAATGTCTGAATTAAATTCCTGAAGCATTTAAGTATGTTGTAGTTCTGCTTATATCCTGGCTAGTTAGCGTAAATTTACCCAGTGATCTATTACCCAATATAATTATAACTTTCCAATTTTAGACTTTAAGAAAAGATACAGCGAGTAAATGAAGTGATTGATGTTTGATTCCAGATTAATTAATAGTTTAGGGAAATTATCTTACAGCAATTTAATACTTTGCAGGTTAAAGTTGAGAGTTAAATTATTTTTGTTAATTTTTCTGCCTTTTGAAGTTAGTGACTATGTACATTAGAATTCTAAGAATACATGACTGTGTTTTCTCTGGTAACTATGATAATAGGATGCTTTCTATCTTCTTGAAGAAACATCATCACTTTCCTATTACAGGATATTTCTCTTTTTTCCAGTTTTATTGAAATATAATTGGCATATATCACTGTATGATTTTTAGGTATATAGCATAAAGGTTTGACTTACATATATAGTGAAATGACTACCACAATAAGTTTAGTTAGCATTCACCATCTCATATAGATAACAATAAAAAGAAATGGAAGAAAAAAAAGAAAAAAATTTCTCCTTATAATGAGAACTCTTAGGATTACTCTCTTAACTTTCATATACATCGTACAACAATGGTAGCTATAGTTATCATGTTGTACATTACATCTTTAGCATCTTATAATCCGAAGTTTGTACCTTTGGGGAAGGTCACCTTCCTGAAATGGTCACCTTCCGTCAATTCCTACTCTACCCAAAACCTCCAAGCCCCAAGCTCTGGGAACTACAAATCTGATCTCTTTTTCTGTGAGTTTGTTTTTTTGTTGTTTGTGTTTGTTTGTTCTTGTTTTTTCAGATTCTCATAAGGGTGAGATCATAAAATATTTTTGTCTTTCTCTGTCTGACTTATTTCACTTAACATAATGCCCTAAAGGTCCATCCATGTTGTCACAAATGTCAGGATTTCCTCGTTTATTATGGCTGAACAATATTCCGTTGTATATGTATATACACCATAACTTCTTTATCCATTCATCTGTGGTTGGACACTAGGGTTGTTTCCACGTTTTGGCTATTGTAAGTAATGTTGCTGTGAACATGGGGTGCAGATATCTTTTTAATTTAGTGTTTTCATTTCCTTTGTATATATTCCCTGAAGTGGAATTGCTGAATCATGTGGTAGTTCTATTTTTAATTTTTTGAGGATCCTCCATACTGTTTTCCATAGTGGATGCACCAATTTACAGTCCCACCAACAGTGCACAAGTGTTCTCTTTTCTCCACATCCTCATGAGCTTTTGTTATCTCGTGTCTTTTTTGATGATAGCCATTCTGACAGGTGTGATGCGATATCTCATTGTGGTTTTGATTTGCATTTCCCTGATGATTAGTGATGTTGAGCATCTTTTCATGTGCCTGTTGGCAATTCATATACAGGATCTTTCATATAGTAAAATCACATCATCCCTGAGTTCTATGCATATATTCTCAGACATTTTTATATACGAGCTTACTCTTAAAGGACTTTTCACTCAATTTTACTTGTTAAGTGAAACAAAAGCTATTTCTATTCTTTATATAATTAATTTTAAGTTCTTTTATAAGGGGATAAAAAGTTGGTTGAAAGAAGTACTGTAATGCTGGCTTGAAATAAAGCAATTATAGTAATTTTTTTTAAAAAAACACTTTCCCCCTGACTTCATTTAGCCATGTTACTTTCATAAAAGTTAATACTAGTTATCATTCTGCTAAAGGGTAATATTGGGAGAGGGAAGACTAAATAGTTGAGGAAATGGTATTGGTGGGGGAAGGGGTGTGAGAGGAAGGAAAGCTGATCACAGACTGTTGCAAAACAAAGCAACAGCAATGGAAATGTGTTTGAATGAATTATGACATCGAGTCCACTTATTTTCCACTTTAGTTGAAAAGACACTATATTTTATAGATGAGATTACCAAAATATTATTTACTAGATCTGATTAAACTGCATATATAATCTGGTGATTTTTTTAAAAACTTACCTTAAACATTTTCATTGATTTATTTACCAATTCCTTCATTCAACCAATCTTTCTTCAGCCTTTACTACTAAGTACAAGGCACCATCTGAGCACTGACATTAACGCTGTCTCTGCCCTCATGGAATTTCAGCCTATGGTAGATAAGGACATTATATGAAGTTATACTAAAAATCTGTTAAATGACAATGCTGTTAAGTACTACAGCGGAGGAGCACAGGACAGCCTGGCCTCGTGCAAAAGGGTCAAGTAATGCTTCCCTGAATAGGCGACTTTAGGTGCAACTTTAACAGTGAACAGCAGTTGGTAAAGGGAAGAGAAAATATCACTACGTTGCAGTACTTACAGTTCAAGATAGACAACCTTGGTCTTAGAATTTTGTTCCTAAAACACCATATTATTAACCACTTTAGGGTTTTTGTATTCATCTTGGACTACTTTTTTTCCAAGTTTCTTACCACTAAAATAGTAAGTCACTATAAATCACAAAGCCTGTTCTTGTATCATTAGATCTGATCTCTGAATAACATTCTTGATTTTGAAATTTGCATTAAAAATAAGGCTGCAATGAAATAACTTATTGTGACAATCATAACAGCTTAACATTTACCCAATTCCATCTGTTTGATACTAGGCCACATTGCCAAGGGGATAGGAACCATTACCCAATTATGAAACAGCATCAGTGGGGTTAATTTAGGAGAAATTGAATTTCTTTCAGGATCTTCTTCTCTGTCTTCCCTGCCCAATGCAGAGAATAGAAGAGTGCAGTATGTAATACTAACATGTATTTAGCATTTACTAACTGCCAGGCACTGTCCTAAGTTTACCTCACTTATTCCTCACAGCAATTCTATGAAGTGGATACTATTATTATCTCCATTTTATTAATGAGGAAACCAAGGCACAGAAAGGATATTTAGCCCAGGGTCACTGAGGTGTTCGTGGTAGAGTTCAACTTCAAAGCCAGTTTGTTGGCTCCAACCGTTAAGAGTGTGGATTTTAAATTCAGAAAATTCCATCTTTGCTGTTCAGTATATGTATGATCTTGGACAAGGTACTTTCCTTCTCTGAGCTTTAGTTTCTTCATTTGTCAAATGAAGATTGTCATGTTTACCTCAAAGTTTAATTGGACAAAATAAAGGACGAATAGAATGTTAACTGTTTATTTTAAAACATTATTAAATAAGAGCAGACTATTTTCCACTTTGAATTGGGGGCATTAAGAACTCTATGACTCAGAAACCTGCTGGGTGTATAAGTGAAGGTTAGTAAGAACTATTATCTCTTTCTACTACTTTTCACTGATCTTTAGAGTTTTTCCCGTTAGACATAACCATTTACCATTTCTATGAATAATTAGGCACATCTCTTCCAAGTGAAAAGAATAATTTATCATTCAAACTATACATAGATTTATTATTAGGAACTATACTTTAGGAAAGAAGAAATTAGCTGGGTTTTTAAACTTTAAAAAAGGGTATATTATCAAGGGCACGTTATGTTGCAAGTCATAGAATACTTAACAGAACTAGTTTTTCAAATAAAGGTATTTATTGGTCATGTAACTTGAAGGTCCAGCACTAATGCAGGCTTCAGCGTTGCTTTGTCCTAGCACCTAAACCTCATCACTGAAAACCCATTTCTTCCATCTTGTCACTCTGTCTTTCATGTTGCTGCCTTCACTCTAATTCCTACTCTCCTCTTGGTTGGAAGGTGGTTGCCAATCAGGCCTGGGGCTTCATTCTTTCCTATCTACATCCAGAGAGTGAATGACAGTAGTCTTTCGCCAAACATCCAATACCACTTTTGAGTTTCTTTGTCATTGGATACACAGAAGTCCCCGCCTCTTCCTCATTTGTGCACTAGGGGAATATCAGATGCTGATTAGCTATTGCTACTGCAGTTCCTTTTCTAGCAGCCCTAGTCATGCACAGAGTTGCAATAAACACTAATTATCTAATTTAGAAGAGATTCGTGTAAGACATGAGAGCTGAACAAAGTGTGTTGTATCTGACTTATCCCAGTCCTAACAACCTCTTCCGGGTCACATACCCCCTTCATCCATTTTGATATTTTGTCCTCCTAAAATATGCCTTTATTCTTAATCTTTTTTTTCCATAAGAGTACACGCAGAGAACAATTTCTCTGATACACGTAAGAGAGACCCCCACCCCACACTGTGACATCATGTTCCCAGGCTGGTTTTTGGTGACTTTTGCACCTTTTATAAGTTCTTTAAAAGGGAATACTGGACAGTGTTTCCCTTAGACCCAGGCAGTGTTTCTCTTCACCCTCCTTTATCCCTCTTATGTTGGGTCCGTCCCCACTGGATGAGAAGTCCACAGGGCCAAGGAGACATGCCCACTCAAAGCCCAGATCCCTGCTTCTAGATCACGGCCCAGGTACCCAGGACCCAAGAATTCCTGCCTCTGTTGTGCTGAGTCTGCTTCCGTTGCCCGTAGCGGCCTCTTCCCCAGGTCCATTTTCCCAAGGGTGAACCACACAGCTGGCGTGTGCGCCTGTACACCTGTGAGGGGCCTAGAGCAGCTATTGGTAGGGAGCTTTAGGCAGAGCTTGCAGGCCGTGGTGTCCACACGCAGCCCCAAAGTCCCTTCTTGACGAATAAGGGAACTGGCGTTGGGGAGAGAAGGGAAGACATTAGCAGGGAGGGTTGAGATGGGGGGTCATCCACGTGTACTTCTCCCTAGACCTTCACATTTTCGGGGTGTGCCCAAGGCAGATCATTCTTCTCTCCTGTAAATTTCATCCCGATAAACTCAACTTAGCTATTTTCTGTGACCCCTAAATTCTTAGCTATCTCTTTGCATTTGAATTTCTTTGTTCAAATTATATTTTGTACATTTCTGTCTACGTTAGCTGTACAAAAAACGCGAATAAAAGTGTTAACCACAAACTTATTTCTGAAATAGTACATACTGTAGCACTATTGGTACGACTATCATGTTTTCTTATTTTAGACATTTGTACTTTTTTAAAAAGCATAATGAAGGTTTGGTTATTAGGTTTAGTTTAGGTATTACTTTAATCAGTTTAGGACCCATTTCAGTAAATTATCTGAAATAGAATATTTTCATTAAGTTTCTGGCTGATAGAAGGGTCTACTTTTCTACTATTATTCATATTACCAAGGTGGACAAAGAGATTTTAATTTTAGGGAGGGAGTTTGCTGACTGGATAAACGAGACAAAACTCCCCTACAGGGATGCCGGTTCTTTGGTGCACAACCAACCCAACAGAAAGCTCAAAGAATTTTCTGTTTCTCTTTCACCAAGTAACAAAGCCTCTGCCTCCGGGAAAGAAACAGAAGAAGCATTAGGCATTGAGTATGCAAGTAGGAGCTAAAAACTACTGAATTGCTCCACATAAGAGAGGGTGAAGCTGAATTCCCAGGATGGTTGAGGAAGGAGGGAAGGAAGGAGGAAGGTGAGGTGGAAGGCGGAGAGAGGAGAAGGCAGAGAGATGAGGAAAGTCTGAGTGCTCTGTGATGGGACACCTTTCAGGAACCCCAGGGATTCAATCCTGAGCTCACAAAAGACCTGAGGAGACGCAGATGTAGAGAATGGACTTGAGGACATGGGGAGGAGGAAGGGTAAGCTGGGACGAAGTGAGAGAGTGGCATGGACATATATACACTATCAAACGTAAAATAGATAGCTAGTGGGAAGCAGCCGCATAGCACAGGGAGATCAGCTCGGTGCTTGGTGACCACCTAGAGGTTATACTCCAATAAAGATGTTAAAAATTTTAAAAATAAATAAATAAATAAAATAAAATGAGTCATGTCAAAAAAAAAAAGAGACCTGAGGAGAGTGAATTTCTTGAGGCAACTGGTGAAGAACGAACTGACCCATCTGAATTGGTCTGGGGCAAAACAGAGATGACACATACAGATGTAAGAACTCAAGCAGAGGGGTGGGAAAGCAAATCCTAGACTTCCATAGCTGGTGAAATCGGTACTTGAGGCAAGTTTAATCAGATGTCTGAGGAATCTTCCTTTATGCCACCACTGACATGTTTAGTCCAACAGCAACAACTAATAATAATAATAAAATAAATTTTAATCCTTTAGATCTGGGAGAGGGTAAGCATTTAATCTCCCTCCACACACTGCAGAGAATAAAAGCTGAGCCCCACAGAAGCTCAAGCAATTTGCTCTGTGTCCCAGGACCAGAAGTAGAAAACGTGGGATTAGACTGGAGGCTTCCTGAAGCAGCTTTCTCATTTTTTGCAAAAATTAAAGACAAAAGAAACATAATAAATATGAATGAGTTCTTTAGACACAAGTTACTCAGATAGAGGAAACACAGGATGGGGAATCGGAAGACCCGGGTTCTAATCTCACATCTGCCTCTTTGCAGCTCTTTGCTTCTGGAAAAGGTACTTCCCCTTTCTGAATGTGTTTCTTCATCTATTAAGAATGGCTGGCTTGGTTCCTTTCAACTAAAATATTGCCCTTGGGACTTCCCTGGCGGTCCAGTGACTAAGACTCTGCACTTCCACTGCAGGGGGCATGGGTTCGGTCCCTGGTCGGGGAACTAAGATCCCACATACCACGCGGTGCAGCCAAAAAAAGAGAAAATATATATATATATATATATTGCCCTATTTTGTGAGTGCTTCTGCTTAGGGAGAAGCAGATGTTAGAATGAGTTCATGAGGTAAATGATGACACATGTAAGTTTCCTGGGAAACTTGAGATGACGTGATAATTTATACAACCAGCATTGCCCCAGCTACTACTTGCCCTTCACTGAGACACATGGGGCGAGGGAAGGAGCCGATAGAAGAGGGGAGATAACCGAATAGATGGAGATATTTCTAATGGCCTGGTCTCTGTACCCACAGGCACAGCTGTTGGAGCCTTTAGTCCTCTAGGCAACCACCCTTGCCCTGACCAGAGTCCTGGAGGGGCTCAGGGCTTTTCCTGGGCAGCAGTGAAAGTTCTGCTCATTCCTGGCATCCTGCCCTTCACGGGACTCCTCCCCTCCACTAACTCCCTCTCTTCCCTGACCCCAGGCTAGTCCTCTACTTTTCAATTCTGTTTCAGACTGACCTGCGGGAGGTGGACATGTCACTGCTGGGTTAACATCTCTCCCATCTTTTTCCTGGGTCCCTGTCTCTCTTCTCACCACTGTCTTTCGCCATAGTCCAGACAAAGAGCCATCTCTTGCCACCAGATTTATAGGTCTTTTCCAGTTTCCCAGCAGAAAAGTCTTGCTGTCTTCACCTCTTACCAGGCCTGTAAGGGCTTCACATTTTCACATAGGCTTAATGTAATCGCGTCTCCTGTGTTCATCCATTCCTCCAACATGGATGTACTGAACAGTTATTATGTGTTAAGGTACAGTCTCTAGGCAATGTGGAAAGAGGAGTGAACTAAACAAAGTGTGTATTCTAGTGGTGGAGAGGCGGGGGAAATCCGGTCGCCAAGTAAAATACAGAAGGCTCAATCCAATTTGAATTTCAGGTAAACAACCCATCATTTTTCATGTGATATGTCCATTCAATGTTTGGGATACACTTAATTAAAAATTATTTGTTGTTTATCCGAAATTAAATTTTAGCTGGGTGCCTTGTATTTTTATTTGCCAAATCTGGCCATCCTAATGGGGGTGACGGAAAAGGAACAAAAAAATTAAAAAAATTCTCCCTTAGGTGGAAATTAGTGCGATGGAGAAAGCAAAGTAAGATAATGGGTGGTCATAGGGAGTGGTGGTGTGTGGTGGTGGGTATTCCAGGCAACCCCTGTAATAAGGGGACAGTTGCTCCAAGGCTGAGAAAGTGAGAGAGTAAATCCCTGGATATCAGAGGGAAGGTGGTCCACGGGAGAGAAGCCCAAATGCAAAGACCGTGGGCCAACTCCTGCCTAGCATCTTGAAACAAAGAGTTCAATGTGGCTGGAGTGGGGCAGAAGGTGAGGTCAGAGAAGCAACAGGGCCAGACCTTGCGGGGGCCCTTATTCCGAGTGCGATGGGACGGCCTTGGAGAGAACTGAGTGAAGGAATTATAAGTTGACTTGTTTTTAGGAGAATGTTGGAGGCCGGTGGGTGGCACGGAGGTGGGTTAGGAGGTCCCTAGGGTCAGCCTCTACCCCCGCGCCAACTGTGGCTCCCCTGACCCCTCAGCAGCCTCTGCTCCAGAGCAGCCCTCCGCTCTCAACCCCACACACACTACCTTCCTTGGCAGAGTCCAGTGGTGGATTTTAACGCCACAATGGCGTCTCCATTCTGAAGTCTCGCCGTACGTTGACTTGATTGAGTACTGATGTGCTCCTTCCCTGCTTTTAAAGGCTTCTGGTTCATCGTGTCTTCTAATAATTATATAATTTTATGGTTTAAGCTAATGCTGTTTGATAGAAACATAAAGCAAGCTCCAAATACAAGCCACATATGTAAATGTGAATTTTCTAGTAAGCACATTTTTTAGGTGTTTAAAAAGCAGGTAATATTAATTTTAATAATATGTTTTATTTAACTGAATATATCTAAAACTACCATTTCAACATCATATAAATTAATATTTTAAGATTAATAGTATTCACATTATTAATGAGATATTTTACATTTTTTTTTACACTGAGTCTTCAAAATCGTATTTTATGCTTACATCACATCTCAAAAACTAGCCTTATTTCCGGTGCTCAAGAGCCACATGTGGCTAGTGGTACCATATTGGACAACACGGGTTTAAACTATGCTCATTTTCAATGTTCATCCCATACCACAGTCTTTATGGCATGGAGACGGGGCGGGGGGGTGTGTGTTGGTCAAATAGAAGTGGGACAATTGCCTAGGGAGCAAATGGGATCAAATAATGTGGGATTGAGAACATTTTTCCACTGAAATTCTAAATACATTGGTGCTAGACACCTGTAAACAGCAACAACAAATAAATTACCAATTTATGGTTATTCAGTTTAGCTAGTATAAAAATCTAATACGGACTACTCTGATTTCATTATGGCTGTGTGGCTTAATTTTTGGTGTTTGATTCCAACTTGTCCTTCTACTTTGTGCTATTTAATGCCAGGTTGTACAGCTCTAAATGTATTGAACTATAACATCATCAAAGATTTGTTTCTTGTTGAATGCAATGATTGACAATCTCCAATATACAAGTGGGTTGTGTTTCAGATTTTACATATATATATAGACAACATATATAGAAAAAAACTGATGCATTAGTTCAGTGGGTCAACCCACACAAACTTATGTAAAAAGGTGGAGCTAAACTGTAATATTATTAGAGTAAACTGGATCTCCCTTAAGTCAAATTTCTTAAACTAGTGGTGTGTACCCCTGGGAGTTCATGGAAGTGGGCTGGAGTACAAAAAGACAAAGGATTTATTTAGAGCATTAATAACACTTGAGGTTTGGGGCAAGGATTCTTATTTTATAGTTTTGTGTGGTAGAATGCTACATTTCTAGAAATTTCAAGGTAAAATATGTAGGTCATTTTCTACCTCCTATCTTCGCCCAAGTTTCTATTCATCCTCACTGGCATTAGGGGACTAGGGCAGAAGACTAAACTAAACTGAACTAGAGAGAGAGAAAATAAATATGAATGGAGAGCAGAAACTCCATTTTCCTGACTCTTCCCCAGAGAGTTCTAACTGGAAGTCCCTGTGGGCGCCTTCACTGCCTTCAGAGAATCTTCCTCTACAAGGGTTATTTACCCAATAGCTACCAAAGCCTCTGAGGCTCTGAAGCCTCATATGGGGTCACCCGACTCCCCACCATGACTGCCTGCAGGAGAGGAATGACTAGCGGCCGGTCCTCCTCCCACTTAGGCCACTAAGAGCCTTCTATGCGCTGTCACTGTCAGGAAGAAAGGCCCAGTCCACCCAATGCTTTAGAGAGGTATCAGTAACCAATGCTGCCCATTTTTAGTCTTTATTTTATTACACACAGGCAACAACCCCACCAACTCCAGTGGTAGGAGAACAACCTTAAGACTGATACCATGTTCTGTTCAATATCACTCATTTCATCTGCTGCTGTTTCATGTTCCTTGTACAGTAGCCCCCAGCCCCATCCGCAGGGAATACGTTCCAAGACCCCCAGTGGATGCCTGAAACCGAGGAGGGTACTAAGCCCTATATATACTATGCTTTTTCCTATATGTACATACTTATGATGAAGTTTAATTTAGAAATTAGGTACAGTAAGAGAATATCTGAATTGCCCATATTTGGGGCCATTATTAAAGAAGAATTACGTAAACACAAGCACTGTGATACCATGACAGTCGATCTAATAACTTAGTGGCACTAAATGACTAACGGGCAGGGTACGCTGGACAAAGGGATAATTCACATCCTGGATGGGATGCAGCAGAATGCACCAGATTTCATCACGCTACTTAAAACAGCACACAGTTTAGAACTTATGAATTGTTTGTTTCTGTAATTTTCCATTTGATATTTTCAGACCTTGGTTGACCACGGGTAACTGAAACCAAGGAAAGCAAAACAGAGAGTAAGGGGGGACAATTGTAGTTCTTCTGTTTAGATGAGTTCTTCCTGAAAATGCAGTACTTAAAGGAAACAAATCTATATTGACAAGGTGAATGTAAAATTATACTATGCTAAAAATTTAAAGCTGTAACCCTTTGTGATTGAAGTGCCATGGAGCAATATTACTAAATGGCCTGTTTCTCTTTAGCACTCAATTTTGTAGAAAATGACATTCCTTTCTATTGTTAAGTATTCTTTCAAGTTGCCCCTGAATAGCAGTAACTAAAAGAACTGTAAAAGCCTTGGGTGATGTTTTACATTAGAGTTCTAAAGAGTGTTTGGTTTAAAAAAAAAAAAAAGCAAGCAAGCAAGCGGCATTATCCTTCTTAAAAGTCAGTTCAACTTATTTTTAGCTTAAATACACTAGGAATAGCCCTAGAATTTAAAGTGTAATAGAGAAAACTCTATCAATCTACCTGTAGTTAAGATGTTAGCTGCTATTTTTCTTCATTACTATCTTTGGAATGTCCTTAGTAGTTGTGAATATGAGATGCATTCAGAAATAGATGAATAGATTATCCAGTAAACATGAGACTAGCTCCCCCCCACACAAAACCCAGTTCCCATTTTTTTGGTCTATACTTCTCTGATATATTTCTCTGTATATGTACTTTTTTACTATATTATGTAGTAAAGTAATATCATTGTAACTTTATTTGAAGAGACCTCATGATATTTTGTCCTCATATACCAGAAAATATACTAATACACCATATGACATATGCTTCATTCTTCATTAAGACTTCCCTTTGATTTCTATTTATTATGCCTCTTTATGAAGTGCAAGAAAACTTTGCTCAAAGAAAAAAGTTCCATCTCAATTAGATGTCCTCTTAAGTTATTTATGTAGCTATCTCTTTTCTCACTCAAAGACAAGCTGTCTGGGCACAGGTACCTGTCATGTCTATTTCATCTTTATATCCCATGCAACACTCTGCTCAGAGTAAAACATATAGTAAATTTTCACTAAATGTTAGTTGAATGAATTAATGCCTACCAGAATCCCACTGCTTGGCCTTGGTAGTCAAAGTTGTACAGCATTTCATCTGTAACAGTCCTTTAACACAACCTGGGAAACTAAATTTGAATAATAACAGAATGTTCCATAACCTCCTGATCTGAGTTTGAATATATTTTTCTTGTTATAACTTTTTACAAAGGTAAAATGCTATGAGCCATTTTTCCTTTTTATCTTCCCTTGATTCATTCAGGAAACAGCCTTATTCACTTTTTAGCTTTAAAATCTCGCTACATACCTATTTAACCTTACAAGTGATAAACGTAAAACGGCCCCAGTAAATTCTCGTTTGTGCTTGTTAAAATGGCCACAGGGACTTCCCTGGTGGCGCAGTGGTTGAGAATCCGCCTGCCAAAGCAGGGGACACGGGTTCGAGCCCTGGTCCTGGAAGATCCCACATGCTGTGGAGCAACTACAACTAAGCCCATGTACCACAACTACTGCGCCTGCGCGCCTAGAGCCCACGCTCCGCAACAAGCGAAGCCACCGCAATGAGAAGCCCGCGCACCACAACAAAGAGTAGCCCCCGCTCACCGCAACTAGAGAACGCCCGCGCTTAGCAACGAAGACCCAACACAGCCAAAAATAAATAAATTAAATAAATAAATTTTAAAAAATAAAATAGCCACAAAAGTAATTAAAATTGTGATATCCAATGCTGATGAAGTTGTGAAAAAGTAACAGAGTGGGTGCCTAGAAAAGCAGATAAATCTCAGATCCCTTTTGGAAAGCAACTTAGAAATATTTACATAGATGTTTATTTTAATTTACCTTTAATAGCAAAAATTGGAAACAACCTAAGTATTCAACAATTTGGGACAGCTTAAACAAATGATCACACCTGACTTTGATAGATGATAAACTATTCACAAGACAATCACAAATACTGTGTAAAAACAAACGTGTGGTATAAAATAATAAAAAATCGGAACGTCAAACTATGTAATAAGCTTACAATTGCTTGAAATATGTAAGCATAAATTTAAAAGACTAGAAGGAAACAGGACAAAATGAAAACAGTTATGATAGAGTGATGGGATTATGGGTGCAATTTTTTGTTTCCTTTTACGTTAAAAGATTATTTTAACAAAATATAAAATCAAAGGGAAAAAAGGATCAAGTTTTAGTCCCTCGATGTTCATATTTTAAGAAGGATGTTGTGCAGATACCTAAGCAACATTTGTCTTCCTTGCTTCAAAATCTCAGCATGTATTTTGTCTGGTTCCAGGGGCTTAACCATTTTTTAAAAAAAATAATTCTGGCTACCATAGTTATTCTTTGAAAGTCTAAACAAAGTTTGTATTGTTCCCTGGCGGCATCTCGTTTGCATTAAACCATGAGTTACGATATTAGTGCCTCCTGGTGTAAGTTTTTTGAAGAAAGCAGACTCGATAACTCTTTTTCTGGTTGCATAGTAAATGACAGTCCTCTTTCAGGGTGTATTCAATTTCCATTGGAATTCTTACCCTTGGTTATGTACAAATGGCTTACCAAAATTTTCTTATAATAGCCATCGTTATTGTAAGTCAACATTTTTGCTATTTTATCGAAGAAAGAGCAAATGATTATAGTGTAACTTTATATAGGAAGCAGAATTTCTTCCATGAGTTAAGACTTTAGCAATTACAGTAATCCAGTATAAGAGAAAAACATTTTTTGCTCTTCTAGAAAGACACTATTAACTTCACATTGCTTAGTTTATCTGGTAGGTGAACAAAAATCATCTTTATAGAAGTTACATTTAATTCAGGTTTGTATACATTCTGGAAGGTCATTTATAAATGGGGAGTATAAGCCAAATGATAATGAGGATAGAAATATTCTTCATCAACTCTCCCAGTTTCGAGATGCATTCATCCGTTCAGCAATGCATCATTGTACTAAAAGCACAACCTCTTAAGGCAGAGTTGTGTAAATCTGGAAAAATTACTTTACCTCTCTGTGCCTTAGTTTCTTCATCTATTAAATATAGATAAAGATAGTACTTACCTTATAGAAATTTGTGAGAATTACGTGAGTAAATGAATGTAAAACTCCTGGAACTTAAGAAATGTTGCTGTTTTGCTAATTAAGTGTTTTTGAAGGTGAGAGCAGAAATACTAAAATGGCATAATTTCTGCCCTCCAGACAACCTAGAAAACATTCTTAAAAGATCAACTAGGTTTGCCGTTAGCCTAAAACTGCTCTAAAAAATAAAGTCAATTTTTTAAAATGAACTAAGTAGCAACTTTTTAACCCTCAGGGGAAAGAAACTTGCTGAGAAGTTGAAGCACATAATAAATGGCTTTGGGAATGTTTTTAAATGAAAATGAAATTCTAGTTGCTCTAAGTTTGAGCTACATGGAAGTATTAAAAGCTACACTTTCTTTCTTCTCCCAATTTTACTGAGATACATTGGACACATGACACTGAATTAGTTTTAGGTGTACAACATAATGGTTTGATACATGTATATACTGTGAAATGATTACCACAATAAGTTTGGTTAACATCCATCGTCTCGCATAGTTACAATTTTTTTTTCCTTGTGATAAGAACTTTTAAGATCTACTCTCTGAACAACTTTCAAATATACCATACAGTATTGTTAACTACAGTCGTCATGCAGAATATCTTTCCTTTGCTTCTGAGAGCAAGAGACTTCCGCTTTGGAAAACAATTGCTGGTTCAGAGTCTAGAAAGATTGATATACATCATCATCTTTCTGAAATGGAAAATCTTTCTAGCTAATAGCCATCATCTTTTTCTCAAGTGCCTATCACTCAATATGACAATGAAAACCACAACTCCTAATGTTTATTTTAATTATATTTACAGTGAAACTGGAAAGAGAAATCAAAGCCATTTTTACTTTTGTGTCAAATGTGTCTAAATGAGTTAAGTAGATGTTCAAAGATGTGTATATTCTTCAAGATTTAGGTTTGGAGATGCTCATTTGCTTAAGTCTAATAAATAGAATGATTTAGTCTCTATTTTCCTGAGCTGATGAATCACTTGAAAGTTCTCCATCAAGAAAGTCTTAAATTTTCAGATGTCTTTTACTCATTCAACAAGTATTGTACCTAGCATATACCTAGCTACATGTACCTAGCATCATGCTAGATATTCATTTCCATTGGTAATTCGCTTTCACTTTCTCAGTGGAGAAAAGACTCAACACAAGGAAATTAGCCCTCTTGTAGGGACATTCTCATATGTCCCTAGCACATAGAATTTTGGACCAAACAAGCTAACTTGTGTAACTAGTCTAACATACTATGTACTGCTTGAGCATTATTGGATGGTTATATCCTCTAATGAGCTATATAATGTGTTGATTTTGTCTGTTTTATTTAGTAGTATCTGTTTTTTATTTTGAGGGTGAACCCGGGTTGCCTGGAGCAGTAGGACAGAATGGAATACCAGGGCCAAAGGTGAGTACAAAGAAAACCAAGCAGAATCCTTTGAGGCATGAGTTTTCACGAGATTGTAAGCTGTTACACTTTCTTTATAACCCACTGGTTTTACTTGGATGGACTTTTTTGTCAATAATATAATATACGATAGTATAAAACTTTGTGACTGAAGAATAAGTGATATTTGTGATTCTCATTAGCATTAAAAATGCAGAGAAACAGTGTAGGGTACGTGTAAATGTTTATTTCTGGGATACTTACATAACATGAGAAAGCCTGTGTTTCAAATGTGACTTTGTCATTTTACCACTTAATGAACACATTACAATATAGGCCATGTCCATACTGCCAACATTTGCATAATTTTTCAAGATGTACTAAAGATGTTCACAGGGCCACTGTGACTTTTCCTCCAGATTTGGCCATCTCCAAGACTTACACAACCTAACCAGTTAATCAAATGAAGAGCATAATAAAAATGTGGCATGTTTGAAATTTAAAAATGGATGTAGTCTGAATTACTAAGTAGGGAAAAAATGTAATAGAGATTTTTTTTTGGATTCCAAATTTCCTTTGTTTTTGAGTAACAAATTAATTTTAAATATAAAAAGATTGGTGACAGTTTAGTTTAAACCAAATAGGCAGACAAATCCCAAGTCCTTTGATGAGTGACCATCCCTTGAAGTACAAAACTAATGTCTAATCCCATCAGCTGTGCTGGTGTGTATCCATACCCACAGATGCTTGTCAGCTGATTTTACAGATCACATTGCTATTGACAGGCGCCTAGGACAGACCTAAAATTTATAGACCTGTCTTTTGTCCTGCAGGAGAGGAAAGAAAATATTCCTTCTGGGACTGCAGCCATTTTCCTGTCTTCTTCTCTCTCTAGCTCCATCCTAAAAAGCCAAATGATAGGAGTTAATGCTTAATGCATGTTCTCAGTACTATTCTTCTGTTGCCTAGCGACCATCAGGATGGCTGCTGAGCAGTGAAAGGTAACCAGAAATTCAGAAAGCCAAAGGGTCAGGCGGAGTTTCAGGGAGTGAAAAGAGTGTTGCCTTCAAACAGACTTCTTGAGTGAATTATAATTTTAAAAAGCACAATAACCACCTTAAAATAATTTTTAAAGTAGTCTGATCTTATTGCAACACTTTCTCAAGCTTTTCTTAAGAGGAATATTATCATAATGTGTGTGATTTGCTGTAGATTTACTCTCTGACTCTGTCCCCTGTCCCTTCCTGGCTAAAGTGAAAATGAGATTCTTTTCAGAACAGAATTTTGCATTTTAGTCCTTGTACTGTCATGGTCATCATTTTGAGTAAAGACATCTCTCCTAAACTCACTTAGAGTCTGCCCCAATATAGTGTCTTTTCTGAAAAAACTAATGCCTCCTAAAGTACACCTAATTTGGAACATAGTAGTAAACAACAGATTGAAGAGCGTTCATGACATTGTGAAGGGGTCCAAGTTCAGGCCTTAGTCACATCAGGGGAAGACAGATTAGAGAACTACACTGGTACTCTGACCCCTGAAATAATCTGTGCACCAGGGGCTGCTTTGAATGGAAGATTTCATTGAAGGATGTAAGTAAATAAACTCATCTTACTGAGTCTGAGTTTGAGCAAAATAAAGCGTCGTAATCTCAGAAGCCTCTTGAGACGTTGAATTGCCACATTTTTCTCCTTAGTGCCCTAAAAGCCGGGTTTTGGCTGATCATCTTAAATACCTTTCTTTAGTCCTCGAAAGCAAAGAATTAAAATTACATTTGCTATTGATATCCATACTCAGTGCTCCAGGAAACTCGTCTTAACCTTTTGTTTTTATATAGCAACTATATATTGCCAAAATAGAAAATGTCATGTATACTTTATCTATTAATAGTATGTTCAATATCTGATTTTTGTTCAGTGTTGATTGATTAGGTGTTTTATAATTTAATATGTCACTCAGTCTTTGTTCTTTTGCCCAGGGAGAACCTGGAGAACGAGGAGAAAAGGTGAGAATGATTCTGCTGATTTTTATTTTTTTTCCCCCAAAGAGGTACCAAACTGAACTGTATTTATGTGTGGTTGGATAGACAGATACAGGTATACAAGCATACCTTGGAGATATTGCAGGCTCCGTTCCAGATCACTGCAATAAAGTGAATATTGCAATAAAATGAATCACACGAATTTTTCAGTTTCCCAGTGCATATAAAAGTTACATTTACGCTATACTGTAGTCAGTTAAGTGTTCAATAGCATTATGTCTAAAACACAACATGCCTGCCTTAATTGAAAAACGAGGCTGTTAGAAAAATGGCACCTTTAGATTTGCTTGACACATGGTTGCCACAAATCTTCAATCTGTAGAATGCAGTAGTATCTTTGAAGTACAATAAAGCAAAGCACAATAAAACAAGGTATGCTTAGTTATATAGATGTAGATAGATGTAATGACCACTGTTTTTTCAAACTGCTAATTAGCGGGAGGAGAAAATAGTGTAATTCTTACATATGTATAGAAGTTTGGGTAAAAAAGATTTAAAGAAATGGAGGAGAAGGGTGCAAATTTAAACATTCTATGTCAGGCTTTTAAATGACTTGCAAAAATCCCTAGGCCTGCAAAATTTCTGTTCTACCTATTTGCTAATGCCACTCCAGTACTTTTCTAAGCATCCATCTCTCTCTCTCTACTTCTTCTTAGGTCAGTAGGTTAAAGGGATACAGATGTTTACCTGCAGCAAATATACCGAAAGTTGTCCCAAAAAGAATTCCCATAAAACCCAAAAAGAGGAGCAAAAGGAGAAGCAGAGAGCATATGTTAAATTTCTCTTAGACAAACATCCTTCCTTACTGCTTTGGGGGACTTCTCATGCTATGTCCTCTACCAGTGTTTGAGAAGTATGCCGTCTCTGCGGGCAACTAGCAAGATACCACATAATGCCCTTCATAAGTGATACGATCTTTCTGACAAATCAGTATCATCACCGCTAATCCCAAAGGAAGTACATCTACAGATCCACTAAACTTCATGAACGTAACTGTATTTTTGAGCTGTATTTTACAACTGTATTCTTTTTTTTTTTTTGGCGGTACGCGGGCCTCTCACTGTTGTGGCCTCTCCCGTTGCGGAGCACAGGCTCCGGACGCGCAGGCTCAGCGGCCTTGGCTCACGGGCCCAGCCGCTCCGCGGCATGTGGGATCCTCCCGGACCGGGGCACAAACCCGTGTCCCCTGCATCGGCAGGTGGACTCTCAACCACTGCGCCACCAGAGAAGCCCAACAACTGTATTCTTGTAAAACAAAAATAAAAAGACATTTATTTAAATGGAAGGAGGGCAGAGCAGAGAGGCAACTCAGTCAAACCCTTCACTTCATGACCACTCTGAACCAGTTTTCCTAATAAGAAAGTTTGTTTTGTTTGCTTTGTTATTTAATAAAGGGATTACCAAGCAATTTTTAAAAGTGTGCTAATGAGCTGCCTATCAAAGATCCCCCATAACTTATGATCAGTATATTTATTTGGCTTCCAACCAGTTCGTGGTAATTAACCTGAAATGAATTAGTCATCAGATGACTCTTTTGTGTAGAAATTAAGGAGGGAAAAGGAGCAATGCCAGCACCATTCCAGGGGCTCATCAGATAAGGCGGCCCAGGCTCCCAGGCTGCTGTGCTGTCCCCGTCACCATAAAAGAATGCCCGGGCAGGGTAGCCTCATGCTTATTTGAAACAAGAAAAGGAAGTGAAGAGAAAATGTTAAACTCTCCCTCCTTCGCCACCCCTCCTTCTCCCAGGGAAACCATTATCAGTAGCTTCTCTCTTATTTTACGGAAAATTTTTTTGTTTGTTTTAATAATTGTGATCATCTCTTGTGCTGATAACTCTTTTTTTTTTTTCAGCACCATTTGTTTATTTATTTATTTATTTATTTATTTTTAACATCTTTATTGTAGTATAATTGCTTTACAATGGTGTGTTAGTTTCTGCTTTACAACAAAGTGAATCAGTTATACATATACATATGTTCCCGTATCTCTTCCCTCTTGCATCTCCCTCCCTCCCACCCTCCCTATCCCACCCCTCTAGGTGGTCACCTAGCTGATCTCCCTGTTTACGGAAAATTTTAAATGATAGAAGAGTGACCTCTTACGCAGCTGGACAGAAGGGTATTCTAGCTTACGGAATGTATGAACAGTAATGCATTGTTATTGCTAATGGTTATCATTAACAGCTTATGATGTGTCAGATACTGACCCAGTTGCTTTAGACACAGTAATTGTTTATTTCTTAGAACCCCATAAAATATTCTTGCCCTTACATTGCACATGAGAAATTTGATGTAAAGAGAATTTCATTTGCCCAGTAGGGCCTGGATCTGGGCTCGAACTCTCTGGCTCCAAAATTCATGATGTTTCCACTAGAGCATGCTATAAGACTTAAAGAATTTAGAATTTAAGAAAGCAAAGCATGGATAATAAACAAATGACATCTTTCCTAAAGCATTGCTTGTGAGTAGAAAGATATCAGTGAGGGAAGAGGCATAGGAGCTCTCAAAAATAACAAAGGAAGCATAAACTCCCCAATTTATTTTACTATAATTTTTTAAAATTTTCTAATAAGATATAAAACACTTATTTCTCAAATGCAAAACACTTAGGCCCAGATAACTCAATGTTCAGTGCAGCAGTTTTGAGGGCTGGATCATGCACTTTGAGGGCCTGGAGATTTGAGATGGGTAGAATTCACAGATTGAAGGGAAAGGAGAAGGCAGGACTCCAGGTGGCAGGAGTGGGACAATGAAGGAGACAGAAAGGGTAAGGCACAGGGCATATTGAGGGAATCAGGACAAAGCCTTTGTTAGAGTGACTCTTTGAGCAGAGAAAAGAGAAAGAGTTAAGGCGGCCAGAATAAGCTGTTAGAAGTCAGAGAAATTACTTTCTGTTATTATCGTGGAGTAGTTTAAAACTATTTAGCCATGTTCATTGTAATAAAATTTATTTGGACTAGTTGATATCAGGCAGCTGGTCAAGTAAAGTACATTAGCTCTGTAGGACATTTACAACAGATTTTAATATATAGTGCCTATGAAAGGAAACTTAAAATAATGAAAAGTACTCTTTGCTGAATGTCACCAATATATTTTACATGTATTGCTTTTTTCCCCTCCTAGGGAGATGCTGGAGAGAATGGCCCCAAAGGTGATACAGGGGAAAAGGTACAGTGTTGCAAAATATGAAAGAGTATGTGTATGAGCAAGAATATTATTTCATGTACATGAAAATGGGAGATCAGAGATAATTCTACACAATTAGAAAACTTTTAAATATTTAATTTATAAAAGGTGATTATTCCACCAGCTCCTAGCTACAAATTTAAATATTTTAAAAGTAAAATGCTATGTCAAAAATTCTAGAAAATGCGTAATTGGGTTTCTAGTAATATGACTTTCAAGACAAAAAAACACACCACTATTTATGTGTAAATGGAACACTCCCTTTATACACAGAGATATAAAAATAGAGTTCCTAAAGTGATTCCATTTGTCCCGATTTTAGGATAGAAGATTGCAGAGGATTGGGAGGGGATGTAAGAGTTTGATAATAAGCTAAAGTCAGTTGATTAGAGCCTCTCATGCAGTCTTGAAAATTTGCCTCAACTTGAAATCTACTAGATCCAGATACTTTGTCAGCCTTTGTATTGTCTTTTCTTTATTTTTTCTTTTTTGGCCTTTAAACCATTATTAGCACTTATATTGCAGTGGTCTTTTGTTCATCTTCCTACCTCCTGTCTTTTTTTCCTCAGTCTATCGAAGTTTTTGCTTGGATTCTTACTTCACACACATCTCTGACATAGGAAGGAAATTTTTATTTCATTTGTGCTATATGTTAAGAATTAAGAAAAAGATCTTTTAAGAAACTACAAGTGGAATAGTCAGATTTAATTTAAATCAGGCTAATTGATGAAACAAAGAAAGATTCATTTAAGCTTGTAGTTGAGAATAGAATACTCTACTTTGAAAATTATTACGGTACAGATGGACAATTGTTAGTCATAAAAACATACCCATAAAGTAAAGAGAAATTTGTCTTCCTCATTCTTATAAATATTAATATAAATATGGCATGGGTGGTAGGGAGAAATTAATGGTAGGAATAAATTAATGTCACCGAGTAGCAACTGTGTTTGTATTCAAGAGGTAGTCTAGAAATTAGAGTGGACTCTCAGTTTCTTGTAGACCAGGGTTTCTCTGCCTCCACACTACTGACATTTTGGGCTGGATAATCCTTCTTGAGGGAGCTGTCAGATGTCTAGCCTCGTTCCTGGCCTCTGCCCAGCAGATGCCAGTAGCATCCCCGAGTTGTGACAACAAACACTCTCTCCAGAGGTTACCAATTGTCCACTGGGGAACAAAATCATCCCTCATTGAGAACCACTGCTGTAAACCCATTTTATTTATCTGTCAGATTTAAGTATCATGCTGCAACCCACCATGACATGAGTATGTTTAATACTAATGGGACCAGTGATATAACTCTCTGACTTCTTGAAGTCAAAATTAAAAACCCTAGGTATACAAACATAGATATTTTATTTACCTGTGTTGTGTTTGCTTAAAAGCAGGGGTCAGCAAACTTTTCCTGTAAAGGGCCAGAAAATAAATATTTTAGGTTTTGTGGGCCATATGGCATCTGTCACAACTACTCAACTCTGTCATCGTAGCATGACAGCAGCCATAGACAATATGTATACAAATGAGGGTGGCTCTATTCCAATAAAACTTTATTTCTGGACACTGAAATTTTAATTTCGTGTGGTTTTCAAATGTCATGAAATATTATTCTTTTTATATATTTTTTAACCGCTAAAAATGTGAAAACCACTCTTAGCTCTTGGGCCACACAAAAACAGGTGGCTAGCTGGATTTGGCCCTCGGGCCATAGTTGCCAACCTCTGTTTAAAGAAAGGAAATCTTCTAAACAGAGAGCAGTTTCTTCAAGTGAAAACCATTTATGCCAATTCCGAGCTACGCCTATGTGGATTTATGTAGAGAATTTTAATCTTTGAATATGTATTTTTAGAGCTTAATTTTTTGAATATAGGCCAATAATTGTTTCTTTAATCACACATTTTAAAAATTTAATATTGCAATAGTAAAGCGACTTTTTATTTCTTTGTAAAAGCTAAATTCATCTCAAAGGAATACGGTTCTTATTTTTTATATTAATGCAAATCATTTACCATGCTGACTCACACATAGTAAACTCTCAATAAATGTTAGCTTTCTTACCACATGGAAATGGAAATCAACTAGATTGGTTATTTTTCTTTTTTATCAAAAAGTTTTGTTAATCAACTGAAATTAAGTATGAGAAATGCTTCAGTTAAAACACAAATCATTTCTATAAATTTTCAATGAGTCTAAACAGGGGATTGTAAATAGGAATCTGTAACGTATAATACGTAATCTGACCTGTAGCATCCATCCCCAAGAATGCTATAATTGGAATATAATTTTTGATGTGTTTTTTAAACATTTCCTGCTCCTGTCACATAATTTGTTTCCAGCATGTTAGAAACACTCTTCTCATGGCCTTTGGGTTCAGTATGTGAAACTCATTCATCATTTACCAAGTTTGAGATGTAAAATCAAAAAATGCTTCTTTTCTGCCATTGATGTAGTAAATTACGTCATTGGCGATTCACTTTAATAGGATTTTTTTTGCTTGTGATCCAACTCGGTGCTTTTGGATGGTAAAGCAATCTAAGCCTTTCCAGATTGGTCATCTGGAAATGCTGTGGGACTGTAAAAACCTCTGGGCTGGGTTTTCTCTGTGGCCAGAAGCTACGATGAACTCTAGAATTAAGAATGACCTGCCAAAGACTGATTTTAATCATGTGTGGAGTTACTACGGGAAAGTTATGTTCTGCTCTTTGGAGTGTTAATCCCACCAACTAATGTAGAAATGCATTTCTTATCTATTATCCCAGCACTTGAAAGTAACTGTTGATGCAGACCACTGAATGGTTCCATCATGCCACTCTATTATTCACAACCTTATCTGTTCGTTTAGAAATTTCACATTCTTTCTTTTTTTTTCTGAGCATTTTTTTAAAACTTTTTTATTTTATATTGGCGTATAACCGATTAACAATGTTGTGATTGATAGTTTCAGGTGCACAGCAAAGTAACTCAGCCATACATATACATGTATCCATTCTCCTCCAGACTCCCCTCCCATCCAGGCTTCCACATAACACTGAACGGAGTTCCCTGTGCTCTACAGTAGGTCCTTGTTGGTTATCCTTTTTAAATATAGCAGGAAGCTTCACTTTCTTGGTATTGCCTGTCTGTGTCTTCATTTTTCTTTTCTCCCCCAACCTCCATTTCTATAAATAACCTGCCTTCTTACTTTATACCTGCAGAGCAACTTTGATTTGCATCCTCAGAGCCTTTTCAGAAGCAACACCCATATTTGGAGCCACCCACCAAATTGCCTTTTCTTAATATCGTATGGGAAGGCTTTTCTTTTGGGCACAGGGCCTTCTCCAATTTAGCACATATGATGCTTCCCTTAGCTTAGAATACTCTTCTCTGTCCACCTCCACCTCCTCATGTTCTCATCCTAGTCCTCAGTCTACTGAGACCTGAATTTATTAAGTCATTTCCCTGGGGCAGCCTTTCAGTCTCCCCTGGATTGTCTCTGTTACCCCCTATGTGCTCCCAGAGCACTCTTTATGATCCCTTTCATATTGTAATTCCTTGTTTAATTGGGCATCCAGCTCACTGGAAAAGAAAAAACAAACAAATAAACAAACAGAAAACTATAAGTTACCAAACTGTTCTATTCCCAACACCAATCCAATTTCCTGGCACATAATAGGAAGATAATAAATATTTACTGAATGAACAACCTTTAAAAAAATTTTTTTTTTACTTTCACCTGCTTCTTATTTTCGTTGAATGGTAGAACTTTTTCCTGTACCATGTATTTGTTTATCATGTCTTCTGTGGGTGACACAAAATTTCCCAACAAGACAATTTCTTCCTATCCCAGACTTTTTTGTACGTGGAAAGAAAGAAAAAGAAAGTATCTTTTATGCATTCAATCAATAATATTTTTGAATACATGTATTTGTGTACATATATACAGTATACATATATACAAATGATTACAGTAGTCCTTCGATATCTCCAGGAGATTGGTTCCGGGATCCCTGCAAATACCAAAATCCTAGCATGTCCCTTATATAAAATGGGGTAGTATTTGCATATAACCTATGCGCATGCTCCCATATACAGTTGACCCTTAAATAATGCGGGGCTTAGGAGTGCTGAAGACTCTGCCAGTTGAAATCAGGGTATAATTTACAAAAGGCTCTCCTTATACATGGTTCCTTCACATCCCTGTTTTCTCCACATCGTGGTTCCGCATCCGCCGAATTCAGCCAACTGCAGATCATGTGGTACTGTAATATTTACTGTTGAAAAAACATCCACATATAAGTGGACCTTTGCAGTTCAAGCCTGTGTTGTTTAAGGGTCAGCTGTACTATAAAGCTTCTCTAGATTACTTATGATACCAAATACTATGTAAACAGTTGCCAGACACACAGAAATTTAAGTTTTGCTCTTTCAAATTTTCAGGAATTTTTTTCTCAAAAGATTTGCAGTCCAAGGTTGGATGAATCTGCAGATGCAGAACCCAGGGATATGGAAGGGTGACTATATTGTAAGCACAGGACAAGGGCAGGGTTTGAAACAGCATTGTTCGCTTTATCGCCCTAGCTCCTAGTATCCCTGCATCCAGAACATGGTTGGCACATAATCGATGCTCAATAAATATTTATTGAATGAATTAATGACTGCTAGAAATATCACCACATTCACTTTATTTATCCACACAGACTTTAGTAACACATACATATAATTACATACCAAGTGTTGTGCTTGAAAATAATCACAGCCAAAACCAAAAGCTCTGTACTTGAATGGTCAATAGCAAAGTCAAATTCATTTACCTCAGGTATCTTCTCAAAGTATTTTTTGCTTTATGATTTACCCTGTGGAAACTTTTATTTTCAAACTGACTGATTTATGAAGCTAAGGGTATACTTAGAGAGACACAGTTGGGGTTTTTTTCCTACTTTAATCCTGTATTCATTTTCACTTTTAGAGGAATGGGGATTATAAACACTGACTTTTATTTTCACTACTTGCAGCATTATCCTTTAAAATGTTTAACTTAGGAATGTCTTCCAGCAATTGCCTTGCCACTTAAAAGTTATAAAAATTCCCTGAGATTTCACAGTTCTAATTTTTGAAAAGAAAGTTGATATATCTCTCATAGTTGTCCATCAAATGAAACTGCTCCAGTTTCCACAAATAAATCAGGCTTTCAGGAAACTGTCCTTTCCTTCCCATCCACTTTCTCTGAGAACTAAATCTAGTCCTTATTCTCATTAGTGGATTATCCAGTCACTTTCCATTAAAACACTGGAAAAAAAAGTCTTTAAACTACAGTTAACACAAACAACTTCCTTTTATTTACAAGTTTACTACAACCATTGTGCCCTGTTGCCAAAATGAGATAAACCAATAATTCTTTTCTTATTCCAATAAAAAGAACATGGCAATAGAATTTAGGAAGTCCAAAATTCACTTAGGCTCAAGTTGCTTCAATTTCCTCATCTATTGCGTAAAAATAGTAATATCTACCCTATCTCTTGGGAGTCTTGTGAGGTATAAATAAGATGAAAAAGGGGGCTTAGAAAAGTCAAAATCGCTTTTATGAATACAAAGGTCTCATTGTGCAAAATACTGATTCATTGGTGTTGATCACTTTCAGACAGACTTGATTTAGTGGAAACAGAAATAAGTATTATTTTATTAGCCACCTTTATTTCACTGCCCATTCGGAACTCAATTGATTATTAGTGATGGGGAAAAGAAACCAGTATCATTTTACAATAAGACAGTATTTGGGATGTTACAGATGTCAAAGAAACTCATATGTTTCCTCAAATAAGCTAATTTATTATTTCCTCCTCCTTCTTAAGCTTTTTTTTTCTTCCTAAAGGTTTTTTTTTTTTTTGATTCTTGACTGCTGACCTGCTGAAAATATTCTTTCTGAGATTTGTTCATTTATTCACCTTATATGTATCCAGCATATTTTATTCAGACCCTGAATAAAAATAGACACTGAACCTGCCCACATGTGGCTGATCATCTAATGGAGGGACAAGCAAAGAATAGGCAGAAAACATACATACATAATCCATATGCAGTGAGCTTGCAGGACTTGAACAGATGCTGCAGAGTGAGATGTGGATGTGAGGGGCATGTGTCTAGGTTGTTCGGTGAGGGCTTGAGGCACAGCCACTTAAGACCTGAACAAAGAGAACTGCCAGCTGTGGAGAGAAGAGAGAGAAACTGAGGGAGAGGGGCAAGTACCTCATGTGCAGAGCCCTGACGTTTATCTCTGTCTCTAAATGAGATTGATGAGCAGCTCTCTAAACGTAGAACGAGGAAGTAGACCCCTAGAGCTCTGTGAGCCCTTGCACAGATAGGACAGCTGAGGAAACCCCAGTATGTGCCTTCCTCCTTGTGGCTGTTTCTGTTTTCTTACAGTCTCAAATGACTACATTTTCTCCCTTTTATTTTCCTTGTAGCATGTTTATGGGACAGAGGACCAGAAGGAGCTGGAAAATCTAGGCCCTTGCCTGGCCTCATGTCAGAAATAAGCAGCCACCCTCCATCCTCTCTCCTGTTAGCCCCTGTGTATTTAGAGCACATTTGCCTTAGGAATGCAGTCACACTCGATGAAATCCGGTTGGAATACAATGCCTTTCAGAAAACCAGATTCTATCTCAAGATTTTCTCTCAGATCTTCCTTGTGTCCCTGTCACCCACACGTCATCCATCATCCTGTAACTGTCCGGTGACTGCGTTACAATGAAATAAGTGTAGAGCTAGAAAAAAACGCTCTGGTCATAACGGTGACGGTGCTTCATGAGGAAAACAAACTGACCGGAGGCATGGCTTTTTCCAGCTCAACATCATTAACCCTTTGACTTCATCTGTTGAACCCTGACTTTCTGAAGACTGAAAGGGTCAGGGAACTCCTAGTAAATGATAGCCAGTGACATTAATAAATTCCTGAAATAGAGAAAACTGAAATTCCAGATCCACTAATGTATTGCTTTAGAATACAATTTTAGCACTGTATCAAGGGAAGAGATCCATATTTGTATATTTATATTTATTTCAAGGAATGTAGTCCTTATGTATTTTGCAAAGTAAACCCATGTTTTTAGAAAGTGTATTGTTTATCTTGGAAATTACTGACATCTTAGCCATATTCATACAAAATCTTAGGGAGCATAGTTCGGCCCATTAGTCATGGGGTTTCCTTGGGCGCTCCTGTAGATAACGGCTCTCTATGTGTTTGTGTGTTTCCTATTCCCATCACTTGTAGAATAATCTCTCATGGGTTTCATTTTAGGGTGACCCTGGATCGTCCGCTGCAGGAATTAAGGTAACTATAGCCCTGCAAGTGTTTGTACCCCAGGAGTTACAGCTTTGACTTTTATAAGTCTCTTATTTCCCTTCCCTTTTACCAACTTTGATGGTTCTAACTCTGTTCCTATACTACTGCAATAATCAGCTTCTAGACACAACATGGAGTATCTGCTAGAAATCTCTGATAAAGGCTTAAACAAGAGGTCTTGCCTTTTCTTCCCTTTCTGATTGGTTTTTATGGAAATGTGGATTTGTATGTGAGCTTTAGGTATATTTACAGCAAAAAAAAAAAAATGTTCATATGTCTGGTAGGATGTAGAGCAACAGAATAAAGTGAATGAAATGCATGTGTCATCGGGGAGGCTGAAAGTGTCCAAGGGCCTAAGGCTTTTGGAAAATTCTTGTAAGACTGCCCTTTTCATCTTTGGTTTTCTTTGGCTAGGGAGAGCCCGGAGAATCTGGTCGTCCAGGACAAAAGGTAAATCCCTATTCTGGTGTGTTCTTTGTACTGTGTTATAGTCACCATTTGATTATGTCTGCTATCACTGTATAATATGAGAACAATTACTGAAAATGATGCCGTTTTCATGCCTTATATGCAGAGTGTTTTTGACTGTTTTTCATTTTAAAAGGGTTGATGCTGACCATAGTAAAAGTACAAACATAATCTGGACGTGTAAAAGGATGCTTTATGAACTAAAGTCAGCATATACTGAGCTGTTTGAGACTAACAAAGATCTGCTGGGCTGGAATGCCAACAACCTATCTTGCATGTTTAAAGATACTCTGCATGTTTCTATCTTTTATGAGAAGAAATGAATATTTACTAAACTGTCTCAATAGGGAATGATGGACAGTTCTTTTAAAATTATATTCCTTTCCTCTCATTTCAAATACTTCCCTGCTGATAATTTTTTATGTGAATAATATCTACCTAAGCAGTGAATGTTATGTTGTACACAGAGGTTTGTTCATGAACTAAATTTTAATTGGAGACAGTAGCCAAACCACTTTAACCAATCTAACGTTAATTTTTTTTTATCATTTGTGCTTCACTTCAGTGATAGAGGACATGCAATGAATACGTTTACTCTCATTTGAGTCTGAAGCAGGAAATGACTGTTCATAGTTTATCGTCTGAGCATCTGGATATCAATGCCCAGTGCAGATTTTAGATTTTTAGATAACAGATGTGGCTAACAAGTAAATGTGAATTCCACACTATGTTAAATCTCTGAGATCAAGACTCTGCCTTTGTCTAGCAGTAGCTAATGTTATAAAAAATATATATATGAATAGAAACATAGAATACACCTCATTAGTATAAAGAGAAAGAGAGAATAAATCCCATTGTAGTAGTTTGGAACCTTAGAACATAACAAAAAAATATTCCCACATTCTTGAAGTTATTGAGAGGATCACTGCTTTGTTTAAACACTTCAGATTAAAGTGTTTTTTGAGAAGGTCTTTCACATTCTTTTAACATTTCCCTAATTTAAAAATAGATTTTCTTGAAATTAAGAATCTAAGAGTAATGATTCATTAGACCCAGTTTCAGGTAAAGTTGAGACTTTTCCAAAGAGCCCAGCAGAACTCTGCAAATTTTGCTGTTCAGTGCCTAAGATTTCCTACTGATTCTTTATGTAAGAAATTTGAAATTAGTGGTATCACAGAGATCCATGGCCTGCTTTGGTTTGAAAGAGCATCTCATTTTCTCAGATGATCTCATTTTAAGCCCCTCAGTCTTTAAAAATTAAAAGCTAAATTTAAACTGCTCTCCAAAACTGTGAAAAGTTAAAAGAATTGTCTGCAAAACTGTTATGTCTTTTTAAAAAACAAAACAAGTCTGTTATGATTTCATATAGGTGCCACTGTTTTCAGAGTGGAAGATCAAAATTGATTTTCAATTGGTTAATAAAATATTGCTTTATCATGATTATTTTAAAATACATTTTAGAGTCATTTCTGGAAGTTTATAGGTTTACATATGGAAACATTGGCTTTTCTTTGTATTTCATTAAAAACCTGTTTTAAATTATATTGAGAGAAGTGGATTCTACCTCAACAAATATGTGCCTGAATGAATATGTGTATGAATATTACAACCCATCTGAATGAAAATGTGCCCTGAAAAGAGCAGTATCTTTTTCATTAATATTTAGGCCAGATTCTACCCATTGACACAATCTCACTTTCCCACAATATTTATGACTTCCTTGTCTAATATCTGGATTTGGCAATACTTACCCCAACACTGATTTAAAAATAGAGTGTTTCCATTCTTGCTGGTTGCTTAGATTGGAAAATGACAAACAGAACTGAGTACAGAATCCATTCAAGGAATCTTCCACGACATTTTTCTCACCATTTCAGAACTTTGTTGTGGGTTCATGGGTACTTACGCTCCTGCATTAGGGACATTCCCAGAAAAGTAGAGGATATCCTGCCAGAATTAAAGTACATTGATTAGCTCTCCACTGTCTGGTATTTTGCGGGATGAAAGTTTGTTATTTAGAGTAACATTCATAATAGGGAATGATTTAATTATAGTTTTTTTCTTTTATAGACTCAGCAGGGGAGTGTGTGATATGTGAGTTAGGGTATATATGTTTGTAAAATGAGTGTGTGTTTCATCACATAAGTTTTTCCTTCCTAACTTCACATTCAATGGCATTGGTGGTATAGTGGTGAGCATAGCTGCCTTCCTAACTTCTCCACATCTTTTTAAAATATATTTTTTAGTTTTAATGGGGTAAAAATACATGTTTGCCCATTGTAAGGGACTGGCACAGTTGAACTGTATCTAGAAACACAGGGCACTGTCACAGGGACATGGGGTGAAAGCAGAGAACTGACTTTAACAGTAGACAAGGGTCTCCGATAATGGAGAATAAAGAGTGAAAGGGAAAGAAAAAAGAAAACCAGAAGCATAACGTATCAGTGTAAAGTGTAATCTACTTGGGCAAGAAGTCTTTGAATGGAATAACAAACGGATTCTTAATTATGACCTAGATCTGAACTTGGGCTGTGCGTGACAAGAATTCAGCTCAGAGAAGCTCTGAGTCAAGAAATAGGCAAGAATGGAGAAACTAACTGAAAACTGTCTCTTAATTAAAAGATAAACATTCATGGTATAAAGACAGAGACTTTATATAGGAAGAAATATCTTCCTAAAAATGTTGAGATGTTTCACAAAGGGTAACATTAAATGTTTTATAATCCTTCATTATGTCAACTTTTAAGTAAACATAAATTTGGAAAGGTCAAAAGCCAAGAGTATGAAATATGAATTCCTGAAAGATTTGTTCATTAAAAAGCACATTTATAACCTATATACCTACATATATATGCATATGATGTAGGGAAGAGCTAAATGCTCAAATTCTCTGTAAGTATCCAATCTACATTATAAAATAATCCATAATGTTTTATACATCTTTCTCATTGTGAGAAACATGGATGTGTCTATGTATATATGTGTATATAAATATCTTACTTTAAAGTAGTCATCAGATCCTTTTAATTTGACCCTTCCCCTTGAGGGAAGGGTCTAGTAAAAACTCCTTTGAGGAAACAGTGTTACAACCTATATGTTCCCACACATGTCTTAAATAGGATGTCTTGAGTTTTGGGGGCTTTTCTGAAACAATACAAAACTATCAATATGTCACCAATATGTTTACTTTTATTGGTTGTATATTCTACTGCAACTTACTGTGTTTTCAAGGGCCTTATACTTTTTTCTTAGTAAAAGAGAATCTTCACTGAAATATGGATAAGCTCTTTTTACTAGAGCTTCCTAAACTTATCGATTAAAAGGAAATGGGGGGAAAAAAAGAAAATCAAATGTATAATGTTGTATCTGTGTAAAGTTTAATCTACTTGGACAAGTTTCTTTGAAAGAAATATCAAATTCTTAATAATCATTCTTTCTTCTCTGGCTTAATCTCATCTTAGTCTTTTTGTTCACAATGCAAACTTTCACTCAGGTAGTTTCAGAAAGAATAGCTTTTCTTTTGCATTCCTGAAGCACCTTTGACCTAAACCATCAGGAAAATCATTTTCCTTTCTATGTCTAACCATACAGCTTAATATAAACAGTATCTGAAGTCATTTTGTGATAATACCAGAGCAAATTATAGCCCTCCATAATTTGAAAGTAATAATATTAAAGATGAAATGTCTGGTGGTTCTTAGTAGATTTTCCTTGGAATAAGGACTGTTCAAGCATTTAGATTAGAGAAGTGCCTTCTACCACTTTTATCTTTAGTCTGATGCTTCTATCTCTTTTGGTGTAGTTGTCATAACACTGATTCACCATCATGAAATGATGTGACACTTTTACCTTCAAATGTTACTTTCCACAATATTTAGTCACCTCAGTCCAACACAGGATGCACTTTCATTTTCTCTAGCATTTCCTTTATGCTTCTTTAGTGGAATTCAGGAGATTTTCTAAGCAATATAACTTCTTGTCACTATACTTTGTGCTTAAAATAATGTAAGCAATTATGTGAAAATGAGAAGATTGAGCTTGACTCCAGTGTGCTCACCCAAAATGTACCACTTAATCTCAAACCTGTATTCAGAAACAGCTGCATGGTACCATTAGCCCTCAATTGCTAAGCAGGGTTACCCAGACTCAACAATTGCCTGATATACGGGCTGGAGTTAAGTATAATCTTAACCATGCATTTATCTTCTCATCATTCAGGAATGGAAAAGAAATCTTGTGATACTTTTAAGTGAATGAGACTTTTAATGTATATTATTTTGATATGACCATCTGTTCATACAGCCAACTCTTGATTATCTGAGGTAAGAGAGCCCTGGAGTAGGATGCATTATCCAAAGGCACGTAATCCTCATTTCAGCAAATAGATTCAGCCTCCTCAACAAATCATTGACCAGGGAGTAATAAAACACAGGAATTCCTCCTCCTTTTATTTCTCTTTCTCACCTTCTGGTAGTGGTAGCAATGAGCAGTGAACTGGCAGCAACAGGGAAAATCCTGAAAAATCTGCAAAATGGTCAACCAATCCCTGAATCAAGAGTTGACTGAACTGTATAATCTCACCAAAGATCTTGAAACTAGACAGTATATGTATTAGACATATATATATACATACAGCAAGAATTCAGCTGGGAGCATTTGCCATGTTTTTCTCAGATACTGTGCCTGAGTGAATACTGTTCTATAATGCTGTGTGATTTTCCTATGTAGGGTGAACCAGGGCTTCCTGGGCTTCCTGGACTTCCGGGGATAAAGGTAAATACTGCACTGACAGTCTTGGCTTCATAGAAATGTAATTGTGAGAGTCACAAAAATGAAAACAATGAAAGCTAAAAATATAGTGCTGTTCTTTAAATACTCACCAGCCATTTCAACCAATTAAATTTTTTAATTAAAAATGAAGCACAGGTAACAGAAATAGACGTACAGGCATAGAAAACAAACTTAAGGTTACCAAAGGGGAAAGGGGGGGAAAGGATAGATTAGGAGTTTGGGACTAACAGATACACACTACTACATATAAAATAGATAATCAACAAGGTCCTACTGTATAGCACAGGGAACTATACTCAGTATCCTGTAATAAGCTATAATGGAAAAGAATCTGAAAAAGAATATATATATATACATGTATATGTATAATATATACATAAATATATATATATATGAAACTGAATCACTTTGCTGTACACCTGAAACTAACACAACATTGTAAATCAACTATACTTCAATTAAAAAAAAATGAAGCACTGGTATTTCTAAAGTTTGCCATGGCTATCTGGACTGTATATTCCACTATATAACCTACTATGCCCCTTAAATAAATGTAGAAGTCATTTCATTTGAAGTCATAGGAATTCTTTAACGTCTACAATGTCTCCCTTCATATTTAAATTTTACTCTTAAGATCCTATCAGATTTTGACCAGAATTAAAGTCTTAACATTCCCTTAAATCTAATATCCAGGCAGCTGCTTTTGTGATTCACCCATTATAATAATCTTTCCAAAGTTTTTTGTTTTATTTATTTATTTATTTATTTGTGGCTGTGTTGCGTCTTCGTTGCTGTGTGCGGGCTTTCTCTAGTTGCGGAGAGCAGAGGCTACTCTTCGTTGCGGTGTGCAGGCTTCTCACTGCAGTGGCTTCTCTTGTTGTGGAGCACAGGCTCTAGGCACACAGGCTTCAGTAGTTGTGGCTCACGGACTCTAGAGCGCAGGCTCAGTAGTTGTGGCGCACGGGCGCAGCCGCTCTGCGGCGTGTGGGATCTTCCCAGACCAGGCTCGAACCCGTGTCCCCTGCATTGGCAGGCGGATTCCCAACCACTGCGCCACCAGGGAAGTCCTTCCAAAGTGTTTTGTGCTTCTACTTCCTGTTAATAATTCTGACTGCAAAGTACAAATCATATTACTAAGCTTTATTGACCTACATACTATTCCCATAAAATCTGTATGTCTTTTGAAATAACTGCTTAAAGCTTAGCTTGAAAACACTGTTTTACATGTTTTTAAATTGTCTAAAAATATTAAGAAACATTTTTTGTAGTTGTTTAAAATTTTTTACATGGCAACTGACAAGGCTTAAAAGTTCTAGTGTCTTAGCTGTAGTGCTCCCTTAAAATCAGCTTCTTATTTAAAAATTTTTTCTTTTAATTCTAGAACTGTTTGATAAAATAACATAATGCAAGTAGATTTTTCTTTACATTGTTCTCATCTTATAGAATTTTGAACTAATCTCTAGAGTACATTAGATGATTCTAAAATTAATATTCCTAGTTTCAGTAAGAGGGTTGTATATGCTGCTTTATGAAGATGGTGTTTGAAATGTGTTACATGAATAATATGATTTTAGAATAAATATATTAAATTACTGAGTTCCCAGACATCATATGGTATCATATATAATATTTTATGAGTATATTTGTTATAATTAACAGCCATGAAAGCTATGAATTCCAGGTTGGCACTCAGAAATTTTGGTTCTGCTTTTTGTTTGATTTTTCCGGATTAGTATCACAGACGTCCAGATACGTCCTTTTAATATATTTTTAGTCTTTGGCTTCTTCACTGACAAGTACACTCCATGACAACAGTTTACTAAAGAGTCAAAGTCATTTCCTTATCGTTTGATATTTAGCAAAAATAACTTAATAAATTATATGTGATTTCATACTGCAGAGTTAATTTATGGCAGTTCCTTAGTAATCCCACACATTTATAAAAAGCTTTTTACTGATATTTGGAAAATCACAGATTTTTAAAACAAATTTAAGAACATTAAATTCAGCACTATGGGCTTCCCTGGTGGCGCAGTGGTTGAGAGTCCGCCTGCCGATGAAGGGGATACAGGTTCGTGCCCCGGTCCGGGAAGATCCCACATGCCGCGGAGCGGCTGGGCCCGTGAGCCATGGCCGCTGAGCCTGCGCGTCCGGAGCCTGTGCTCCGCAACGGGAGAGGCCACAGCAGGGGGAGGCCCGCATACCGCAAAAAAAGAAAACAAAACAAAAAATAAATTCAGCACTAATTTAAAGAAACTGGTAACATTATAAGTAAGCGGGGAGGCATTTAAAAGGAGGGGCATTTTGGAAGGACTGGGGCAGGGTTTCCTGCAGCGCTCGCTTGTAGGTTAGCTGGGCTGTGCTGCCAGCACCAGATCCTGAGGCAGGAATCTCAGTGCTGTGTAGAAATCCAGTTGTCCCTTCTCCTGAGGGTGAGCTTTCTTGTTGAGAGAGTTTATAAGGGGGAAGGTATTGGGGTTTTTCCCTCCAAAACAAACAAACGAAACAATTACAGTTACTACTATTTGTTCTCATTACCTTTGATTTATGTCCTCCACTGTGAAAAATATCCCAGCTCATTTCCCTAGTCATCGGTGGACCAGTCTGAAGGTTCTGAACTTTTTCAAATTGGGAAAGATGTTGGTGATTTGCCACCTCCAGTAAATGTTTTTATTTCTAGGCTCATGGGATGTTGCCAGACAAATTTTGTCAAGATCTTATAACTGATACTTTCCTTTGTTTTTCTAACCTGACTAGTGACTATGGTGAGAAAAAGCTATCAACTGACAAAAATCTTTCTATCATTAACTAGAGATACTTTTCTATGTAATTAGCAAGTGCTGTTGGGTAACTACCCAGTATTCAGTTTAAATCACAGATTCTACTTTCGGATTAATAAACTCTGTCGTCTCTCTCTAGTCCAGAATGTAAGTGATATGCTTGCCCTAGAATGTAGTAGGTGCTCAGTGTAATTGAGTAATTTTGTAAAGGAGGCAATTTAAAAACACATCATAGTCATTAGTAGTTATTGGATATTTTTAAATGTACATTTAAAAGTTTATACATTTATGATATAGCTTCATTAACTTGGGATATTCTTTACTCCTTTAATATACCTTGCTTCTGTTAGGTAGTTAACCACAGGACAGTTAACCTTGATTCCATAGTTTGAATGAGTAATAATATTTAAAAGATGAAACCACCATATATGGATTTAGAATGTGTGGTAGCAAGAGCATTAGTCATAACTTTCCTAGACCTGTGTGTTTGTTTATGCTTTGGAAATACTTCCTTGCTATTCATCTCCATATCTGCTGGTACTACAGAGAGCGTGCAAATGCCATCTGTTATTTCCAAGATGTTGAGGAAACCAGCCATGACATACCAGGGAAGCTTTGATTTGCCACCTGTTGATCTCGGGGAACGGTTGGAAACTTAATGAGCATCCACATGCCTTCCACACTGCTCTCAGGAAATGAGCAAAGTGCCTAAATACAGACAGCAGACTCATCTATCTATCACCTCAGGGTCCCACTCAGAGAAAAGTACTAATACCTTCGGCATACATAAAAGTCACTAAGAACAGGCATCACTTAATTTCAAACTACTCTTAAGCTTCCTGAACAAGTATTGGAAAGTGCTCTAACCATGTGGAAGCATTTGGTATTCCTATTTCATGCATTCATGGTTCATATAGTGTTAAGATGCTCAGATGGGAAGATTAAATTATTGTACGTTGTACGTTGCACAATGTGCCATGCAAACATTTGTCTTCTGGAATAAGAATTGAGCTCAGAAAATTATTTTGATAAACAAGCCTTTAAAGATATTTTTCATGGGTAAAACTTTATTGTGACTAGCTTTTCCAATATCACATAAAAGGGTAAGATTCAAAGTTTCTAGTTTTAAACATTTTTTTCTTTCCATACATTTTGAAAAATTGCTTACCCCTTTCATGGTTACATTACCCTAGTAATTAAGTCCTGAAGAGCAGTGATCAAGAGCCTTGTCTTTAGAACCAGACCACCAGTGTGTAGACCCTGGTTCTACCCCTTACCAGTTTATGAAGCTATATCATGATACTGGGCAAGTTACATAATCTCTCTGTGCTGGGTTTCCTTATAAAATGGGAATTATTATTATACATAACTCAGAGGGTTGTTGTGAGGATTAAATGAATTAATATACATGCAGCTCCTAAAATATTGCCAAACATATAGTACATGCTATATAAATTTTAGCTATTGTTATTTCTTTCTCTTGGAGCAGCTCAGAATATTGGAAACATTGTTTATGCACCTGTTCTATAGAGTCTTTCCTCCTGTGAGTCATTTCAACCTAGAGATCATAAAGCCATTTACACCCTGCAGGTTAATAGATCTAAATTCTAAAACCTCCTTTGCAGTGTGGTTGAATGTTACCTTTAAGAGCAGTAAGATAACATATTTTCTCTTGAAACATGCCATCACACTATTCCCCTTTTCCTATAACCCAATGTATTCCAGGGATAAAGGATGAGGAAACAGCGTTCTGCGCATAAGACATGAAAATACTGTCTTAGTTCTCCTTCCCGACAACTCTTCACGGGAAAAGCAAAAGGAAAGCTTGACATGTAATAATGGAAATCTCTAGGCCCCATTCATAGTGTTGCCCAGCCCAAGACATTTTTTACAAATATGAATTTTCAATGCTTGTTTTTCTCCTTTCAGCATTGACTACCAGTGTATCTCATCATATTTAGAAAGTAAATTGGGAAAGATGTACCTGATACATTAAAACGAATACAACAGGGAGACATAATACAGTAAAAATTACATCAAATCAGAAAAACAAATCATTTAGGTGGCAAAGAAATTTTTATGGTATTTTCCCTCAAAGCTTGATATTTTTGTTCTGGCTTCCACATTAGTGAAAATTTGACATTCAGATCAAGAACTTGAGGATCAGGAGACAGTAACTAACTCTTCAGTGACTAACTCTTTACACTTCGTCATATAAAATCATCCTTGACACTAGATCATATAAGCACTAACTTTTACAGGTGGCAGAAACATTATTTTGTCATTCTTAGGATTAAGTATAGTGCTCAGTAATCTATAGAAACTTATCTTCTAAATACACTGGAGATGAGGTTCCTTCCTTAGAAACATCAAATCACATTTTTAAAATAACAGAAGAAAGTTTTTGGAAGTAACATAGGATGTGAAATGAATTTGTAAAAGAAAAAAGAAAAAGAATACTGGTTAAAAGGATAGCATTGTGTTATTTTTACTTATAATTATTTCCTGCTTGCACAAAGTACGTCTGAGCAGTTGAATAGTTTAAGAGTCCAATTAGGAAACTCATACAACCAGAAATCAGAGATTTTTTAGCAGCCATAACGAAACCTTGACTAAATACACCAATTGTGCTTTTGTGATGTAATCCTGTTAAAAAAAAAATCAGAAACTTATGTTTTCTGGATTTTAAATAAACTTGCTGTTGTAGTTCATTTTCATCATAGCCACCAAGATGTTTTAATTTATGCTCAAATGTGATCCTTCAGGGAAATAGTGTTTGGGGGACAGACTCTACTTTTTCATTCTTTTTTTCCCCCTCAATAATTTTACAAATCAATCATTACCAAAACTGGCTGCCTGAAGGTTCTTATTACAACAAATGTTCTTGCTGTAATCCTCAAAAGTAGGTATCATGCTGACTTGAATTCTAATTAGCCCTTAAGCAAGAAGAATATTGTATGGTTAATGCATTCAGTGTCAAGACACATTAATCAAAATTATTGGTGATGCTTTTAGCACCCAGGCAAGTCAGCACATATTTTTCAAGCCCCATTGTACTATTTTTTGGGCAATGAAAATTGGATCTGCTCAGGGTAATAAATATCATGGAAAGCATGACTTGGTTTAAATTGGTATATTAGAGGTTTTTTTAGACAGGTTAAAAAAATAATATCTTTTACTCCTTTAATTGATAATGACTTATAAAAATAAAACAAATGGTATTAAATGAAAAACCAGAGATTTTTCTGTGGACAAGAGATAATCAGTTAGGACTTTCTGTTCACTATTCCATTTAACAGATGGTAGGTTCTGGAAGTTTATAGGGAAACACCTGGTGAGCCATTTCTGTATGAATGAAGCTGCCTCTTCATTCTTACCTTGACTAGTAACTCCATCTACATATTTGATGACTCTTTTCACCTATATGAAAGACATCCTTTATGTAGATTTGACAACAGAGTATTAAGTGAACTGTCCCAATAGCCATTTAAAAGATAAAGTAAGATCATCTAAAATACTTTCTTGCCATGTATTAAATGTGAGTTTGAAGAAAAATCAGTCCAGATTTTATTATGGAATTCCAAGACTTAATGACTTAATGGTCATTGTTAGAGTTCAGAAAGATCATGTTTTTAAAGAACTTCCTAGTTTTTCCTTGTGTTTTTATAATATAGAAGGCCAGGTTTTGTTGCCTTCTTGGTTGGTGAAGATGGTAATTGTTTGAGTTATTTGGAGGGTTTTTGTTTTGCTTTTCGGGGTTTGGGGCCAGAATACACAGAATTTAAACTATCTCAATAGGCTGTTTAAATTTTTTTTAAGTAATAGCAAATGAGTTGAGCAAAAGTGGCTTCAGTCAAAAATCTTACCTTTGTAGCATTTTCCTTTTCTCCTTCAGAGTGAATAGATCCCACCTTCCCATAGCTAAACCTTCTTGTAGTTTACTTCATTTCTCTGTGTACATATTGCCAATTTATGAAAGAAAACAGAGAAAGAGAGAGAGGGATAAACTCTAATACTGACACTCTAATCAACAAGGGAACTTTTTGTTTGGTGCAAAAAACAGGATAATTTTTCAAATATCACCCATATTAGTTACTATGACTTATTTCCATTGAGCTTTATACTACAAGATCAAAGTTGTGGCTGCTGAAAGCTTTAACTATAGTTGGAAAGATCAGTGTGAGACCATTAGGCCTTCCCAAATTGGTCATGTATAAGTACGCGTTTGATTTCATCTATAGCTATTCTTTGTAGATTTATTTCTGCATCTTTATGTGCCCTGGCTGTTTAAAGCTTTCATTCAAATTAGCAAAACCTGTGTCAGATTTTCAGATAGGTCTGTTTGCTGCTGCTCCCAGCAGTTTATTACTAGACCTACCTAATTGTGCTTTATCCTGAATTAATAGCATTTTTTTTTTTTTTTTCGGTACGCAGGCCTCTCACTGTTGTGGCCTCTCCCGTTGCGGAGCACAGGCTCCGGACGCGCAGGCTCAGCGGCCACGGCTCACGGGCCCAGCCGCTCCGCGGCATGTGGGATCTTCCCGGACCGGGGCACGAACCCGCGTCCCCTGCATCGGCAGGCGGACTCTCAACCACCGCGCCACCAGGGAAGCCCCTATCCTGAATTAATAGCATTTATTCTTCCCAACGTGAGTCCCAGTTTAGCTGCCAGAACCACAAACACTTCATTATTCATCTTTTCTACCAGCTCAACACAGGAAGATATGTTATTGTCTTGGTACTGAGACCTAGTTTTTTAACTCATTGGTGATGAGCTAATTAATTAATGTTGAGAAGAAACAAAGGACAAAACTCATGAAACAACTCAGGAAGAAATCAGATGTAATATTTAAGACCAGAAGTTAAACCTCATTTTTATTTTCATTTTGAAATTTGAAGCTGCATCAATGCCATATTGCAGTAGCATGAACAGAGCTGAGATTTCTGTTTCTCTGACAACCGTCTGATCACTGGTAGGCATGTGGTTTGGGTAGCAGAATTTGGTGCCAGCCATTACTTGTGTTTTAGTGATTAAAACGTTGGATTGTTTTAAGGGTTCTGATAAACAGTGTTGTGTATTTTCTTATTTCCAGGCTTTGGTTAAATCACAGCTCTGTATTTATTTTAAGAGTTAGATATTTCATTGTTTATATTTTTCCATTTGTCATAAGGGTAGATCTAGTTGGACATTGCCAGGACCAGTGAAGACAAAACAACAACAAAAATAGCAGATTATCCTGGGTTTAATTCTTCTGGTCATGGTAGAGCAACAGGACATTTTAAGATGCTTGCCCCTCTCCATTCTTCCTCTCCTCTTGTCTTGTCTCCCGGCTAGTTGGTTGCTTTCACTCTTTTGCTTTCCTTCCACACAGGATCAACAACTCCAGTATGAATGGAATCCCAATTAACTTTGTAATCTTGTTCTCAATGATAAGAAAAGTAAAAACCTAAAATGCTATCTCACTCGAGATAGCGAGTGACTAGGTAGAGAGGTGAAGGAAAATTTAGAATGCATATATATATGAAATGAGATATATATAAGAAAAACAGATTAAAGTGGCTGTGAAGTAATTAGTGTTCTTAACTTATTCTTATGCTATTGATCGGTGCCTTGGTATTCATGACAAACCAATGTTTAATGCCTCTGCCTTTCCTTCATTTTTCTTAGCCATTTTTTGGTTGTCATTTTTTAAAAAAGCACTAACACATCATACTGAAAAGATAAATATTGTTTCAGAAAAGGTCATATTTTAGTGTTTTCACTTTAATGGTAGAGCTATTTTACTTGCTGCTTACCTGTATAAATCCACGTTTCCCTAACTATGACAGCCAGCATCTGCCCTTTTCAAAGGATCCCTGCCTTATGTTCCCATGTTATTCCAACAATGGCTCACTCAAATTATAACTGGGTTTTCTAATTTGGGTAATTGCCTTGTAAATAAGAAAAAGAAAAAAACTCTACCTCTAATTGTTCCTTAATTAAAAGTATTATAAGAGCTTAGTTCCATTATAGTTCCAATTTCCTCTATTGCATCTCTCCCCCACCTTGTCTATTCAGAAAATATGTGTGAATAACTTCCAATTTAGCAATCTCCTATTTCCCATTGATTATGAGACTAGCTATGTAAAAACGGCTCTGAGACGCATCATACAGTCCAATAAAAATAGTTACTTCTCCTGTGTATTGTCCTGAAAAATTAGGTAACCTCATTTTTGTGTGGTTTGATTTACTTCAAAAAAAGATTTTGCAGAAGTATTTTGTGTTTGAATCACATTTCAGCTGCTTTCCCCTACCTTCCTTTGACTCAGTCTCTTTCCTCTATCCTGGTTAACTAGAACTGTGACTAAAGTGGATTAACCACTTGCTTATTCTTTTAATCACATTAAAGTATTTGTAGAACCATAGGTTGTCATAGCCTTTCTCCTAGACATTTTAGGAAATTCTAGGACCTTTAAACTCTACATCAATCCTTGCCAAAGAGGCAAGTTTTTTTTTTAAGGATTACATTTATTTAAGGAAATTTAATAGGTATGACCATTTTCTCCTTTCCCTTTCTCACAGAAAGAAACTCATTCTTAGTAAACCTGTCATTTCTCTACCTTACACACTTTTCGTTTTGCAATCCTAAATGCTCTGGCAGATGGATATTGTCTCATAAAATGATGATATAGTCACATGAGAAAATTTAGGGTTACTTCTTGAAAGGAGTTGAGGAGGTATTGAGTATAACCCCATACCGGTTGTAAAGAATCAAGAAGTCACCATGTATATCACTAATTAGCTGCAGAGGTGTTATAATACTACTACCACTAATAATAATAATGATAGCTAGCATTTTTGAGCCTATAAGATAAGAACAACAGTAACATTTATTGTTTACTTACTTTGTTCTGGAGGTGGTGCTAAGCACTTTGCTTGAATTATCCAATAAGTCTTGACTAAGTCACCCCTTAATGACACCAGAATCTTTCATTATTTGGCACCTCAGGATCACAGCCTGCAAAGCCAGGCTTTAACTCCATTCTGTACCTTTGTACCAACAGTTCTCAAAGATTTAACCTCAAAACCCTATTACACACTTAAAAATTAGGATTGAAGGAGTTTTTATTTATGTAGGTTATACCTATTGATATGTCTGTATTAGATATTAAAACAGAAATTTAAACAACCCATTATATGTTAATTAAATAACATTTTTATGAAACACAACTGAATTTTACAAAACAAACAAAAAATTAGCAGGAAGAATGGCATTGTTGTCTTTTTTTTTTTTCCAAATATCTTCGATGTCTGGCTTAATAGACGGCAGCTGGATTCTCATATCTGCTTCTGCATTCAATCTGTTGCAATTTGTTGTCTTGGTTAAAGCATATGAAGAAAAACCAGGCTCATACAGATATGTAATTGGACAAGGGAAGATTATTTTAATAGCCTTTCCATGAAATTGTGTTATTCTTTTTTTTGATACTACCCCAAACTCTACAAGTAGTATTTTCAACTTAAAGGTTAGGTGCAATGTGAAATCTGAAACCATATCAATGAATCAATCTTTCCTACTCTGTACACTAATAAGGGTAAGTGAAAAGGCACTCTAAAAACCTCTTGTATAAGTCTAGGAAGGTAAGAAACAATCCAACCAGCTCAAGACCATGAGTAGACATATTTATGCCTTATTTCAATAATTGTCTTTCAAGCCTGAGACAGAAAAGAGACCAATGATTATTTCCTCCCAATCCTGCCAAGATATAGACAGGATGGAGACAATGTCTCTAAAGTAATTGAGAGCTCTGGCATTAAATAAACATAAAGCTGTGATCCTAAAGTTAAGTATGCTAATTGTTCCCCTTGAATAAATTGAAATAAGAAATGAATGTATCGAGATGGTAGATGCTTTCTTAGAGTGGCATGATAAAGTACCACTAATCACACTCAAAGCCTTTAAAATAAGCCAGTATTAATAATGCTAAAATTGTTGAGTGTCCAATGCATTGCTAATTTTATATCTTGAAATAAAAATTTTCACCCTGAACATTCTGTGTAAAGGAAATTGCTATCCATTTAACTCAGGAGAACTTAAATATATTAATGTTTTTAAAAAGGAAGAAAAAACACTTTGGTCACTGAGATCACAAAGCCTTTTTTATTTATGTGTGACTTATGAAACTGCATGCTTCAACTTTTTATAAACTAAACACTAACCTAAATAAGAAATACATTTTTGCAACATTTACTCTTTTTTCTTCTCTTTTATTAGTATGCTTTAACGGTGCTTCTATTTGCTTTGCTAACAGTGAAATCATTTTATTTCTACTTGAAGATTTGCAAGAGTCTTGTCTACCTTTAAACTTCCCACCTATTAACTTGCATTATATTTTCATGACAGTAAGTTGTTACTAATGATACACATGAACTTTAATACAGCTTTTTACTTGAGGGTGGAGAGGGAATATTTATATATTTGTATAAATCATTTTATTGGGAGAAATGTCTTACTTGTAAGTAAGTATACTTCTTATGTTTTTTCTTTAAAATAACAAGTTAAATTTTTTTTACAAGAAATAGAATGGTCATCATTGATTTTTCTGAATATAGTTGATTTTCATTTTAGACGATTAAGAGATTGATCCAAAATTATTTGTTCAGATTTTCCTCTCCGTTATATGTAAAGGTATGGAGACAGGTAGAACAGAGTTATAGAAATTTCACAAACAATAAACCTAAAGTATCCATTCCCCTACACTTTTTATTTTCTTAAAGCAGTACCATGAGCATAAGAGCTAGAGATAATCCATCAGTTATTTATCACTGTTCAGCACATTTTTCGGTGCTGATATCCTTTTGTTCCCTGCCCAACACCAAGGTTTTATACAGCATATTTTAAAAAATCACTATTGCAGAAATATTTCATGACACTCTAACACTTCTTATCAAACATCCTCTCTGTATCTTCCTGCTCAGCTCCGAAAAACAAATGTTGAAATATAGCTACCTTAGAAAAAAATCAAACATATCAAACAACATTAGCTACTGCTCCAGAAATAATCCAATGGGGGGAAACAAATAAACAAACAAATTCCAGAAAACATGGGAACAGAGGCATTATGTTTTTGTTTTGTTTTTCTTTGCTTTAAAACTTCGTTATAGATTTCAGGAAGTTCGACTTTTACATTTGAGCTCACGTTGTTAAGAAGAAAATAAAACTTTATAGTTTATATGTGAACACTGGTGTCAGGTGTTTTCTGATGCCAAACACCTGGTGTCTTTTCCAACACCAGTTCTCCACCTCTGATTCTCTGACACCAACTGCGTGTCCTACAATTCAATCCTATTGCGTGTGGGTTTATCTCTGGGCTTTCTATCCTGTTCCATTGATCTATATTTCTGTTTTTGTGCCAGTACCATACTGTCTTGATTACCATAGCTTTGTAGTATGGTCTGAAGATGACAGGAAGAGTATAGACAGACAGTTAATCATTCCTTCCTCTGTACTGCCTCTGTTCCTGGTATACAATCTTACTAAGCACTTCTTATATATTATTTTAATTTATTTGTTTACAGTTCTGTCTCCCTTGTGGGCCTGGATGTTTATTAGGGATATTACTATTTTCTAGTTCTGTAAAAATTGCCAGTGGTAGTTTTATAGGGATTGCATTGAATCTGTAGATTGCTTTGGGTAGGGTTAGCATCAGATTCCATAGGTTTAAGGGTTCAGTCCCACAAGACTGCCCTCACTTCAGACCCCAATTACAAGTACCACCCACCTCCCCCCCTCCCCCTTACCTGGACTTATGTCTGACTTGGCTACAGATTCCAGGGTCCTCACAGCCACCCTCTGCCACCACCCCCACTCAAGTTTGATAATTTGCTACAGTGACTCACAGAATTCAGGAATATACCATACTTACCATTACAGTTTGTTATAAAAGATTAAAATGAGCAGCCAAATGGAGAGGTACAATGGGTGAAGTCAAAAGTGTCCTGAGGGCAGGAGCCTCTGTCCCCGTGGAGTTGGGGGGCACCACCCTGCCAGCACATGGATGTGTTCATCAGCTCAGAAGCTCTCTAGTCCCCACTGATTTGGAAGTTTTATGAAAGTTCCATTATGTAGGCATGATTGATTAAAGCATTGGTCATTGGTGATTAAACTCAATCCCCATCTCCCTCTCTGGAGATGGTGAAAGGAGGGGAAAGGTTGAAAGTTCCAACCTTCTTATCATAGCCCTGACCCTGAAGCTATCTAGGGGCCCACCATAGTCACTCCATTAGCATAAACTCAGATATGTTTGAAAGGGGCTCCTTAAGAGTAACAAAACATGCTCCTGTTACTCTTATTACTCAGGAAATTCCAAAGGTTTTAGGAACCAGGAACAAGACCAAATATATATTTTTTATTATACCACAACTGGGTTTCCTCCAGGTGGTAGAGAAGAGATTTTGAGTCTGGGCAAGAAGAGATTTTTTGCTTTCCATCTGAACATTACTGAATCTCTTCCCTAGCCACACCCACTGTATCAGTTATCAGTTGCTGCCTACCATACAAGCCCCCCAAATGGGAGTGGCTTAAAACAACAATCCTCTCACACTTCTGGAGGAACAAGAATTTGAGCATGGCTCAGCTGGGTACCTCTGTCTCAATGTCTCCCATGAGGATGCAGTCAAGCTGTCAGCCAGGGCTGTGATCTCATCTGAAGACTCTACTGGGGTGGAGCATCTGCTCCCAAGTTCACACATGTGGCTGTTGGCAGACCTTGGTCCTCACCATGGGAACCTCTCCATAGGGCTGCTCATGGAAGCTTGTTTTCCAGAAAGCAAGTTGATCCAAGTGAGAGAGAACAAGCAAGAGTCCCCAGGATGGAAGCCACCGTCTTTTTATAACTTAGTCTCAGAAGTGATATCCCATTACTTCTGCCATATTCTGTTCATTAGATATGACTCAGTAAATCCAGTGCACACTCAAGCAGAGGGGTTACACAAAGGCATTGAATACCAGGAGGTGGGATCACTGAGGCCCATCTTAGAGGCTACCTACCACATCCACCCTAACATAATGGATCTTGATTTGGTAAATGATAAGAAGCACTGGACAACAGATGAGAAAGGAAATTGTAAAGGCATTTGTCTGGTTTCTTTGTCACTTTACTTTCTCAAGCTCCTCCAAAGCTTTGCTCAAAGTACTGTCGCTGATCAAAACCAGTTCTGATTAATTTTATAGTTAGTAGCTGGATCTCAGCAAGAAAGCTATATACAATCAAAGGAGTAAAATCCCAGTAGAAGGAAATCAGTTTAACTTTACACATTTACTGTCAAATATGTAATAATCTCATATGCCCATTTTTTTAAAGGGAGAACCAGGTTTCATTGGTCCTCAAGGAGAACCAGGCTTACCAGGGTTACCAGGAACAAAGGTAAACGTAGTGTTTTTCCCTTCCTTCCTTTCTGAAATTTTTTGTCATATATTTTTAGTCCATTATGTTACTTAGGTGACCAGATATTTTTGCCTAATGGAGAACTAAAGCAGCTTAGCACCTATTCCTAACACTTCTAATGGGAATACCATGTTAAATAGAATAATAGGAAGTTAATTCCAGAAAGCCTTAGGCAAAACAACAGGATGGTGGAATACATTCATTGCTCCAGTTGTCCCCCAAATTGTACCTAAATTGATACGATGCTATCAGTCTCCGGGCCATATGGAAAAGTGAGGGAATTCTGAAGAGGAGAGGTAGAACTCATTAACTCCTGCTCCTCGTTACCCATTTTAAGACATACGCATAAATCAAACATTATTGCTATTCCCCCATCACTCCCTAGATTTCAAAGGCAAGTACTGATGTCATATAGATTCCTAAGTGTCTCATCCCAAAAGGATCCATCCTGAATAACGTCTGCAGAAAGATTCTGTAATGAAAACCATCTCATGATCTTCCACTTGGCAACCTGAGAGAGGGCCCTAAAAGCAAAATCTATATGCTGCCATATAAAAAACTATGTTGCTGTGGATACAGTCAGAGCCATAGTTTCCTTTTTATCTACCCAGTAAGACATAAAAAGGCACAGCTCTGAGGATGGAACTTTATTCATGACAAACTCATGAATCAAAGAAGGATCAAAATTAGATCAAACTACTTTCTTTTATTTTTAAACCATAGCAGTTTTGCCTCAATGTGTATTGCATTCACCAGAAATAAGCCAGGATGATTTCCAAGAGCTGGAGAAATATGTTCATGGTTTGTTCTGACAGAGGAGTCCTCATTTCTGCTGGTCAAGAGAAAATAACTCTAATCCTAGTAAATGGAAACTATGTGTGGCCTAAAGGGAGACTAAAACTCCTTCGAATTTTTGTAAAATTGCTGTTTTCTCAGCAATTTCTTTTTCACATAATGAGCTGTCAAGCTTATTAACAAAATATGAGGAAAGCCTGTTTTAGCCTGAACAGATTTACACAAGAAATGCACTTTCTGGAATAAAAAGAGCCAGAACAAAAGAATAATGAGCATTCTGTGTTCATGTCAGAACTCTTGTATTTATTCAGGCTTGCAGCCTCAGAACCAGGTAGAGAAAGAGGATTGCTTTGTGGATAAGCACAAAGAAACGGGAAACCTGGTCAGTGCTGGAGAGGACCAGGCATGAACATGATCTCTAAATGTTTGTGGCATTTTGTTTGCTAAACAAGGGAAAATAGGAGAAACACAGACTGTGGAGTGTAGAGTTCATCCCTAAATATATTTTCTTTTGTTCACTTATTTTAAACTATTCCACAGTCAAAAAAATCCGGATGTAGAGCCATAAAATCAACATTAATTACTGCCCATGAAGAACCCAGCCTGATTTTACAGAACAGATACTTTTATAACAGATACTACTCTGAACTCCCAATAAAAGTAAAGACTGGACTGTAACTGTTTTGTATTTCCACAAGAAGGGATGTGAATAAGAAATTCATTTAACAATATTCTGAAGTTAATTTTCAGCTGAATTACCTATCTAACATGAAATTGGTATCATAATGGAAAAGTCATGATTATTTAAAAATCTCTTTCAGCCGAACACTAGTCTTTTACCGGTTGCGTAGGCAGTCTGGATTTGTACCAGTAAATTCAGATTTTAAAAATAAACTAAGTCCTCATATTTTATCCCCAACACAGTGAAGAGAGATCATAATGAAGAAAGACGTATAATTGCACCTAAAAATCTGTTTTATGTACTGCTGTATTCTCAGCATCTGTATAGCGCCTGAGAGAAACCTGCATCAGTCTAAAGAAATAGAACTTTATTTTGAATAATTTAGAATACTTTGTATAATACTGTTTATTCATGAATTCAACACATTTTTTGCCAGACATTTTTCTAGTATTTGAGAATGGGGAATAAATGCAACAAAAACAGTCTCTACTGAAGCTTACACTGTAATATGTGTAAGAAAGGGGTGGAAGAAAAGAAAAAAGTAAACAAATATGTAATGTAATTCCAGAGAGAGAGTAATAAGCAACTGATTAGGGGCATGATGATAATAAGTGATTCTAAGTAAACATATATAGACTCCACTACTCTGGTACAGAGAAATGATTTTCTAAAATTTTTGTTTTTCTCTAAAATAAGATTATAGTTACCATTTTAGAATTCTTCTGTAAAATATTAAGAGCAACACCAAACATGGTATATACATATTTAAATAAAAATTCCATATACCAGCAAAAGAGCTTCAGTCTCTCATCCCTGGAAAATCCCTTCTGGAGCACCTTTTCCATCTCCTGCATCCAATCAAGTCCCTTGTCTTTCTCCCAACCCCTCCATTGTCCCACTCCCTTTTGGTTCATGCTGAGAAACCTACTGAGTCTTCTTTATCCTGACCCTAATCTATCCCACCTCCTCTGCAAAACCACAAAGGCTTCCCACGGTGGGCATGATACAGACAAAGATCTTGGAATTTAAAGCCCTACATCACCCATAACAGATCCAAATCCTATTTTCTTTTCCTTTCCAAGATGAATCAGTCTTTCAGTGAGAAGGGTGCCTCCCTCATCCATAAACATACCATCACCAGAAATCCAAACTTGTTTGATTATTGAAATTCTACCCATCGTGCAGGAAGTTGAACACTCTCAAGTCTGTGTTCAGGGGGTGTAAAACAGCACCATCTTCCTGAAGGGCGATTAGCTAGCTTTTAAAATGTTTCTACTTTTTGACACAGCCATTTGCCTAGTAGGAATTTATCCTAAGAATATGACCAGAGATGTGCAAAAGATTTACATACAAAAACATTTATGCAAAAATTGAAGATTGACTACAGTCAGTTCTAAATTACAGCTCTCCCACGTTAAAGGCTTTGGGCAAGTTATTTAACCTCTCTGAGCTTCAGTTTCCTCATCTGTAGACTATGGATACTAACACCTTTCTCATTTGTCCTGAGGATTAGATAGGATAATGCATGTAAAGTGTTGTGTGCAGTTCCTGCACTCATCAATAGCACAGTTATAAACAGAGATATTTATAATATACACCCTATCCCATCCTTCAGGACATGACCCAAGTCTCACCAAAAGGAAGTCAATCTGCTGGACCATTGAAAACCCTGTGGAGTCTCTTCTTCTCTCACATATGGCCTTACATTACTCCTTAACTCTTAACTATTTTGTTCATGTGGATCTTATCTAACTAGAGCACTAGCTCCCTGTGGGCAGTGACCATGCTCATCCTTCCCAGAGCTATAAGTATAGTAAAAGCTGTAACACCTATGGATCTTGTACCATGCCAAGCACTTTCCATTTCTAGGTTATGAAACCAGTACTCTAATTTTCTCCATTTTACAGAGGAAACTGAGGCTTTCAGAACTTAACTAACTTTCCCCAAAACACAGAACTGGTAAGTATTCCAGAGCCAGGAGTAAAGCCCAGAATATCCAATTACAAAACTTGGCACTTAGCCATTTTGCCATGCTTCGGAAGATCTTAAAAAGTTGCTGCAGTCTGAAAACTATGTCCATGCCTGTTGTGAGGTATTAATGATGGCCCTTATCAATTCCCTTTAAAGGTCTTTCTGGGACTTCCCTAGCAGTCCAGTGGTTAAGACTCCGAGCTTCCAATGCAGGGAGCACGGGTTCGATCCCTGGTCGCGGAACTATGATCCCACATAGGGCGCGGCCAAAAAAAAAAAAAAAAGAGTCTTTCCATTTACCAGCATAGGTATCTGACAGGTATTTACCAAACCATTTCCTTGTCTATAAAACGGGAATGAAAATGCAAACGTTGAATAATTATTTTGATTATTAAATGAGATAATCCATGTTGAGGTTAATACAATGCCGAGTATGTGGTAAATAAATAGTAACTTTCTGCTTTCTTTGATTTTATTAACTCACTCGTTAACCTACAGGGACTAGCTGGGGGTAATGGGGGCACCATTTACCTATTTTGCGATTTGTGACAGGGCGACCGTGGGGACACAGGGCATCCTGGAAGAGGGGATCGAGGGGAGCCTGGAGCCCCTGGACCAAAGGTCAGTTATTCTCACACTGGAAAACAACATTCTCTGGTTTGGAAATGATTGCCACTTACTTTAGAACATGCAACTAAAATAAAATTTTTCAAGGGTATTAAAACAGCCAAAATCACAAATAATTCATTGAAATTCACACCAATTCGTTATTTTCTAAAAAGGGTTTTACAATTCAACTTTTCCAGTTTACTCTGTTCTGTTCAGTCAACAAATTAATAACACATCCAAATATAAATCAGGAGGTACTGTCACACTAACACCTTACCACTCGATGTATATTAAAACCTGCTGAGGAAAATGTCGATCCGTGCTGTGTTAGTTTCTATGGTAATTTGATGGTGTGTAACACCTTGAAAATATGAGAGCTAAGGATTTATTTGACTGTTCAATCTATTCCTCTAAACTTCCTGCAAACTAGTATGGTAACACTTTATTTTAATAACCCATCCTAGAGACACAGGAAATGATTTACTCTTTGATGAAAAGGAAATTTATGCAAACACTGTTGAGACTAATGAGAATTAGGCACAGAACTCTTCCCATCCGCTGATGGGTGGGCAGTCTTCAGAATTATAATGGCATGAAGGTTGGTGGAGAGACCAGGGAGTGAACTAATGATACAGTGATAATACTTATGTTCAGTGTTGTAACAGCCTACATTATATAGAGTCATATATTGAGGCAGTTAAAATAAAGTGTTTCCATTTTTCTTTATTATTCTGAGTCACTGCTAATTTCTTGTTTTTCTGTTCTTATCTCCCTCTGTGATTTTCTCTTTTTCATCTTCATATTCTTCTATAATAGGGGAAACAAGGTGAATCAGGAACTAGAGGCCCAAAGGGGTCAAAGGTCAGTAACCGGGTAACCATTTTAATGTAACATGAGGCCGTCATGTAACATGTGCCTCTTCCACAGAGAATCATGTTTTGGATTAAACTCTTTCACACACTGGGGTTGCAGTAATTTCATCCCTATAATGATATCTCAGAACAGTTGGTTTGTTTCATCTTGTTTGCTTCTGTGTTCCTGTGCTTCAGACCATTCTTTATGAGAAATTGTATTTCCTGTTGTATATGTATAGCTTATTTGGAAAAAATTAAGTACTTTACTTAAATTATATACAGTATAATCTTATTTTTTATTTCTTGGCCATCTTTGTGATAAATGTTCAGATTATACTTTGCTTTTAAGTCAGTTGACTCCCTTCATTCCATTAAAATTTCACCACTAATTGAAATTCTCTCCTTTATCATGCTCTTTATATAGTACCTGCAATAATCTATATACTACTAGCAGAATCATGCTATTAATCATGTTATTAATCATGCTAATAATGTGGAAAATGAGGAAAACAGCAGAAATTAATAATCCCCCATTCATAGCAAAATTTTATTATTATGGTCAATGTTATTAGCATAATGTGGATAGAAAAATTATAATCCATTTTCCTTCTCATCTTCATTGGTCCTTATCCAGTTTATAAGAATCTGTAGAAAGACACATAGAAATGCTTTGAATTCTATTTAGGAAAAGGGCCCTGTAAATTTTAGGCTATTTTAAAGAACCTTCAAATCTACACAGGTTCAAATCTCTTCTCCAAAATTTCTGTTTAGACTTCTGAAAATTTTGAGTGTTCTCAGTGATGCATTTGCAGTTTGAGGTTTAGATGATTCCTGGTGTCTCTTGGCGGGGATGGGAGGTAGTCATCACACCATAAATGGACATTTAGAGACTTTTCATATTGCATTGAAAAAAAGAGAAAGCTGTGTTTGCCCAGATCTTGACCTTCAGCCCCGCCAACCTGGTCCAGCTAGCTGCTGTCCACTTCAGCACTTTCTGAGGGCTAAGAGACCTATACCTATAGAAAAACTTTTCCTTAGATCCTCATCATCAGAGGGAGGCCCAGCTCTTGACCATTCCCTCCTAAATCTCCCTAGAATGAGCTATCCATTGATCTCTCTTCCTTCCTTGTCCTTATTATCTACACTTCTTCTTCTCAGAGAACAGACAACCCAATTAATTGGTTGGCTCTTTTCCCCCTTGCCCCCAAATCTCTTCATATACAGGCAAGAACATAGCTCAGAGAGGTAAACTCTTACTTTGGGTGTCATAGAAACCACTTGCTTTGCTTTTCAAGATCCCTAGGAAGCAAGTTACCATATGTATTGTTGTTTCAAGATACTCTGTCATCTGAAGGGGGAAGTTTAATTCACTTTGGGGGGCATCTTAAAGAAGCATTTGCCATGTCAGTGGTTATTGTATTTCTAGTTGTTATTTTCCACTTCAGAAGTTCATATTAAAAGTGTTGCTGTATGGTATTAAATACATCCTTAGATTTGAGATATTTCTGGACTGTTGGCCTCACTACTAACTTGGTTTTCTTCTCTGTTCACTGGGAAAAGGGTGACCATGGAGACAAAGGAGACTCTGGAGCCCTGGGACCAAGGGTGAGTGTGTCTCATCTACTCTTTTGGCCTCCAACAAGCCTAGATTTGAAGTGCGTGTCTATGTGGCTTTTCACAAGGCACTTGGACTAATAATACCCAACAATAGCACTGGACGTAGACTACTGTGACTATTCCTGCTACTCCCCCCTTTCTTCTTATTTTTCATTGTAGTCACCAGGAGCACTGAGTATGTAGACCGGAACACGTAAGATAAGCCCATAAGGAGAAGGTCTAAGGAACTCTCTCTATCTACTTCCCCTCTGCCAAATGAGCAATGGCGACCCCATAGCCATCCACCTAATAGAACTTTCCACTTTTCAATTAACTCAATTAAAAAGAAAGCAATAGTCCATATTTTCAGAACCTTTTTAAAGCACAGGCAGGGAATTAGGACATGACTGATGGAAATTCAGTGGCACAGCTACTGAGTAGGATAGACATCTTAAAAATATTTGTTCCCTCCTTATAGGTACTGTTCAAAAAATATATATATATATATATATTTGTTCCCTATTTGCTTCCATTTTAATGGAATTCTATTCCTGTTAGGAGAGCCAAGCATTTCCTACAGTACAGTGTTCCATCTTCTTAAAAAATGAAGAAGCAATCTATGAGGTGTAGATGAGGAGAAATAGGTCAGGAGTTGCTTTAATAAATATAAAGCCGACAAAATTTTGCAAGTCAAATCAGATTAGCCTACACGTTATAATTTTTAGGAGACAGCTTTTGAGATTGAATTGTATTTCTTTTTTATCCAATTTAATATATTTAACCTACCACAGACAGGAAGTTAGAAGTAGTTTGCCTCCTTTGAAATAAGGACATGGGCTTCCCTGGTGGCGCAGTGGTTGCGCGTCCGCCTGCCGATGCAGGGGAACCGGGTTCGCGCCCCGGTCTGGGAGGATCCCACATGCCGCGGAGCGGCTGGGCCCGTGAGCCATGGCCGCTGAGCCTGCGCGTCCGGAGCCTGCGCTCCGCAACGGGAGAGGTCGCAACAGAGGGAGGCCCGCATACCACAAAAAAAAAAAAAAAAAAAAAAAATGAAATAAGGACCAACTTCGAACGTGATTATTTATTCTAAAGTACATTTGGGCCTTAGTCGGGAATCGATGGTCAGAGAGAGATGTTTGCTGCTATTTCTGTTTTCGCCACAGTCCCTTCTTCATCCTAGCCTAACCCCCATGATGTTCTCCTGGCTGATTTTTTCATAGGGTCCACCTGGTCAAAAGGGAGATCAAGGAGCCACCGAGATCATAGACTACAACGGCAACCTCCACGAAGCCTTGCAGGCAAGTGACTGCTCCCTGCCCTGACACAGACAGTGACACTGATGAGACCCTTGGAATGTGTGTAAATATCAGCTTCCACCCCCCTCCTCAGATCTCAGAGGGCTCCACTGTGCAAAGCACACCTTCTCCCTGATCTCCTGAACCCATCTTCTTCTCCCTGCCCCAGTTTATCCTCTTTATTTCCTAGCATTTTTCAATCTTTCCTTCTCTTTCCCTTCTCCCTTCAGATGTGCTTTAGTCAGTCTTATCTTAAATCTTGTACTGGTTTTGCCAAGCTTTGTCTCCTTGCTTGATACGTGAACCTAGCAAAGCCATTAAGAGCCCTGTGGCTCTGGAGTTTGAGCTGCCTGGGTTCAAACCTCTTGCTTACTAAGTGCATGAGCTAGGGTTGTTGTGAGTAGATGACTAAGTATGTATTATACACTTAGGAGAGTGCCCAGCACATAGTAAGTCTTTTATAGGGATTTCTTGCTACTCCTCCTGTTCAATTCTTTTTCTTCTGTTAATAAAAAGCCATAGACTGTGTGGCTTGTCTCCATCACCTTTGCTTCCTATTTATCCTCTTCATACTTAGACTCCTGTGTTGTAGCTTGTACCATTATTTGTTGAAATTTCTCTTATCAAGGTCAACAATAACCTCTAGGTCAAGCCCATGGTACTCATCACTCTTGACTTTTACGTGACATTATACGAAACCACCTTCCTTTTGAAACTCTTTTTTTCTGGTTTATCCAACCTTCTACTGTCATTTCTTCCAGTTTTCTTCTTTGATGGATCCACTCTATTTCAGTATTTCCAATTTCTCTGTCCACCCCCTAATTTGGGGTATTCTCAAGTCTCTGATCTTTTCTTGGTACAATCACTCCCTTTGTGTTCTTTCACATGATGCCTTCCAAATCTTTCACCTCCAGGTCTGATCTGCATATACCTCTATCTGTCCAGGAATATTTCCACGATGGATGCAACACTGCCTTGTCAACTTCCACCAATACATACAATTATACTGGTTACCTTTCACACCTACCAAATGATTCCCTTTCCTAACTAACCAGTTTCTGTTAATGAAACCATAAGTTTTCTAATTTCTTGAGATGGAAACTTTAGTGTCATTTTAAAACTATTCTTTGTCCTTCATCCTTTATATCTCACCAGAAGCTACTGTTTCCTTTTTCAAAGTGTCTCTGGAGGCTGTCCCACTCTCTCCATTCCCAGCTAGGTCTACATGTTGTTTATATCAGATCTAACACTGCAACGAGCCCTTAACCAATTCCTCTACCCCTAGTGCCTCCTTGCTCTTCTAATCCATTCCTATATATCACTCCAAGGTTAATTTTCCTAAACTATCACTATTTTGATGACTCTAATCTGTTCAGAAACCTAAGTGACCCTCTTGCCTACTCTATCAAGCCCAAACTTCTCCATCTGACTTTTAAGGCCCTATAACCCTGCCTTTCCTGTACAGAATTTTTTATTTCTCCACAATATATTTATCATATCTATAAAAATAACCATCTTTTTTCCTGGTTCATCCTTTTTCTTTCATTCAGCCATCTAAATCCTATCCAACAATTCACTGCTGCCACCCAGATGAATTTCTCCTCTGAATCTTTTCAAATATTAGCAGTCAGGACCCAGTAGTTTAACATTTAATTATTCTGAAATTCCATAATTTACTTTAGTTTTGCCTCTTACCAGATTGTAATTTACTTGTTGACAGGAAACTCATCTTATGCTTATTTTGTCTCCCCCAATGTGTCTGACCCAGGTCTAGGCATGTAAATATTAAATAAACTTATTGGTTGAATTAGTAAGTATACTTCATTCATATGCACAATCCATTTTTTTGCTTGAAAGCCAAATTAGTTGTTTTAAATATTTTCCATTTTGTACTTGTTTGATTTTTTTTCCACCCATATGATTTCACTAACATTATCTAATTATGATAGATCTACATTTCTATGGGTCCTTTGTTACAACTATCATGTTTAAATAGTAAAGCATTTATTGGATAGTTTTTACAGGATCTATCTTCAGCTTTGTATTTTTTCTGTTCTTTTTATTCTTTCTCTTCTGGTAAAGCACATAGAGACACATGCTTCCTGCTTAGAGAAACCTTACTTGGACAGTGTGTTCAGTCAACAGCTTGAATTAGGGCTCCTCAGTGCAAGTGGACTAGACTCACACAGTAGCCTCTGGGCTACTGTCAAATTCTAGAATCAGTTTTCTAAATTGTTCCCTTTTTCCCACAAGTTGATAACTGCTTGTATAAAGAAAGAGAAAGAACAGGAAGTTTTTGTTACTTACTATGTTGTCAGAGTTCTTACTTCTAAAATATAGGGTCACTTTTTTCAACTTTATTAACAATATTGTAAATTTCCCTTAAACTGCTTCCAGTGGCACCATAATTCTTACTACTGCCTTTAAGAGGTACTCACGCTCTTATCTTTCAAGGTATGCTCCTATGTTATTGGCCATGGCCATTTTCTGGAAAGACTGTGGAAGAGTTTTAAAGCCTTTACATGAACAGAGCCTGACATGAAGCAAGCTACCCTCAGTCTAAAACTGAAATCTGCTTTGATTTCCCCTCTGTTACTAACTAGCTGAGTCACTTTGGGGAAATCACATAATGTATCTATATTTCATTGATCTGATCTGTAACATGAGGATGATTTGGAATGGATTTTTTTCTAAGAGTCCATAAAATCTAATATTATGCTTAGGGTTATTTTTTTAGGAGCTCCTGAATACTCTTTGTTGACGTGCCAAAACGCACTGTACTTTTTAAAAAAAATCTAACACCTACATCTTGATATGAAAGAATAGATGTGCTCAGTTTCTTTTTTCACCTCGAGTTCTATATGATTGTAAACCAGTCAATATCCATCACAGCCAACTAGTTCACGTTTATACCTCAACGTAAAGATTTATTATTCTTAGGGGGTTGTTTAGGCAACTACGTGTTGTGTTTGTAAATAGCTTATAGTTTTTTTTTTTTTCACTTCAAAACTATTTGTTTTTCCAATATAGTACTCTAGTGAATTAAGAGTCCCTAATAAATAAATTAAACTAAATAGCCATTAGATTGCGAGGAAGGAATAGACATTTGTTCTTCTAGTTCTCTAACCAGTGATGGATATTCAGTTTTGCAAATTCCATTTCACTATTGCCTCCTCTAAAAAACATCTGCCCCCAAATCTGGATAATTAGATAAATAAGTATATATTACAATTATAAAAATATCACTTAGAAATATAAAATTTTACTGTTGCCTCTACTGAAAATTGTTACAGGCATACCTCCTTTTATTGCACTTTACTTTATTGCAATTCGAAGATACTGCATTTTTTTACAAATGGAAAGTTTATGGCAACCCTGTGCCAAGCAAGACTATTGGTTCCACTTTTCCAACCGCATTTGCTCACTTCATGTCTCTCTGCCGCATTTGGTAATTCTCACATTTCAAATTTGTTAATTTTGATCATATTTGTTATGGTGATCTGTGATCTTTTTTTTTTTTTTTTTTTCCTGGCTGCGCCGCATGGCTTGCAGGATCTTAGTTCCCCAACTGGGGATCAAACCTGGGCCCATGGCAGTGAAAGGGCTGAGTCCTAACCACTGGACCACCAGGGAATTCCCTGTGATCAGCGATCTTTGATGTTACTGTTGCACAAAGACTATGACTCTCTGAAGGCTCAGATGATGGTTAGCATTTTTTTAGCAATAAAGTTTTTTTTATTGAAGTATAGTTGATGTACAATATTATGTCAGTTACAGGTAAGCAATACATATAGTGATTTACAGTTTTTAAAGGTTATACTTCATTTATAGTTATTATAAAATATTGGCTATATTCCCTGTGTTGTACAATATATCCTTGAGCAATAAAGTATTTTTCGATTAGGGTATGTACACTTTTTTTTTGACATAATGCTATTGCACACTTAATAGACTACATTACAGTTGAAACAAAACTTTTATATGCACTGGGAAACCAAAATTTGTGTGACTTGCTTTATTACAACATTCACTTTATTTCGGTGGTCTGAAACCCTACCCTGCAATATCTGAGGTATGCCCGTATTTACATGAGCATTTGTCATAAGCCGTTTATTTTGATTCTTATGTAAGGTGGTTATGTTTCCACAATTAGCAGTAAAACCTTTGGTTTCCTACCTCAGGCTTTTAAAATTTCTCAACACCATATAAACTAACCCTCTTCTCTAGTGTAAGTCAGGGGTGATTTTAAGCTTGCATCATTATGAGACGTGAAAGAAAATAATTTTTAATTCTAAAGAGATTCACATAAGCATCTCAGAGAATAAATCACAAAGCGTCCTGCTAGCCTTCAACCAATTTACAGCTTCTTTTACTCATGCCTTCCATTTCACATCGTGCCTCAGTAGAGAATGACATGTCTTTCTCCATCACTACCAAAAATTCTGGTTTTCAAATCATTACTGAAGTTCAACAGAGAACCCTGCTGAGTTTACGTAGTTTTAACTTAGAGGAACCAGATACAAGAACTCCAAAGTGAGCCAACATCTTTAGGACGTCTCTGAGTGTCTGCACACCGGTTCTTCAAGATGGCAGTTAAAACTATGTTTTTGAGGAGTTAGCTTAGTTTTCTATCATTTGTTCTTCTGTTAACTGGGTGGAACCTGCCCTGTATAATTTTTAGGTCTCACAAATATAGTTATTTAACAAGCTTATTTAAACCCCTTCTGTTATAGTTCAGTTTCCAATAACAATGTTCTTTTATTTAGGCAACTCATTTTAAAACATGTTGTTATCCTTGAATTTTAAAAAAGACAAGCTAGTTTTGTGCTTAGGTGGAAAATGAATACATGGCTCAGGTTGGAAAACCTCTGAGACTTTAAATTTTAAACTCCTTCCCTCTCTAAGGTTTTATGTTTTTGCTGTCTAGTTAAAAATGTAATTTCTAATTGGAAAGTAATGCTAAAGAAATTATTTCTACTCTATAATTTTCTAATAGCCTTTTTAAAATGACTCATCTACCCATATAGGAACAAAGAAGTCGCTTTCTCATAACCGTAAATTCAACGCTTGCTTTAGGTGAATCCCTTAAGAATAAAATAAGTGGTGCCTTATGTTACATAGATATGATGGTATAAAAATCTGGGCCTTGACTTTTTTATAACCTTGCCCCAGTTTGTGGCCATTTTGCCTTCTATCTTAGAAGCACTGGTTATTTTCTCCTACCCTGTTTTCTCTGAAGCTGTAATGGCCGTGACTGATCTTATCATGGAATACAAACTTGAACCATCTGTACACGTGCATAAATATATTGTTTGCTAAGGAATGATGCAGCATATCACTAAAAACTCAAGTGTTTGAAGTGAGATGGGTGGATGATGTTAAGATTATTTTTTACAACAACGACAATAAAAAACAGCACCAACACCTTGAATTAGAAATTGGAAGGGAGCAGTGGAAGATAAAAAGATGGAGTTAAACTGATGGTCACAAGTTTACATGTAATTGGACAGTGTTTGTCTAGGACCAGAGCACCTAATGGAAAATGTTCTCTCCCCTAAAATTGCATAAAGTGGTACAGGCCTTACAGAACTTTTTGTACAGCACTTAGACTAGAAAATCTTAATACAAAAATGGTTTGTGGATTGGGGATTGGTTGTTTTAGAGATTCATACTTTGAGAGAATATATTTTGGTACAGTAGTCACGCCCTTTACATTAAGAAACAAGGCGAATCCCATCTCAATTCCTGTCTTAGTCATGGCACACACACACACAGACACACACAAACACACAGACACACACAAGCTAATTATAATGCACCGAATGAGATACAAACTGAAAGAAAAAAATATTACTTATACAATTTGATATTTCCGTTTTCTGTAATCAAAGGACTCTAGAAATAGAGCTTTTATGAATAGGAAAGTTTCTCAGCTCCCAATTATGCTCACAAGCCACCAGTGTACACTATTTTACTTCATAATTTAAATCAGTGAATTAAAATTTTGACATTTCTTTTTTCTTTATCCATAGATTTTTAAATAAAATTCTAAAAATAATTTTTAAAGAATTTTTACAATCTATGGTATTCGTTTGAAGATATGTTTTCAGGATCTTGTCAATTCTTTATAAGACATCAGTCTTGCCAAAATATATTCAAAATCTTATTTCAGAAATGTATTACTGTACTTTGGCACACAAATTAGGTAACTCTGTCTTTATCAATACATTTTCCCTACAGAGGATTACCACCTTAACAGTCACGGTAACTCCTATTGCATGATTTCTGTGGTTTGTGACTTTGTATTTGGTGTTGATGCATGCTGGTCATAATAGTACTAATGTAGCCATTGTTTTTATCTGATATTTAATGTTATGTTTTCTTATATTAATAACCTTTTTCAACATTTGCCCCAGTTGAATCACTTTGCTTAGTAAAATAGTAAAAAAAAAAATTTTATTGTTATTTTTCTTAAAAGTCTTTGGCTTCATCTTAATAATGTGGCTTTGTTCTTTAGTGTTTGGGAAATCAAAGCCTTTGTTGGGGGGGGGGGAGAGAAGTGTTTCTAGAAACACAGGAAATATTAGGAAGCTAATTCAACCCCGAAAGATGTATGTGGGACATGGCAGCAATTTTACATTGTCTTACAAATCAACTCTAGAGCATTATTTTAACCTAAATGTGTTGATTTTTTTCTGCATATAAGTAGGTAGTTTTTATAATTCCGTAACCAGTGAAATGTTTCCTCTTTGCAAATCAATACTGGAGGATATTTGATTATGATAGAAATTAGGGAGGTGTGGAGTGTACTTAGTATTTAAAGCATACATTTTATTACAGATACTTTCTTTTAAAACTTTAAAACTTTGTCTTTTCTGGATTTAGGGTCCCCCTGGACCACCTGGACCTCAAGGACTACAAGGGCCAAAGGTTATTCTTTACTTTACTTGTTTCCATTTACTACATATGGTGCAGAGAATCCCACATTAAATATATGTATCTCTGAAAATCAATCTTACAAAATACTGGAGGAGCTGAGATCAACAATATTGCTTAAGAGAGCTGAGAATAGAAATTGAGGTCTGGGCTGAAGGAAGAGGAATCAGAAAAAAGAAAAATTAGGAAAGAAGGGAGAGACATAGAAATGACATTAAATTTAGAAGGGGGACATTCAGAAAAACAGAATATTAAACAAAGGAAAAACAAGTTTTACAGAAATTGTAAGTGTAAAGAAACACTGAATGTGGTGTATGGAAAAAGGCAAATATTTAAATAGAAGAGGATTGAAGGAAAATTTACTCTGACACCAAAAGAGATGCTTTCTTTCAATCCTTTCATAATAAAAAGAACAAGAAAAGCTTCAGCATGATGCATTCACAAATGACAATTTTAGGAATCACTTTCAGTCATTTTTATAACACATCCTGCTATATATATTCAAACATTCTGCCATTTAAATTTCATCTAATAAAACATACCAACTATGAACAGTAGAAACCAAATTACTTGATTATATCTAAAACTTATTGGTAACGTTAGCTTTTTCCCTCCAAACTTAAGCTTGTTAAACCACGTTCGATCAATTAACACATGGCCAGTGATTCTGACTTTTCAGAACTGAGCTACACGTGTTGAAATACGACTTTCATCATTGGGTTTTCTGTAAGATATTCAAGTGGTGTCAAAATCCATCTTTTGTTTATGCCTCTTAAGGCAGTTTATTTGCTAAATCTACCTCATACACACACACGCGCACACACACACACGCGCGCACACACACACACATATAAGCTTTTGTACTTTTCTCTTTCAAGATACTTAAAAACTGAAAGCTAGCACATAGAAACAATTATTTTTCTATTATTAAAAGGAATATGCAGTAAAATATTACTGAGGTCCTTGGCTCTGTGAGATATATTTAGAACATAGATGCTAATTTCAAACAGATTTCATGTATAACATTACTGTAAGTTTGAGGATTTTTTATTTTCTATTTCTCCACCACATTCTGCTCCCTAAGAGATATAACACAAAAAATGCTCCAATCATATGCAGTCTTTATTCCTGGTAAGCAAGTTGGCCTGGATCCCTATTCTTTAGTGTCTTGGTGAGCTGGACTAGAAAACCTAGAAGGAAATCTGTAGATTCCTTTTTCCTCTGTGTAGAGTCAACCAAGATCTAAGTTCCTTGCTTTATGCACTCACTTGACTAAGTCTCCAGAAGCAAAATTGTCCTCAATGCTAAATATGTACCTTATTCCATACAAACCTCAAAAACTTCTGGGACTTGACTCTTCTTTATAGCCCAGAGGCCTACAGAAGCCCAAAAAGTACTTGACCCAAAGAAAGCTACCTAGCTACCTAGCCAAGAAAGCTATATCATTAAAACCTACATCCCCTGTGTTTTATAATCCAATTGCTATTCATTTATTAATTATATTAATCAACAATTAATTTGGGGCCTCTATTCCATGGTAAATACTGATATCTAGTAAAGATACTAGGATATAGCAAGGGGTTTTATTTTATTTATTTATTTTTGGCTACGTTGGGTCTATTGTTACTGCACGCAGGCTTTCTTTACTTGCGGCGTGCAGGGGCTTCTCTTCGTTGCAGTGCCGGGCTTCTCATTGCGGTGGCTTCTCTTGTTGTGGAGCACGGGCTTCAGTAGTTGTGGCTCGTGGGCTCTAGAGCACAGGCTCAGTAGTTGTGGCACACGGGCTTAGCTGCTCCGCGGCATGTGGGATCTTCCCGGGCCAGGGATCGAACCCGTGTCCCCTGCATTGGCAGGCGGATTCTTAACCACTGCGCCACCAGGGAAGCCCAGCAAGGGGTTTTAACGAGGAGCTTTTAGCCCAGGGATGGAGAAAGGCAAGTAAAGGCACAATTATTAATAAAGAGAGTAAGTGCGTTGGCTAAGATGCGTACAGGAAGGCTCCTCTCTGCCTTGGGGTCAAGGATGACTTCGAGCTGAAACTGAAAGGCAGAGAGAAATTGGCCAAGTGAATGTCTAGACAAATAGGGTAGGGGAGGGCTGATAGTCATACTCGCTTACCTCTTACCGTGCCACCCTTCCCACTACGCCAGCAATCTGGCCCACCTCGCACACGCCACAGTGGTCTTGTAATTGAGATCTTGGCTTAGTTGATACAGTCCTTTATGCTTTCCATTATCTCCCCTTGAGAAGGTTGGGATAACTGGGGGGAGATGTGCCTATGACCAGGAGTCAGCAAATTCAGCACGAGGCAAATATAAAACCCATTCTCACTCGGGACACACAGCCTCAGACTGAATGGGAACCTATTCAAGTTAGCATTCCTCCTTCCTTTATCAAACAAGGACTGTTTGACTTCTTATACATCAAATAACTCTTCACAAACTACTTTTGGTGGGTGCAGGATAAATGAATAACTCATGGATTATAATTTTCTTTTAAACATTTGTGGGTCACGTTTTGAAGGGAAAAGCATAGCGACCATTACTGGACCCAGAGTGCTGACAAGTATTCAGACTGCATGAAACCAGGGCTTAGCCAGTTGCATCCAACCTTAACAGACTTGTTGGTGGCAAAATAAATGTTGCCGTTACCACAAAGAGCAGGAAATCTGGAATTTTTTAAAAAAGGTTTTTTTCTTTTCTTTTTTTTTTTTTCATGTGTTTGTCATGCCTTCCTTTAACATTTGGAAGGCTCAGATTTCACACTATGACCAATAGCTCTTAAAGTTCTAACCAGGGAAAGGAACTCTAACCATTTCAATATTGTGGTTTATAACATCACCAAACAAGCCTTTCTAGAAAAATACAGCCTCAAGTCAGTTCCCTTGGAAATCTGTCTGTGAGGCAGCCTACTCACACACTCCAAAGAATTGTTTTTACAAAGTTTCCGAGGTGTGGGCATCAGAGATATTTATAATGGGGTCTATATAAATGACCCATTGATATAAAATAATATCTTGCCTTTCAAAGAATTTGTTTGTTCAGTACCTTTCCAATTAAAAGGTAACTGGACATTTGTTGTTTGAATAAATCTCTAGCACATTGTTTAAATTTGTCTTTAATGGAACATCTTTAGTTAAGAAAAAATAAATCCATCTATTTTGGGTTTGTCAAGCGTTCTAATAAATCATAATATGAATAGTAAATTTAGTTCGTTCCTAGCATAGTATAGGAAATTGAATTGATCCAAAAGTAATTTTCTGTGGATTAAGATATTATCTGATTTATTATATCCTTCAGTGAGGCTTATCTGGAAATAGCACATTCATAATCATTATGAATTTGTATTCACTGTTCAAACAATGCCAGGTTAAATATTATAAACATATGGGGCCTTTCATTTTACTCTTTCTTGAGTTAACTACCATGTTTTTGCTTTTTTCTCAAATTGGAAAATAAGAGAAATCATACAGAATTTTAAGGAGGAAAAAATTAACTAGCTGAGGCATATAGGTTGTTCCTGTAGGATATGGTCAGCCATCAGATGATTTCAGTTTTCTTTCATCAGAACTCTTATACCCTGAATCTGACATGAGGGAAAAAATAAAAACACTGAATCTTAGTGATATATAAGTATTATTATACATAATATTCAAAAAAATGTTATTTTGGGATTCCCTGGCGGTCCAGTGGTTAAGACTCTGGGCTTCCACTGCAGGGGGCCCAGGTTCGGTCCCTGGTGGGGGAACTGAGATCCCGCATGCCACACAGTGTGGCCAAAAGAAAAAAAAACGTTATTTCACTTGGTATAGTCATGTGGTATGATGTAATAACGTACTTGAATTATGATGCATTTGCTGAAAGTTAAATTGTACTGTTACCAACTAGCATCATTTTTTGCCTCATTTTTACTTAGTGTAGTATGCTACCAATAATAAATAAGAAGCTAGCCATCAATTTTTATCTTAACAGGGAGAGCCAGGATCTCCAGGAGTCCCAGGAGTTGATGGAGAGCAGGTAATTTTCAAAGACATATACTGTCATTTAAAGCATCATTATTGATGACCTTTTGTTATAGGTTTGAAGACCAAAAGACATGAGTGTTGATTTATGATATTCTCTTTTTTATTTCCTTACCTTCTGTTCTAGAGACTACATTAACTCTAAAAAGCAATTGGTTTTAAATTAGGCATTAGTTTTCTTTGTACAAACATACAAGTTATATGATGCTTTAGATTTGCCTTAATAATCCCTATCAATCTACCTATGACATCTCTGTGAATTTTTATTAGACTTGTAAGATAATTACCAATTTAGTAAATAAGAATTGCCTAATTCTTGTCAGTGAATACAAATAATTCAAGATTTAAAGCTGTGACGGTAGTTTCCACAAAATTAGATATTGCTTACATGTGTTATTTTGACATTGTCTTCTTTTCCCAAATAAAGATTGTACCTAATTTTCTAGATCATTAGAAAAGACAGAAACAAGCAGGACACTTGTAGCTTTGTAGAATATGGCAGTATCTCCGAGGGTTTCCGCTAAAACAGAGGTTGACAAACATTTTCTATAAAGGACCAGATAGTAAATGTTTTAGGCTTTGCAGGCCATAGACATTCTCTATCAGATTTTTTTAATGCCACTTAAATTTTGTTTTAAACATTCAGCCTGTACAAAAACAATTCCTGGGCTGGATTTGGCCTGTAAGCCATGGTTTGCCAACCTCTGGTAGAAATGAATCTGACTAGGAGAATGTGGACAGTGTTCAAAATTCAGAATCTAATCACAAGGATGAGTTTCAGGATATTTGATGTTTTCTGGGCTTCCATTATTTACCTAAGAAATGGCTAAAATCAAGAAGATCATAAGAAATCAAAGACATTCTTGATACAGTTTGTGAAATATCCTCTCAGGAGATAGTATTAGATAAGAAAATTAAGAGAAGGGTTATTTTAATATCAGAGTTGTATATTGAAATCATATAACATCACACTAAATTAACATGTGGTAGTTACAAAAGAGACTTTAGATGATCTGCTATATCCATCAGAGATCACATTAGCATTTAAAAATCTGATGGTATTACCTCCCCAGTTAGTCATTATAAATAATTTGACATACATAATGACATACTACATGGTATGTCATCCCTACATATACAATAGCTGAATTTTTTTTCTATAGGCTTCACAAGGTCTTCTTCTACTACTAGGTCCAGTGGGTTGGCTCTCCTGCTGCTCTCTTTTACTAGATTCCGGAAACCAACCAGGAGCTGATTAATTATAAGACCCATCTATCTATTTAGGTACCTACCCACCCACCCACCCACCTAGTGGGTGACTCTGAAGTAGGTGCTGTGAAACAGATATACATAACAAGAAAAGACAAGTTCCTGTCCTTAAGTAGTTTTTAGTATAGAAAATATGAACAGGTTAGTGCAACCAGGGATCCCTGTAACCATAACTAAAATAACTATGATCATCTCTGCTGAAGAATGGGCCATCTGGTCATACTGCAGGGAACCTCCTTGGACGAAAATGCTTAACGATATACATTAATTTCAGTATTAGTATCACAAAATTCCTATTTTTTTGCATTCAAAATACACATATATCTATTTCCTCACTGTAAAAAGAGAATAAAAATCACATCCTGGATCACCTCATAGAGATGTCACGAGAACAAAATAAGAACACTGAAAAAGTGGAAGTATTTCTAAGTATTAATTGAGCATTAGTGTATAGTGAATGATCTACCTGTCTGTAGATGGGACCATTGAAAACTGTTGGTGATTGGAACCTCTGCCTGCATTTAATGGGAATAGAGGGATATAATGAGTGGAGATGTGAAAAATTTATTTGGACCTTTGTTGCTATAACACTAGGTCCTGCTTCAAAATGTTTATTGTGCATTAAACCCATTAATTTGTTTTCAGGACTGGTGATATAGAATTAGCTGCCAGGTAAAAATGTGGAATCAGGAGAAATGATGTCAACACTCACATTCCTGCTTTTCATACTTAAATGGCCTAAGTAATAGAATTTAATCTCTTCCATTACAAGAGGAAATAGTATTGATTCAATGTAGAAGTTTGCTATAAGAGGTAACTCTACCTAAAAATGAAAATCAGAATCATCTCAGCCTGAGGCCCATCTATTGGCAAAAGTAATCTGGAATTCTATTTTCCCTATTATGTAACCATCCATGGTCAGTATGATTCTTAAGTGCAAACCATATCATTTGTAGGGACTCAAAGGTTCAAAGGGAGACATGGGGGACCCAGGTATGCCAGGTGAAAAAGGAGGAATTGGACTTCCTGGATTACCGGTATGTTTATATTTTTAAAGATGTATTCATATTAAGATAAATAATCAGAAAATAGTTGCATTATTAGCTGCAGTCTCATCTAATGGTTCATTTAATATTTTTATTTTTAAATATTTGAGGTGTTTTTGGTTAATTACTACAACTAAGGCTCTAGAAGAAATTTTAAAGCATCTAACCAAATGAATTATAAAATAAACCTTTATGCTTTCCTGAATTATTTTCACTAGAAGATAGTAAAATAAATAGAGTTGGTCATTAATATAGGATGTAACTGATCATTTTTAAATAAACAATAATAAAAAAAGAACTAGGGCTTCCCTGGTGGCGCAGTGGTTGAGAGTCCGCCTGCCGATGCAGGGGACACGGGTTCGTGCCCCGGTCCGGGAAGATCCCACATACCGCGGAGCGGCTGGGCCCGTGAGCCATGG